>NC_041391.1:207566324-207720444 GCF_002162155.2 Triticum dicoccoides | reverse complement strand
AAGGATAATTTCTCGATTGTATTTTATGGGCACTTTTTGAACTCATGGATGTTTTTATTAGTGTTTCATATTCATATTCATTTTCTTAAAAATTATTAGATGCAAAAAAATAATAATATTTTTTTTACTTATGGCGAACCTCTGGCTGGTGCGCCATTGCTATATAAAAAAAGATTACTAATGGCGCACCTCTGGCTGGTGCGCCATTGCTATATATAAAAAAGATTACTAATGGCGCACCGAAGGGGGGGGGATGCGCCATTGCTATCTAAAAAACATACTAATGGCGCACCTCTGCGGGGTGCGCCATTAGTAAGCTCCCCCCACACTAAATCCCCAATCCACATTTCTATCTAATCTCTCCCCCTGCCTCATCTCACCCGCGCCCAATCCACCACCGACCACCACCGCCCCCGTGCTCGCCGTCCCGGGCCGTGCTTGCTGCCCCCCCGTGCTCGCCGTCCCCGAGCCGAGCGCTGCCTCCCTCGCCGTCCCCCCTCCGCCCGCGGCCGGGTTCGCCACCTCGCATTCGGCCTCCCTCGCACTCTGCGGCTTCCTCATCTTCCTCAACGTCTTCACCTTCCTCCTCGCCGTCGGCGCCGAGCAGCGATGCAGCACCGTACGCCCCCCCGCGCCGCCGCCCCGCGCCCCGAGCCGGAGGAGGAGGACTAGGAGGAGGAGGAGACGACCGCCGCCGTCCGTGCGCTGCTCTGCCAGGCCATGCGACGCCGCCGTCCGCCCTCAACTGCAGGTGAGCCCCTGCCCTCAACTTCCTTCTTCTTCTAGTGGCTTAGCTGGGAGGTATTAGGGTTCCATGGGAGATAGATCGGGACTTCTTTTGTTGTTGGATCATCTCGGTGTGCTTGCTAAAATTGGCAAACGAAGCAGCCTGCTGTGCACACATTTGCTGCAAGTTGAAGAAAATTAATCCTGACACTTTAGAAGGGAAGCTTAACTCAAAGAAAATGCGTGCCGATTAGTGGGAAAGCCATGCGAGATTTAAGTTTGTTTGAGCGTCTGTATCCATGGATGACAAACCTTTTTCATTGTGCAATGCGAATGCAGGACCGGTGCCGGAGTCTGAGTTGAGCGCTTTCTGCGAAGGTTTCGGAGAGCCGGATTGCCTATTTGGGTGTTCTTCAAGGTTGAGCTCAGGTTAGAACGTTGAAACGAATGAATTTATGTAGTTGTTGTGCATGTCCAACTGCACTTGGGTGAATTCAGTAATGCTATGAGCACAACTTCGATCATGATTACTGCTGTTTTGAAGTGAGAATGCATCATAGGTCTCAACTAGCTTGTTCCGATGGATGCAAAGATCATGTCCTGCTGCATAATGTGATTGGGTAGCACTAGGGATAGTTTTGCAATAATGCTATGCAATTATCGTATGTCTTGAATCTAAAGACTAAAAAGTGTCACCCATTCAACAATCCAATGATTCGTCACTTTCTATTAAATCGAGTGCTCAGGTTCATATCCTAAGTTCATATCCTAAGTCCTAACCTAGTGGCTTAGCTGGTCAGTTTAAGTTGTTATGCTAGTTGTTATGCATTTGTTAGTGTTTTGATGTTCCTTGCAGTTAACAGTACAATTCTGTAGAACTTGTAGTGGTAAGCAAGCAAGGAAGGACCGCACTAGTAAGTTCATGTATGTTTGTGCAGTTGTTTTCTTGTCTACATAAGAGGCCTGATTTTATCGAATGGCTTGTGATCGATGCGAGCTGAGGTTTGAGCTAGCAAGGATTGTTGGCATTATGATTTATGAATTTCACTTGGTTGGCTACAATTCTGTAGCACTAGTAAATTCATGTTTGTTTGTGCAGTTTTTTTCTTGTCTAAAGAAGAGTTTTTATTTGATCAAATGACACAGGAAAGGGAAATTTACTTGTCGACCCCATGGTTGGTTTGTAGAAACTTGCAATTTGCCTCTAAATATATCCAGTAGCTACCTAGGCCAACCTGAAACAATGTGAAATGTACATTTCGCATTCGATCGGAGTATAACTCTGAATGTTGATCATGCACTTGGTGGGTGTTTTGCCTCACAGCCAGGTTCAGTCACTAAACTGAAAGTTGGGTTGGCGAATTTGTTTCTTTGGTTTGTTCTTTTCCTCCATATCTTTGGTTAAGACAAGTGATGTGTGAAGTGTGAATAGCGTAGCTGTATGGAGACAGAGTAGTACTTGTGTTTTGTGTGAATAGTGTAACCAGAAAGAATTTTTAAACAGAACAACAGTGGAGTAGTCTTGTACATTTAAATTATCGGAACGACATGATGTTATTTCACAAAAGAAGTTAGCTTTACATTTAAAAATTATAATTTCCAATTGGTCCTATTTATTTATATGTAAATAAAAATGTGGGAGTCAATATTAGAAATACACTTACCAAACATGTTTCTCTACGAAGAATTATCACCAAGATTCAATACTCTCGTCTATGAACAGAAAAAGAAAACCATAGAAACTAAATTCAAGTCTACAAAATAACACAAAGCATCATTGATAGTTTAATAATATAAGTACCATTTTTTGCAAACCATGTGAATTAGTACCATGTTAATTTATTCCAAGGAGCCATAATTCCCTTTCCACCAGAGCACCACCACATGCTCTCTTGTCTCACCCACAACAACCCCAATTTACTAGCAATATATCTCTTGCCTGCTAGAGTGCTAGTGCTAAGTTAACTTAGGTCCCTCCCTTCTACTACTACTCCACCTAATAACTTGTCTGTATTATATCACTTTGTACCTACGTGTGTGTGTGTGTGTACTGTACTATATTCATCTTCCTCTCAAATAGTACGTACAACACTAGTGGTTGTCTTACTGCTAGTGACAGTCTATCAAGTTAATTAACCCCAATACAATTGAAGCGAGCATAATACCCTCGCAGCGGTACTGAATATTTCTGTTTCTGTTTCTTTGAACATTTTACTGTCAATCTTGTTTGCATTACCACAAAAGTGATATAGCTATTGTAGTGATATTTCTGTTTCTTTAATTACCACAAAAGTGACACTTGTTTCAGTAATCTCCAACCATATTTTGTTGATGCACTGAGATGGTCTCTACATCACCACAAAAGTGCAGATACAAAGCCAGATTGTAGTAACTTAAATTGGAACTTTACTGTTTTGGAATTTCCAGTAGCTTAACATTATTGTTATGTGCTTTGCTAAACTATTGATGATTTTTTGTTGGGTGACCTATTAGATCTGGAATGGAAGCTCACATAAGTTGAGCTGATTTTTGTCCATATGAAAGCAGAGGACCATATGGTCTGTGGCCTTTTCATCCATATGAAAGTAGAGGCACATTGTGGTGCTAGTTTGCTGGGTTTTGTCTCCGACCTTCGTGTCGTGATGATTTTGCAGGTACCCCGAGAGGCCCTTGAGTTTGCCAGAATGTTGATTAACTTCCGTTCCGGAAAATTTGGGTACTCCATATGTCCTATTTTTAGCAAAGGTCATGCTGAAATTTTCCGTGAATTTTAGCATGACTTTGCTAAAAATCGGACATATGGGGTACTTGCTACTAATGCATGGGCCAGGGTATCTTAGTACTTAATTAAGTAGGATCAACTGCCCCTTTATTCTTGCTGCATTAAAACCATAGGTGGCAATAGAGCCAAGTGATTAGGCCCAACTTAGAGTCGTCAAACCCTAAATGATGAAACCTTGGCTTTTATAGGGTGCCTCGGTGTCAATGAGAACCTAAATGATGTACGCTTAGGCTTTTAGGGTGCCTCGGTGTCGACAAACCCTAAATGATAAAAGCTTAGCTTTTAGGATGCCTCGGTGTCGACAAACCCTAAATGATGAGACCATGATCTTGTTCCTTGACAATAACCAACTTTTTGACCAAACTTTTTTCCTATTTAGAGCGAAACATGTCCAACAATGATGAGGCCGGCGTTTCGGGTGGCAAGCAATTCTGGGAGCTGTCCCAGGAGATGGAGGAAGAACCTCACCGCTATGAGGACGCCGCGGAAGACACCGATCCTGACTACACAACCCCTAGTGGCATCGGGGATGACACCACTGATGGTGCCGCCAAGGATGCCACCACTGATGATGGTGGCGCACGCACAGATGGCAGCCAACCGAAGAGGCAACGGAAGGACCGGTGCCCGAGCATGCTCGACACCGTCAAGGAGGAATTTACTAAAGTGAACTCCGACGGGCATCCGATGACGCCCAAAGAAGTAGTCAAGGGGTACTCGGTTCAGCTCTGGTGCATTCTCCGGAGCACCGTCTTGATCAACACCAAGAACCTAAGGCATAAGGACCGAGGGAATTTGCGCAGCCTCCTCTTCACGAAGCTGCACGAATGATACAAGTTCCCTGCTGAATTTGCAAACACACGCCTCTCAGGGAACAAAGTGAACAGTGCCGCCTTCACGAGGATGAGCACGGCCCTATCTACTTGGAGAAGCACGGTGAAGGCAATGATTGAAAAAGGTGATAATTATGAGAAGATCAAGGCGAAATATCCTTTGATCAGTGAAGATGACTACAAGGAGTTCAAGATCAAGTGCGAGAGCAGCGCAACCTCCGAATCAAGTCAGTGGGGGAAAGAAATGCGGTAGTTGAACTTAGGGGTCCACCAACTCGGTCCCGGCGGTTACAGAGTGGCAGAGCCTATCTGTGACAAGGAGGACGCGAAGCGTGCCGAGCAAGGCCTACCTTCACGCTTCGAGAAATACCGTGACAAGCAGACCAGGAACTTTCTCAGGGCCCGGTACAAGGAGGACCCGGTAACAAAGGAGCTTATCACGGATCCGAAGACCAGGGCGCTTGAGCTTGTTCTGGTAAGGAATACACCCCCGCGTAGTTAGCTCCATATGGTTGCATTCTAATTAATCCCCAATATTTCTAAATGGTTCATGTTCCTTCCGCAGGACACTGAAAGCAGTAGCGCGGGGTCGTCTCAGAGCTCCCCTTTTGACACCCCTTTAAATAGGGCGTTGAACATAATGAAAAACAAGGATAAGCTCAGTAAGCCGACGTCAGCTGGTCGTGTGGCCGGCAAAGGCTTGTCCACAAAATAGTCATCATACTATACCGCTGGTGGGCAAAAGGAAAAAAGACCAGCTCGAAAAGCCAGTCGCGCGAGGTTGAAGCACTCAAGGCACAAGTGGCACGGATTCCGGAGATTGTCCAAGAGCATGTGCAACAACAACTGGGAATGATGCTCACCACCATGGTGCCTACGTTGATTCATGGGCTGACGACGTGGATTGCGGGCGGCCAACAGGGGCCTCCCCCGGTTCCCAGCTTCACGGCCAGCAACTCGCACAACGTGTAGGTGGCGCGATTGGTGTCTCCGACGGCGCCATTGGTGTCTCCTGCGGAGGCGGTATTCGTGTCTCCGGCGCCGGCATGGGCATTGGAGCTTAATGCACCTGGGTGTACGCCGGCCGGCACCTCACCAGCAAGAGGCCCCTCCGTCAGTTGCACGCCCGCCGTTGGCTGTGCCTCGACATTAGCCGAGCTCGACGGCATCACGGTAACTAAGCCTCTCGGCCGATGACTTCATCTCTTTGCCTTTGACTGGGCATCCCTGACGCCCTACATGTTTTCGCAGGGCGCCGCCGACGTTCCATGCACTCTCCTGCACTTCATGGGCGACGAGTTGGTCGATGTCGCCAAGGGAAGAATCGTTCAACCGGGCAACCCCGTGTTCCACGGTAATCCGATGCCACCCACCTTGTATAGGGTTGAACTGGTTCGGGTGCTGCCAGGCTGCGACGAGGTGTTACCTCCGATTCGACCCGCTGGGGCCGACGAAGACGATGTGATGACCCTCAGCGCCTGCGTAAGCTGGCCCCTGCTTTGGCCGAAGAGCTAGATTCGTTTGGGGGCGGGGGACACCACCCCACAGACAAGACCGCCAGTCGTGCCGGCGCCAAGCCATGGCAAGAACGCCGCAACGCTACCGGACATGCCGGACATCCCTATGGCACAGGATCCGGACATGCATATGGAACAGGATCCGAACGACAACGACAACAACGACGGTATATTTACCAATGTCGATAAGTACTTTGCCGAACATGGGTACGCTGACGAGTTCTGTGGGCCTCTTTCTCAAGAACCCAACCAAGACGACCGCGATCTAGCTGGTACGGCGGAGAAACCCAATTGCAACAGGCATCGTCTGGCGTTCAGTTCTCAGGAGACGCCTCCAGCTTCCGCCTACATCGAGCCTCAGATAGCTGAGGTGCGAAATATTATCAGACCCAACACGCTCAAGAAGGCGGTCTATGAGCAAAAATCGGTCCCATTACAACAGATCAAGAAGAAGGGACGGAAACAAAAGACTAACAAGGGCGCCGGTGCGAGCTAGCCGGCACCGATTATGATCCGTGCTCAGGACGGGCCACCTTCACCTAAGGATATCTCGAGGAGGGTGCATGTGGCGGGTAGGGCGATGCTACCGACAAATATGCTCAATGCTGCAACCGGTGCTATGCGGAGTCTGCATGATAGTGTTCTTTCTTTGGAGAAGCGGCATCTCTCCCAGAATGATGTGGCATACCCGGTTTTCATGGCCAAGGTGCTAGAGGGAAAGGGCTTTGTGGATGGAGCCATCGGGGGTATGATCGTCCTGTGGTTTGATGACATCTTTGCTATGTTTAACCTTCATTCGCTGCACTACACCTTCGTTCGGCTGTTTTCGCTGAGTATGGAGATGCGGATCATTCGAGACAAGAACCCGGACATCGGGATAGTCGACCCCTTCTACATGCGTGCCAAGATCTTGGGCAGCGCTGGGGACCAGCAAGTCGTGAGTTCACACCTCGAAGGCGTCATTCTGGCAAACCCAGATAAGGATAACTTCCTCGTGCCTTACTTTCCCGAGTAAGTCATCCCCTCACCGCCCCGTAACATATGATTTCTTAGATTTCGATCGTTCTTTTTTTTTCTAACATTCCGTGTTCTGTGCAGTGACACACATTGCACACTCATCCTCCCAAGCCCGAGATATTCCATGGCCACATATTTTGACCCGGACCGTGACTCCAAGATAGACTACACAAATATCAAGAAAGTTATTGATGATGCTCTCCCCGGCTACGCCAAATCTGGAGGCACCTTTAAGAGGCCAGTTCATAGGTACGGCAGGCATGTGTTCACCCACAATACGATGTTCCCCTGCGTCAAGCAGCCGCCTGGCGGTCAGAAGGATGCCTACTACGCCCTCCATCACATGCGGGCGATCGTACGGGACCATAATCACCTTCTGCTACCAAATAATGTCAAAGATTGGGCCGCAAGCTTGGCGACAATCCAAGACACAGACCTCTGACAAGAATTCTTTCGCATCTAGTCAGAGTTTGCAGAAATCATCCATCAAGATGTCCTTCGTACCTCGGGGCAGTTCTACCTCAGATATCAACCGGCCAACAGTGAGATAGACACAACGCTACAAATGCAGGCTGACAACGCCCGCGACTTCATGACCATCACAAAAGATGGCGACTTCATCCACGCTCCGGTCCCATGAGTCGAGTCGAAAGTAGTGATGCTATGTGTAGTTCTGAAACATCGATTAGCTCATGTTGTAATTAAACTTTAATGAACTTGTATGTCTCTTTGGTTTGGACAGTCGTTCAACTTAGATGTAATCGATGCTATTTATTAGTAGGATCATGAATCGTGCTATTAATGTCTTGCTTTTCTCTTTCGATCCTTTTGTTGCATACTTATATATTTCTTATGTATTGTCTATTGTTTGGCTTGTGCATAGAGATGCCGTCGTATGTCGTGCACAAGGGTAAGGTTCCCGGAGTCTACGACGACTAGGAGGAGTGTCGGAGACAGGTTCACCATTTCAGCGGTAACAGTTACAAAGGGTACACCACTAGGGCGGAGGCAGAATCTAGATACGCCCGCTATCTAGCGGGAGAGAGGAGGGAGCGTTGGAGGAACCAGATGAAGACCAGTTTCATCGCGATGATGCTCATCGTGATGACCGCAACTCTCTTCTATGTGATGGTACTTTAGATGATCAATATCGACTTGTAATGTGAAGACAAACTCGCTACTCGCGGTCTCGAGACTTTTAATGTTCTATCTTTGTTCAGTCTTTTGAATTCGGAGACTAATATGATGAATTGTATTCGGAGACTAATCTTCTATTGTAATCGATGAATCTGCTGTTGCTGTGTGGTGCTATCTATATTCTGTCCAATAATACATTTTGTAACCTGTGCAAAAATCAGAAAAGTAAAAAAAACCCTAATATTCATACTAATGGCGCATCACCACAAAGTGCGCCATTAGTATGCCAAAGGATACTAATGGCGCATCACCCCAAAGTGCGCCATTAGTATGCCAAAGGATACTAATGGCGCATCACACCACAGTGCGCCATTAGTATGCCAAAGCACCTGGGTAAATATGCCCCCCTGGGAGGCATACTAATGGCGCACCACAGGTGCGCCATTAGTATACCAGATACTAATGGCGCACCACAGGTGCGCCATTAGTAAAAAATACTAGTGGCATGGTACTAGTGGCGCACCACTAGTGCGCCATTACTAGGCAAAACTGGTGCGCCACTAGTAGGCCTTTTCCTAGTAGTGTCTGTTATTACATGACCCGAAAAAACATTTTGTGCCACATCAGTAGATGCACAGACATCACAACAGGCATGCTAACTGGATAAACATTTGAACCTAGATATTATGAAGGAAATTTTGTATTGACAACAGTTTTAGATAGCAGGAGACGCCTAGCCTGCTCTGCCTCTGCTAGCTTATTTCTGGCTTCTTCCATCTCTTCTTTGGCTTGGGTGAAGAGAGCATCTGATTGCTCTTTTCGCTTCTTCAGGAACTCAGCTACATTCTCAAGGGCTGTTGCACGCTTTCTTTCAGCCTTTACTAATTCCACAAGGACACGAACAACTAACGACTCCACCTGGCTTGTGTGTAATCCAGCATCATCTGGGAATTTGCACATTGTGTCTAATCCAGCATCATTAGGGAATTGGCACCTTGTGTGTAATCCAGCCTCATTTTGGAAACATGATCTCGAGGTTGACCATACTTCCCTCCTCACAGGAACTGCATCCTGACATGAAGTTACTTCTTTTTTAGATCAATACTCAGAGCAACCAAGATCCATTTAGTAGAAGCCAGATAAACAAAACTCTGAGAAGTGAATTCAAAAGGAAAAGAAATATAAAAACAGACTACAAGGTGAGAACACCCACTTCCTACATCAAGGTAAAAACAAAAGCATTAGGACGATTAAGACTCTTCTTGTTACACATCGAAGAACACCAGGCTTAAGAGAAACAGAAACTACAACATATACATATCGAAGAACACGAGGCTAAACGAAAGTAATTGAAAGGGTGTTACTTACCAAAGCTTGTTTTACAGGTTTGGTGCAGCTCCTTTTTAACTTGCCACGCTCCTTGAAGATGTCCCGAATATCCCGTGTTTGGTCTTCATTGCTCCTCCGCATGTTCGCACTCGTGGTTTTAAAATCTCAACATGGCAAGAAAAATATACTACTAGTAATACTCGCGCATCTTGTGGGCAACATTAAAGCACTCGTCTGCCATGTTAGAGCATCTCCAACAGAATCTCAACGCACTGCGCTTTAAAAAAGCGTTTACAGTGCTGAGATCGAGAAGTAGATACTAGAGAGTAGAGGATAGTTCTTAGCATAGATAGATAAAAAAAGAAAGATAATTCAACTACTCCTCATCGTCCAACTCCTCCTCGGTGATGTCCTCCTCCGACGTCTGACTGTAGGTGTGAAGATACCGATCATCGTTGGATTCCCAGGGCGACGCTGCTCCTAGCCTAGTGTTGAATTGAGCGTCCGCTTTTCACCTACGCTTGTCCTCGCGATAGGCGGCTCGCTTCGCCCTCCTCTTATCCCTCTCTGCCCTCCTTTGCGCGTAGAACTCGCGCTCATTGATGATGTCCTGCTGGAAGTGTTGGCGCCATAGCGCCATGGCTTCCTCGTCCATCTTGGCGATGCCGAGACGGTGCTCGCGTCTCTGGTTGTCGCGACGATCCTCGTCGGTGCTAAGCCGCGGCAGAGGCGCGAGCTCCTGCGCCCGCTCCTGCGTCGGCATGTTGGGGAAGTTCAATGTTCTATGAGGCCACCGGAGGCGCCAAGCCGCCGCATCGTACGTGCGGGCGGCCTCGTTGGCAGTGTCGAAATTGCCGAGGCTGAGGCGCATCCCGCGGAACCGGATCTCGGCGGAGAAGCCGCCGGAGGGGCGCGCGCGGACGCCGCGGTATCCCTAAGTTTCCCGGCGACGCGGCGGCATGGTGGCGCGGCAGTGGCGAGGCGAAAAAGAGCAATGAGAGAGCGGTGGTGAGGCACAGAGCGGTGGCAAGGCACAGAGCGGTTGGAGGGTGTTGGATTTTATAAAGCGTGGGACGCCGCGCGCCAAAACTAGCGCACACCCGGCCGCTTTTTCCCGTGCGCGCGCGATCCTTTGCGGACGTCTCTGCTACCTCTACTATCTTCTCTACTGTTTTATTTATTTAATATTTAATATTTAATATTTATTTCTACTTCCTTTACTGTCTACTTTTTTTCTCTATACTTTTTTTTCTTACAATATAGGTCGTCCGATTTATATCTAACAGATAGGAAGGAAACAAATGGGAATTTTGAAAAAAGATACCCATACCCCTCTCCAGATTTGCAAATAAGGCCTTCTCTCGTTCATCCTTTTCTCCCACAAGATAAACTACTCATACAAATGCATCTTGATGCATGCAATGCATGGGCATCTTGCTAGTTCTAAAAACCTTTCCATCATTTGCCACACTACTGGTTGCAGATGAAAAACCTACCCAAGCACAGCGCGATACAGGAGCGACGCACAATTACAAGCTGATATTCCGTTGGACAATGGAGGCTATAACCAATTACTTTTACGGGAACAATAGCACCCAGGAAATTTGAAGGGTTGGTATGAACAAAATTGGAACTGCACATGTACTGCTAAGTGATTCAATACACACATTACCAATCGAGGAGGAGAACGATGGTCGTGGCGGGCTCTGTGAGTCATGGTCGGCAACAGGAGTCAGTTCATTGTCCACGACAGCGGTACTTCTATGCTTGGCGTCGGCTTCTGGGAAGCAGATCCGAGACCGTGGAAGACGATGTCAGGGAAGAGGATCCGTGTACGACGACGATGGTGGACCAGCTCCAGTGCGGCGTACGAGGTCGTCGATGAGGCAGATGCGCTGTAGTGGACGAGTGCGCCGATGTAAAGGGGAGGAGCACGAAGGCTGCGGTGCCATGGAGAAGTCTATTTTGCGGTGGGGATAGAAAATGGGGAGTATTCAGGTGTACTACTCTGGGTGCCGGGGTGGGGTTGGCTGGGTAGGGTGAACCTGAAGTTATGAAAACAGCCCCCTACCAAGCATAATCCGTAGGCCTGTTCCGAAGGCTATGATGGTAACTTCCCACTGCTCGAATCAGGGTCGCGGGAGATTTTCCCGCCGACCTCAAAATTTTGTGACACTGGACTCCCCGCGTGGCGTGTTGAGTGATTCGGCTAAGCAACTAGCGAGTAGTAGTAGTAAACTCTGCATATTAGGTTTGACCGAAGTCAAACTTCCTAAAGTTTGACCAAGTTTATATAAAAATATAAACATTTACCATAACAAATTTGTATGATGTGAAAGTACATTCAATAATGAATCTAATGGTATTTATTTGTTATTGTATATGTTAATATTTTTTGTTACAAGCTTTCTGAGAGTTTACAGAACTTGACTTTGACCAATGCTAATACGCGGACTTAAATAAAAACGGAGGGAGTACACATTTGTTTTCTTAGTTTGTAGTGAACTAATCATTTATTAAAATTGTGAAATAAATATATTAGGCTATTAACTTTGAATGTAATGGTCTATACAATGCAACAGTTACAATCATTGCCGAATCCCAAGATGTATACAAGGTCTATAGTACTTCACAACATGCTCAAACTCACATAATCCTAGTCAAATGAGAATCTAAGTGCATTTCATAGTTATTACTTTGTAGGATGCAACAAAAACAACCAAAACTCTACATCAGCCATTACAGAAGCAACATTTTGACATATCCCAATGTGTGAATGAAACGTGCAGAGAGAGCTTTTGAAGATGGAGCAGATAGGACGGGAAAGATTGTATGTATGTGGACGAGAGAGTAGGAGACAAACCTAACGAGACAGAGAGAGAGAGAGAGAGAGATAGAGAGAGAAAGAGAGAGAAAGAAGTTAGGTTTGTGAGAAAGATGGAGACATGTAATATACGTGAGATGCGTGTGCATCCGGATTCTGTATACGTGGAAGGAGAAGACAACATGTTTGATGAGAGAGCTGGAAAAACATAGACGAGAGGGGAAGGATCTCATGGGTTGAGGTATTGACAATTTTGTGCGGGGGAGAGAGGGATTGGTAATTTTGTGCAAGAGAGAGAGAGAGAGAGGGTGGGGGGAGGAGTTAGTCAGCTGTCGTCACATCACCCTGCTTCCAAATGACCCCGCATTCTCTAGTGCGGTGTGGTCGCCGTCTTCGATCTGCTCGATGCCCTCTTTAAGATTGAGGTGTTGTGCATGTTGGGGGTGCAAAGAAGCACAAGCGAGAGTGGTCGCCGTATAACCTTGGATGGGGATGAATTGTGTGCTCGGGGGAGTGTGTGTGTGTTGTGCTGCGTGTGTCTGTGTGTGTTGTGCTGCGTGTGTCTGTGTGTGTGTGTGTGTGTCAGATATTGAGAGAAAACAAACCTAAGGAGAGAAATGGTATTCACGAAGAGATTGTGCGGGCCTTGAGGTGGGCAGGGGCCGGGTGAGGGTGTTAAAATGTGCGGGTTGATGCATGTGTTGCATGCGATCGTGCGAGGGACGGACGAATCGAGAGAGATGGTTGTTGTGTTACGGATGCTCCTCCCTCTCTCTGTCTCTCTCTGTATCTCTCTCTCTCTCTCACACACACACACACACACACACAAGTAAACTAGAAGACCGTTCTCTCATGTATACACAACGTATCGGCATCTGTCTATGTCTCACTCATGCATGATCATTTGCACATTCACACCTCTCTATGTCTGTATCACACACACACCGTCTCCACATTGCCCTTCCACCACAACACACATATGGACACAGACGCATGTTCTCTCTCAGTCACACACACAAAATAAGTATTAAAAAAACTAGGGCGCACCTAAAACGTCCAAATCCAAATAAACACAAACTGGAGCTAAATTCAAATATATGGAAATATTGCAGCGTCAAGAACTTTCCCAGGAAAAAAAGTTGAGTAATATTTGAGGATTGTTTTCACACACACAAAAAGGTTCGGTGGATGTCCTTCGAGCGCGACACGGTGACACACCGTTCGATCGACCTCACGGTCGCGGTACACGCACTTGCACAAGATTCCGTATCGTGGCTGTGGTACTGACTTAAAAAAACTAATAAAAGCGCTGCCTAAGTCTAATGTTTACATGTACTAGTACGGTTTTCTTTTAAGTTTGACCAACCTTATATAAAACTAAAGTAAGCTTCCACACACGCACTCATCAATATGCCGCCGCCGTTGCACATGCCGGCGCCCGCCTGCTCCGGCCAACAAATTCTTGCCCATCACCGTCGTGTCGCCGCCATCCCTGTGCCATGAAGCCGAAGGCTCGCCTGCTCACGTCGTCTGCAGTCCCTCCTCACCATGCCGCCGCACTGCCAAGCACACGAGCAGCTGGTGGAGCCGCGTCTATGCATGCAGCATACGAAGAGGAGGACGAGCGCGTGCTCTAGCACGCCGGTGAGGAGGAACTAGCGTGTCATTGTCGTCTCCGCCCGCGTGGAGGATGCGCGCATGGTGGCTGTCGTGGCGGAAGCCGGTCGCACACGCGTCGAGCCTGCAAACCGGGCGCGGACGCGGAATCTACCTTCGAGACCTTGAATGCCACGTGGATCCTGCAATCTGAAGGAGCAATTTGGGTCAGTTGACTCATGTGAGCCGTTTGATGTAACATGGATGGCTAGAAGGGCTTCTTCCACCTCTTCTGCCGTCTTCTTCCTTCGCGCCGTCGAACTTCTTTCACAAATTGACTGACCCAAATTATACTACTAGTACGAACGTATTAAGTACAGTAGGAACACGAAGATACATGTAGTAGTACCAACTGCAAGAAGAACAGTAGTAAGACATAGTACTAGTACTACTGTATGTACTAAAGAGTTCAAATAACGAGAAAGAACATAAACAGAGTTCTGCTAGGGCTTCGGCACAACACACCCTTCAAAATAAACTAAGCAACTAGTCCGCTTGACACTGCAGTAGAACCAGCATGAGCGACGGCACTGCCACCTACTCGGAGTCCAAGTCCACATCCTCGACTTCGTCCTCGTCCGTCTTCCTCTTCCTCTTCGCTGATGCTTCTTTGCTTGAACTGGACACTAGGCTCTGCTTCTTCATCCAACCCTTGTAGATATTTAAACAAAGGTAGGCATCCATTGCTGCGTACAGGATGTGATCTTCATCTAATGTCTTCGACTCCCATGCATGATGAAACTCGTGATGAGGTTTCTTCAGTTTAGCGTACGAAGGATCAATCATGGCTGCTGCCAGGGTCAGCATTGAAGGTTGAGAGGAGGACACCAGGCTTGCCTTCTGGAGATCGAAGGGCTGGCCTACAACGAGACCTATCCGACGCAGGACATCCCTGTCGTTCTTAAAGCCTACAGTAACGAATTTCACTCTTTTGTCCTTGAGGAAGTTCTTAAAATCCTAGCACTCAACATCGGCATGTCATATGTGGTAGACCAAGCAAACGTTATGTACGCAAACCTGTATCACGGCGGGCTTCTTCCTCTCTTCGTCCTTTAGATCCTTCTCTCATCCCAGGACTGTGGTGTACTCAACATCTAGCCCAGCGACCCACTCATCCATTGAACTGTTGAACATGCGTAGGAAGCGAGCAAGCCATGATTTCACCGTCGCGGATCCACGTGTGTAGATGATGATGAACTGATCGCCGGTGATGGCTCTAAGCTGGTACACAGCGGAGACCATGGAGATTTGGGAGGCCATGGATTTTGGAGGAGGGTTAGGAGAAGTTGAACTGTTGTACCCCGCAAAAACTGGGAGCAAAGTAATGTGAAAGGACGGGATGACTGGGAGCAAACTATTGTGAGGTATAAGACGGGGACGAGTAGGGCGTGCGAACGGCGTGGGGTTAGTGGCTTGCCCGGTGGATAAACGGCTGCAAGCCCCCAAAGAGTTCTCGAGAACTATGCGGGACCCACTAGATGTCATGTCTACTAGACCCATATCGTAGGCCTGACTGTATAGCTTCTGCCTGTTCGCACGCCATGCCGGCGTGTGGATGTAACTTCAATTAATTCCGTCAACCATCGCGCCTCCCATGACCTTCGCCTCCCTCGCGTGGTCGCGCCCTTTGAGACTTCGACCGGCTATAAATGAGCAATTTTTTTCCTACTCTGCATGCATGATACTCCCTCTAGTCCTTTTTACTCCTGTCAACCGTTTGCAAAGTGTTTGACCAAATTTATGCTTTTTTTGAACACCACCTTATATTAATTAACCAGCCACACCAGTACACTCATTCGATACAATATTCACCACACAGGGCGGTACATTATTTACAAGAATACCATCTAATCTATTGTCAAAGCTATACTTAGCGATTAAGTGTGCCACCTTATTGGCTGAACGACTAATCTTTGACAATTGAAGATTGTTGATCAACTTCGAGATGCTCAATGCTTTCATCTTTAGGTCACGCATAGAAGACCTATCATAGTCCCCCGATGCAAGAGACGCTACCACAAAAGCGCAATCAGTCTCTAAAATTACAGGATTATGAAGAGAAATACCTATGTAGAGACCGGCAATGCAAGCCCTAAGCTCCGCTTCCTCCATGCTTTGACATGCATCAATGAAATCCCACGACCAAATTTATACTAAAAATATCAATATCTACAATACTGATTATAATGAGTATAAGAACTATGTTTTATAATGAGTGTAAAAATATTGATTTGACATTGTGAATATTGATACTCCCTCCGTCTAGGTGAGTAAGTCATCTTAGGCTGTGCACTATGACCAAGGAGGAGGGGAAAATGAGAGACATTAATGTTTATTTGCTAATTAATAGTATTGCATGCAATGAACTAACCACTGCATGTCATGTTTGATAGTCTCAGGTCATTAAAAGCATGCACACCCTCATCTCTTATTGGTTGATATGTTAAGAAACAAGAAACGAGGTAGAAGTTAATGCACCGCGCCTACGTGTTTTGGGATTATTTGGTTTTCGTAAGATGACTTACACACCTAGCTATTAGAGTACCACTACCTCCCTTCTAGTTTAAAGGGATCGATTCAAAATTTTCACCTACTCTTAGCAAGATAGTAGAGGTGGTGGAATAGTTTTTGAAGTCTGCAAAAGTACTCAACTAATGCTGTCGTTCTTCACAAAAAAATGTGTTTACCAATGCATGCATGAACACTAGTTACTCTAACCCACCTCTTTTCTTTAATTCTTTGCCACATCAGCATGTTTGCTACTCCCGTGTGCATGATACCAGCTAAGATACCATCATTATGGCCAGCCTTAATCATCGCATGCAATAATTTAGTGCACCTTGAAATATGAACATGTGTGGGGCGTGTATGTTTTTAATGACTTGAGACTATACCTAGCCCGGCATGCAAGATGACTTATTATGCACCGTTCCCCATACCTGCAGGAAGCCCGTTCATCTCCAAATCTTTTCCTCTCCATGTGTGGAAACAATATGCTTGCCAAACTCTCCTTCTCCCTCCGGTGGTCCCACCACTCCACCCCGTGTGAAAAAATCTGCATGCATGACTCTCCTCCCCCACGCTCGTCCAATCCGTTGTGACAAGAAATACTTCCACCCCTTTGCTCCCCCGTAATTTACTCCAACAAATATGCCCACGTAGCTTTTACTTAACTTCAGGTGCATTGGGTCACTGACATATGAGCCCAACAGGGGACTGGCCCACATGTCAGTGACGCAACTGGACCTGCAGTTAAGTCAGTGCAGCTCAGTCCATATCTTACGTAGGTGTGCCATTGCTCGCTATAAATGGTGTGCCTCCCACGACATCGCTATCTCCTCCCCCTCATGTTCACATTCATCGCTATCTCCTCCCCCTCCCTCTCATGTCGACCACCATGGCATCGCCCCTCCCAAGCCCTAGGAGCCCCTCGCTGCACCGCGCGGACGGTCACGCGTTGCCGTTCCGTTCCTCGCCGCCACTAGTCGAGGAGGATGCGCCGGTGTTCCGCTCCTCGCCGCTACGCGACGCGTCGCTGTTCCGTTCCTCGCCGCCACTAATCGAGGAGGATGCGTCGGCATTCCGCTCCTAGCCGTGACGCGACGCGTCGCCATTCCGTTCCTCGCCGCCACTAGTCGAGGAGGACGCGTCAGTGTTCCGCTCCTCGCCGCGACGCGTCGAGGTGGAAGCGTCGGTGTTCCCAATCTCGCCAGCATGCGCGTCAGAGGACGCGTCGGGTCCCCGCTACGAGGAGAACGCCGTGCCGCCCGCCGAGCCCCCATCCTTGAGGAGCTTTGGAAAGAAATGGATGTCACCTTGTGTGAGGCTTTGCCTCCAGCAGAGCGTGCCAAATTAGAGGCGGAGAAGAAGGCCGAGGAAGAGAAGCGCACCGCGGAACAAGCTTCCTAGGAGGGCTATGTCGCGTCCGAGAGAGTCAGGCAATTGGCTCTTTGGCAGAAGGCTCGTGCGAGGGCCATGAGGGTGGCAGAGGACGCCCATGCCGATGCCCTGAGTGCAGTCAGGCCCAAGCGCCTCATCTATGCTTGGCGGTACGTGGACCGGGTGCACGCTTCCAGCAAGGAGGAGTACCTGTTGGCGCCGGATCACCACACCGGTGAGATCACGCTCGCTCGCCGGCAAGCCTCCAATCAGCACCTCGCGAGTTGCGAGGCTGAGGAAGAGGCGTTGTGTCGGCGCGCTGGGAAACGGCCGCGCACAAGGGCACTCATGGCACGCTGCAAGCGCTCCTGCGAGCGCCGTGGATTTTAGGAGGAGTATAATTTTTGTTTCATAAGGTGATCTCATTAGTTTTGGAACGCAAATGATAAATCCCGAACGTTCAGGAATTTTTAGCGTCCTTAATTAAGTATGTAAAAGGGAAAGTTTGGAAACATTGTGTATTATTACGCATTTTGCAAGTACGTGCATATAGCACAAACTTTACTATATACTATCGGACTATGCTACTCCCTCCGTCCAGGTCAATAAGTCATCTTTGGTTGTGCACGGTGACCAAGAAGGAGGGAAGACTTGTACACCTAGACGGAGGGAGTACTACTATTACTTATGTCGTGCAAATGCACGTTTTAACATTACGATGCGGTTTTTGTAAAAGTAGAAAAACAACACTAGTCAAGCTTGTGAAACGATTCAATGCAAAACAAATGCAAAAATGCTCGTTTGATTGTTTACTTTTAGCTTCCTTCTCTATAGTTATTTCTCTGTCGTACTTTGTACGGAGTATCTCACTGGTTGGAAAGGCATGCAAATTCCCAAATCGCTTCCTACACCCTGTATCGAATTTTTTGCCTAACAAGTTGTGCCGTGCAATTGGAATTCCAACTTGAGTACTACTACTAGTAGGAGTACCAGGTGCCAGTTCTTTTAGGCTTCTAGATTGGTAATCCCATAACTACTACCTCCGTCCTGGTTTATTGGTCCCCATTGTAATCTGTGTCAAATTTTGATCATAAATTTAACTAATGAAATGTTAGTGCATGTTAGATGCACTACCCCATCCGTCTAGGTGAGTAAGTCATCTTAGGCCATGCACCATGACCAAGGAGGAGGAGAAAATGAGAAACATTAATGTTTATTTGCTAATTAATAGTATTGCATGCAATGAACTAACCACTGCATGTCGTGTTTGATATCTCAAGTCATTAAAAGCATGCACACTCTTTATCTCTTATTGGTTGATATGTCAAGAAACAAGAAACGAGGTAGAAGTTAATGCACCGCGCCTAAGTGTTTTGGGATTATTTGGTTTTCGTAAGATGACTTATACACCTAGACAGAGGGAGTAATATTTTATCAGTTAAATATTTGGTCAAAATTTAGCACAAATTACAATGGTGAGGAATAAACCAGGACGGAGTAGTAGTTTAGAAGCCCAAATAAATGAGTGAGGCACCTTATTGTTACTCTCCACTGTGACTAGTCTTGTGGGAAAAGCTGGGGAAGCCGCCAAAAGAACTGTCCCTAGGAGTAGTAGCTAGGGATCGAGTGTGCGAGATGAACCGGAGAAAGTAAATGCAGAGAGATGAAATGCAAAAAAGACGGAGGGATGTGATGGTTGCTTGTCCGTTTATTTTACCGGGCCACTTATTAGTGGGAGTGGTTGGGTTTTGTGATATGATGGCTTTACTGCCGCGCCACGAGCGGGGTGAGAGGTGAGACCCCCATGCAGCGCCGCCCTCTACACTTGTACTACATCGGTCGTGGATTATTAGTCCCCCATTGAATTTGACTGAAGATTTAACTGACAAAATGTTAGTGCATGTCAACAAAAACTATATCGTTGGATTCGTATTTGAACATAGTTTTGAATGATATATAATTTTAGGTGACATGCATCAGCATTTATCGTACTATATATAATGTTCAATTTTTGGTCGTACGAATCTATAGTAGTAAGGTGCCCGTGCGTTGCACCGAAGAGTGAAATGCATTGATCGGGGAGTTGTTTATTTTGACAAAGGATGTGGTGGTCATCTCATGTGTAACGGGTATCTATAGGTTTCTTCGGATATTAATTCATCTTTAGAGCTCAAACATCCGGGTGAAATAGATAAAAAGGTATCTTTTGCAAACAAAAGCGTTCAACTGTTCAACCTGCATCCAAAACTTGTGAATAAATAACACTTATTGTGCTTTGCAAGAAATGATCTTTAGGAATTAGTTTTTGAGTATCGATTGTTATACATGTTGGCTACAGATGACATGGCACTTTCTTATAGTCAACAGTTGGCTATACTATTAAGTAATATTAACCATGCCCTTATACACCTAGACGGAGGGATTAAATCAGGATGACTTGCAAGGGGGCAGAGGAGATGTAAGAAATGGTTCTTCGTAAGTCTTTCACCAGTACTGTAGTAAAAATTCATACATGGAAGATTCTAGACTAAACCATAAACAGATACACTTTTATTCATGCGCGATACTCCAATAGAGCAAGATCCTGCATGGAAGTCTCCACATGCTTAGACAGCGGATTACATTGAGCGAAGACTAATGATCAACATTTAACTTGATAATGCGTATGTCCAGGTGAACCTCCTTGGAGTCCCCGTGCACCGGCGGGTAAAGGATGCCATGGGTTTTCCATGTCCACATTGGCGGGATAGTCCCAGCTCCCCAGAGTCCAAGTCCGTTCGATGAGGCCGGTGCCGCCGCCCACGCGACCCGGAGGGGTAGTAACACTGACCACGCACCCGTACATCAGCCTCGTGTCAGTGTCAGCGTCAGCGGCGTCGCCCCTGACGCACATTACAGAGATGGGGTGGCGGCCTGCGCGGGCATCGCCGGTGCCCACGATCAAGAGGAAGACGCTGCCATCCTCCTCCGAGACAAGGAGGCGGCGGTGATCCTCCAGCGACTCCGGCATGGTGAATGGGTAGCACGTCTCGTACTTGATGTTCTCCGCCAAGGGCCAGCAGTGACCGCTGCACGCATCCATGAGGTGATGCACCATGTCCGCCGGCGAGCCACAAAATGGCATAGGGCACTCATAGCAGTGGACGAAGGGCTCCTTGGAGGCATCGACCAGGCCGTCCATGAAATGGGAGTGGCTGTAGGGGACGTTACGCCATTTGAATATATGAGCAAGTTACTACAAGATTTAATCCGAATAAGCACAAAATAAATCATGACGGCTATAACAGAGATGAAACTAATGATGTGGACTAGCATAGTAGTAGGATACAGAGTAGAAACATGAATTCTACCACGATTTCAAATAGGAAGGACAGAAACACATACGGTGCAACGGGAGCAGCACCGTTGGCATTGAGGTTGTCGCCCATGTCGTTGGGGAAGAGTTTGTCGAGGTCGGGGAAGAAGTCGTCGTCGGTGAAGTCGTTGCTGCCAGCAGTCGTGAGAGTGCGCTCTCCAAATTTCAACAGCGCCCGCCGAATGTAGCGCAGGAGGGAGTGGCTGTAGGGGACGTTGCGGCCGCCGAATGGAGCGCAGGAGTAGTACACGAAGCAGTAGATGGTGTCCTTACTAGTACTCCCTAGTCTCTATCTATCTATATCTACTCTTATAGAAAACCGAGTTGGTGATGATGGTATGCTTGCCATCTTGTAATATAGACCGTCCGATCTATATCCGATAGATAGAAAGCCAACTATGACAATTTTACAAAAGATACCCGCACCTCTCTCCACATTTACAGATAAGGCCTTGCCTCATTCATCCTTATCTCCCACAATCTCGTGCTCCTCCCTATGTCTCTATCTCTACTACTCTTCTTTGTTTTTTATAACAAATCGAATAGTGCTACGCCGTCCGCTGCACACTCGGCTGAACATGCCTCCTCGCCTCCATCATCACCAACCGAGTCTTTTATAGGAGTAGGAGTAGAGAAAAAACCGAGTTGGTGATGATGGTGTGCCGTGCAATGCACGGGCATCTTGCTATTTTTTGCATATAAGTACAAAACACCACGTAGACACGGTCTTTGAGCATGGTTCGTAGTCGTTCCACGCTCGGGCATTGAAGTTTGTAACTATTTTAGATTAGAATATACTACTCCTCCGGTGCTAGTAGTAGAGCAGAGTCCTACTCTACTACTCTACTCAAGCAAGTTAGGGCATAGCACTGTAGGGAGTACTAGTACTGTGATCACTCAAGTAAGTTGTCTGGCATTGACATGACCCTACGCTGCTGGTATGTGTCTCGTAAGTAAGGATGGCAATTTTATCCATGGACATGGATATCCATGGATATCCGACCCGAATGGATAGGGTTTGGATGTGCTTTTGTGTCCATGGGCGGCGCCCAAACCCGACCTGATTGTTCATGGGTAGGGCATGAATATAATATTGTACCCATGGATATACCCAAACCTGCCCCGATAGTATGCCTTAATGGGGAAAAAATGTGCTATCCCTACCCCACGGTCACATGTCCCACGACAATTTTACACTTTTTTTATCTAAAACATGCACAAGAAATTACACAATCCCCATAGTAACTTTTATGAGTTGACATTCAATCCCCTCCGTAACATACTCCAATGCCCCTTCCCTTATTTTTATCTCCTTAAATGACTCATCATTCTCATTTGTTAGAAAAATACTAAATGATCTTAGGTTGTTAGTGGATGTTGATTTACCATAAGTGAAGCCTAGCCTGCCATGAGGTGAAGAATGGAAGAGTTTATGTTAATATTGTGTTATGTCTTATTTATATGTCTCGAGAAGACCCAATGGATATCCAGTGGGTATGGATATCCATCGGATTTGGACATGGACACAGTTTTTCACCCATGGATTTTTTCATGGGCGGGCAAAGACTATCTTCATGGATATGGATATAGATTTCATATTGTTCAACCCGATCCAAACCCGACCCATTGCCATCCTTACTCGTAAGTCAAGCGGCGTGTTGTACTCATCATCACCTGTCAACTTCCTGTAGCACATATTCGCTTCTCCATCTTTGTCCGCACATAATCTCGTCCAATCTTCCATCCCCACTAAGGCGCCTCCCCCCTCGTCCGAAACCCAAGCACTAACAATGGCAGAACCGAGCAGCGTCCGCCGGAAGAGTGGCTGGAATTCGCTCCCCACAGAGGTAATCAAGCTCATTGTTTCGCGTGTGGACAATCTCAGTACCATGCCGCTCGCCGCGTGCTCGTCGGAGCTGTACCGTTTACTCAAAGCCCTCAGGCCGGAGCTTTTTAAGCCAGCTCCTTGCTTGATGATCCCGCCTGATCTTTAGAAATGGCGTGTCACGCAGCATAACGATCGTAGGGTGGCGAGCATCAACCCCCTTGACTGCGATCCGATCCCTGTCAGCCTCAACTACATTAATGGTATGTACTGGGTCGGCATGAACACGTCTTGGATGGTGCTTGTCGACGGTCGCGACAGCTGGATGCTCGTGGAGGTCTACACCCGGCGATTGATCCCCCTTCCTTCGATTAACACTGCACTGCTTTGGCACACCGGCCCAGAATACTCGGAATCTTACAGTAGCCAACATGATACCAAGTTTGATTTGCCCAAGGTTGTAATCTTCCAAGTGCCCACAAGATCTGCAAAATATAAAGACTTGAGGCTAATTGCATTCTTCAACCGCGGTCTCGCCTATCTGACAGGTCACTGCGGTAAGTGGATAAATCCGCACGTCCATCGCAGGATCATACATCCTCCATGGTTCTCTGATGCCGTTGAACACAAGGGCTTCATTTACTTTGTTGACTCCTTCTATGGCTGGACATATTGATGGCCTACTCCAGTCATCGCTTCAAACGGCTGTTACAGCAGTATGTTACTTTCCTATGATATCATGATGGCTTGCTTATATTACTGTCAACATTTACTGAAAAAATATTCATGCTCATAACATGCTGTTCTTAAGATTGACTAAATCAAGAGCCCTTTTTTATTTGACTCCAACTTGATATGATGTTATAGGCCCCCTGCTGTCTCTACCCTTCCTAATCCCAGAACCTTTCAAAGGAAAGCGACATGGCAGTTGTAGGGGGTTCCTGGCTCGATCAAACAACGGCGAAAGATTGATGATCGTTCGCACGTACCGGACCTGTTGTTTCACGGAATACAATCACAGTCACTGCAAGGTCTTTGAGCAGGATCCCAGCTTCTCTAGGCCTTCAGGAATTTTTGACTGGAGGCTGGTAACTAGCCTTGGTACATGTTCTCTGTTTGTCGGACTGAATTATTCGATTAACCAGGAGATAACCGACGGCAAGGATCATGATGGCAGCGCGGTTTCGTTCATTAGGAAAAACTTTGTGTACACAGCATACCATGCGTCTCTGCATGCACCATACCCTGATATGTGCCGCCACGTTCTGTAGCCCAAAGTAGGAGAGAGGGTCGCAAGTATCAGACTTCGACCTGCTGGCTGGAGTTTCCCCCGTCAGGCACCCATCTGGTTCAAGCCGTCAGCCAATCTCCACAACTTAATAAATAGTAATGTCTAACTGAGCAAGTTAGTTAGATGCATACACTTGGTGTAGTAGGATCTTTATTTAGTTTGATGCATACACTTGTTCTTTTTTGGTAGCCCTTTTGTAATGATGGCTGATGTTTGGTTTGGAAGAGAGAGCTACGTCTTCACTCTTCTGGCCTGCTTACTGCTTTTGTTGCACCCCGAGCCCTGGTTGCTGCTGCTGCTGTTTTCAATGTACAATCAGTAGTATATTTCGTCTGTTGGTTGAATAAATGTGTTGTTAGAACGACAAACATAATGTTTTGGAATTTGTTGCACGGTTCGATCCTTTGGTGCCCCGTACCGTACGAAGCTCATACTATTTTTCGTACGGAACACATTTCCACTTGTTGATAACATGCAGCCCACTGATGAAGGCCCAATAGAGAAGCCCATAATTATCTGGAAGGGAGGCTCTCACATGAATCCGGGCCAGGTACATGCTCATGGTCCCCTAAACATAAACAAGTAAATAAATAAATAAAGCTAAATGCTCATGCACCAGTTCTTTGGGAAAATAGGTAGCCCAATATTTCTTTTTGAAGAATACCCAAGCTAGGCCTATTTGTTTTCTCTGAATTATTGGGCTGCAAATCTTTCAAGACGAGGAGGGATGCATTCCGTCCTGGCCAAAGAGTATGGTCAATGTCTGTTAAAAGTAATATCAAAAGGGGTTGAAAATTCCAAAAAAATTATAGCAACTGGGATATTAATTTCTTTTTTTGTTTTTGTTCTTCACTGATATCTTATACATATTTCATTGGAATTAACATGACATAGTACTAATTTATTTTTAAATTTGTTTTAGTATGGCTATTAATTTTTGGATTAAGAATATTTCGTTCCCCAGCAAAAATTTGTGAATTTTCAAAATTTCCCACATATTTAGTTAATTTTTTGACCCTGGTACTGACCAGAAAATGGCCAGCAATTCTAAAAATGGAAAATGGGCTGCAATAAATTCCATATGAATTAGAAAATGAGTAAAAATTATAAAAGTAATAGCAAATGGGCTGTACACGCCACAGATTTTGAGGCTGACTTGTTTACGCAAGGCTTTGTCAGTGAACACACGATTCTAGCGGCAGTGACTGTTGGATGTCCATCCAATGGCCGACGTGCTTCTTCAATCTCTGATCTTCCTTCTCCAGCCGCCTAAACTAGCGCCGGCGGGACTGCCTGCTCCCTCCTCTTGTGGCCTGCTATGATGCCACACAGGCTTCCCCGGCCCACCCTACTCCCTCCGCTGGCTTGGACGCACGCAATCAACTGCCTCCTCATTACGTGGAAAAAATGATTCCTCCCACTGACATCTGGGGCGCACCGGTTGGGAGGCTAACCTGTGGGCCTACTAAGTTGACGCATACGTAGGGCTTGTCAACTTAGTCCACAAACGATTCTAGCAGCAGTAACCATTGGATTTGAATCGAACGGTCCTGATGCTTCTTCAATCGCTGCTCTTCTTGCACCAGCCGCCCAAACCAGCACCATGGAGACCGCCTGCTCCTGCCTCCAGTGGCCGGCTGTGCTGCCGTTGAGGCCTCATCGCCCCCTACTACTCCCACCCCTAGCCAAGCCCTGCGGCGACGGTAGCCTCACACCGTAGCCGAACTAGTGAACCCTCATACTCCTCTTCGCGTGGGCATCCACTGCCGCGTCTTCCCCGGCTCCGCGTCGTCCCCTTCCTAGGCCTCACCGTCATCCACCGCCTTGGTGCTCTCGGTGCGGCGTGGTCAATGTGGTCAACGACATTCCATCGGAAGAGTACTGTACGTGGAGAGGCTGACAGCTGGGTCCACGGCCACAACCCAGTTTTTTTGTGATTTGCCAAGTAAGTCGCTTTGTCAGGCCTGTTGGGCTGCAAATCTTTCAAGACGAGGAGAGCTTTCATTCGGCTGGCCGAGAAAATTGCCCATCAGTAATGAGAAATGGGTTGTACATTTTTAAAACACATCAAACCGGCAATTAGTTTCAAATATATTTTTTTCATTTAGAGATTTTAAATTACATTAATTTTTATGCGTGGAGAATTTGTTGGATTTTATATTGATATACATTTTTTTTAAAATTAGTTTGAATGTGAGTCGAAATTTCGGGATTAAAAACAGTTCGGACCGCACCGAAATATGCAAAATTTCGTATAATTTTTTAACCGTGGCCACAATATGGGTTGTAATGCTAACAAAAAGAATATGGGCTCCAAAAAAAACCTTAAGAATTAGCAAATGGGTTGTAAATTATTAGAATAATGGCAGATGGGCTGTATGCTGTTTTCCACAGATTTGAGGCTTTCCTAAAAAAAGGTTGACGCACAAGCAGTGACTGTTGGATGGCCATCCAATGGCCGTCGTGCTTCTTCAATCTCTGCTCTTCCTGCTCCAGCCGCTCAAACAAGCGCCAGCGAGACTGCCTGCTCCCTCCTCCCCGCGGCCGGCTCTGCTGCCGCGCAGGCCTCACCGCCCCACCGTACTCCCATTGCTGGCCTAGCCATCCCTCTACTCACCCACACCTGCTATTATTCTCCAACGACGGCAGACGAACCAGTAAACCCTCGTACAGTCGTACTCCCCTCCGCGTGGGAAACAACTTCCGAGTCTTCCCTGCCTCCATGTCGTTCCCTTCCTAGGCCTCACCGTCGTCCACCGCCCTGGTGCTCTCGGTGCGGCCTGGTCAACGTGGTCAATGACCGACATGCATCTGAAGTGGACTGTACGTGGAGAGGCCGACAACTGGGTCCATAGCCGCACGCAAGGAAATGCCTCCTTATTACGTGCAAAATAATGATTCCTCCACCTGACATCAGGGACCCATCGAAAGGGCCTCTGTATTTCGTGAAAAAACGTTACCACCGCTGACAGCTCGGACCCACCAGCTATATCTTCGCACGCAAGAAAGTGCCTCCTTATTACGCACAAAAAAATGAATACTCCCCCTGTTAGCTGGGACCCATTATAGTGGCAGGCTGACTTGTGGGCCTACTAAGTTGACAGGGACGGAGGGCTTTGTCAACTTAGTCAATATGCACGATTCTAGCTCCAGTGACCGTACAATGTCCATCCAACGGCCATAGTGCTTCTTCAACCTCTGGTCTTCTTGCTCTAGCCGCCCAAACCAGCGCCGGTCATGCCTCGTGCTCCTGCGTCCAGTGGCCGACTACGATGCGGCAGAGGCCTCACCACCCCCTACTACTCCCACCGCTGGCCAGGCCATCCCTCTATTCACCCACACCCCCTGTTATTCTACGGCGATGGCAGCCTCACACCGCAGCGAACCAGTGAACCCTCGTACTCCTCTACGTGTGGGCATCCACTGCCGCGTCTTCCCTGGCTCCGCGTCGTCCCCTTCCTAGGCCTCACCGCCGTCCACCGCCCTGGTGCTCTCGGCGCGGCGTGGTCAACATGGTCAAGGAACGGCTTCCATCGGACGTGGACTGTACATGGAGAGGCTGACAGTTGGGTCCATGGCTGCAGCAAGGAAGTGCCTCCTTATTACGTGCAAAATAATTATTCCTCCACCTGACAGCAGGGCCACACCAGACGGGCCACCGTATTTCATGAAAAAAATGTTTCCCCCTAACTGCTGGGACCCACCAGCTACATCTTCGCACACAAGGAAGTGCGTCCGGGCAAAAAAAAACGATTCGCCCCCCTGACTGTTGGGACCCACCAGCTACATCTTCGCAGGCAAGGAAGTGCCTGACAGTCGGGACCCACCTGGTCGAAGCATACGTAGCGTTGTCATTCTGGTCATGAACGTGTACGTACATACTGGTCGATGTAGACGCACGCACGTGTCATAGTAGAGGCGCGCATGTGTCGTAGTAGAGGTGCGCACGTAGCATGTACACGTACGTACAACGGCCAGGGTGCAAGAAAGAAAATACAAGCACATATGTGTACATACGGGCGGGGTCTCGAATGCCTACTCACGCATACGTACGGCGAGGGCTCGTGTACATGGCTGGGTCGGAACGGAGAAACAGCGTCGTCGTCGTGTTCATGGGGAGGCAACGAAATGCATCGTGTTCATGGGGAGGCAACGGAATGCGTTGTGTTCATCGGGAGGCAACAGAACACGTGGGAGCCAACCGGCTGGATCGGAACGAAATGCGTGATCGTGTTCATCGGGAGGGCTTGGACGGAACAGGCGATGGAAACGAGGCCTGGCGTACCGCAAAACGGAGGAAACGGACCTCCTACGTTCGGAACGGGGTCTTGTTGATCGGGAGGGGTGTGGTGAAGGAAATATGCCCTAGAGGCAATAATAAAGTTATTATTTATTTCCTTATTTCATGATAAATGTTTATTATCCATGCTAGAATTGTATTAACCGGAAACATGATACATGTGTGAATACATAGACAAACGTATAGTCACTAGTATGCCTCTACTTGACTAGCTCATTAATCAAAGATGGTTATGTCTCCTAACCATAGACATGTGTTGTCATTTGATTAATGGGATCACATCATTAGGAGAATGATGTGATTGACATGACCCATTCTGTTAGCCTAGCACTTGATCGTTTAGTATGTTGCTATTGCTTTCTTCATGACTTATACATGTTCCTGTAACTATGAGATTATGCAACTCCCGTTTACCGGAGGAACACTTTGGGTGCTACCAAACGTCACAACGTAACTGGGTGATTATAAAGGAGTACTACAGGTGTCTCCAAAGGTACATCTTGGGTTGGTGTATTTCGAGATTAGGATTTGTCACTCCGATTGTACGAGAGGTATCTTTGGGCCCTCCCAGTAATGCACATCACTATAAGCCTTGCAAGCAATGTGACTAATGAGTTAGTTGCGGGATGATGCATTATGTAACGAGAAAAGAGACTTGCCGGTAACGAGATTGAACTAGTTATTGGATACCGACGATCGAATCTCGGGCAAGTAACATACCGATGACAAAGGGAACAACGTATGTTGTTATGCGGTTTGACCGATAAAGATCTTCGTAGAATATGTAGGAGCCAATATGAGCATCCAGGTTCCGCTATTGGTTATTGACCAAGAATATTTCTAGGTCATGTCTACATAGTTCTCGAACCCGTAGGGTCCGCACGCTTAAGGTTTCGATGACAGTTATATTATGAGTTTATGAGTTTTGATGTACCGAAGGAGTTCGGAGTCCCGGATGAGATCGGGGACATGACGAGAAGTCTCGAAATGGTCGAGACGTAAAGATTGATATATTGGACGACTATATTCGGAGTTCGGAAAGGTTCCGAGTGATTCGGGTATTTTCGGGGGTACCGGGGAGTTACAGGAATACGAGGAAGAAGCAATGGGCCTCATGGGCCAAGTGGTGTAAGAGAGGAGGCAGGGCGCGCGGCCCCCCTAGCCCAAACCAAATTGGACTAGGGGGCCGGCCCCCCTTTTCTCCTTTTCCTCCCTCTCCTTCCTTCTCCTTCTCCTTCCCTTCCTTCCCCTCTCCTAGTTGGACTAGGAAAGGAGGGAGTCCTACTCCCGGTGGGAGTAGGACTCCTCCCTGGCGCGTCCTCCCTTGGCCGGCCGCCCCCTCCCCCTTGCTCCTTTATATACGGGGGCAGGGGGGCACCCCATGGCACACAAGTTGATCTACGGATCGTTCCTTAGCCGTGTGCGGTGCCCCCCTCCACCATATTCCACCTCGGTCATATCGTCGTGGAGTTTAGGCGAAGCCCTGCACCGGTAGAAATCATCATCGTCACCACGCCGTCGTGCTGACGGAACTCATCCCCGACGCTTTGCTGGATCGGAGCCTGGGGATCGTCATCGAGCTGAACGTGTGCTGAACTCGGAGGTGCCGTACGTTCGGTACTTGGATCGGTCGGATCGTGAAGACGTACGACTACATCAACCGCGTTGTCATAATGCTTCCGCTTACGGTCTACGAGGGTACATGGAAGTTACTCTCCCCTCTCGTTGCTATGCCATCACCATGATCTTGTAGGAAAATTTTGAAATTACTACGTTCCCCAACAGTGGCATCCGAGCCTAGGTTTTATGCGTTGATGTTATATGCACGAGTAGAACATAAGTGAGTTGTGGGCGATACAAGTCATACTGCTTACCAGCATGTCATACTTTGGTTCGGCGGTATTGTTGGATGAAGCGGCCCGGACCGACATTACGCGTACGCTTACGCGAGACTGGTTTTTCCGCCGTGCTTTGCACACAGGTGACTAGCGGGTGTCTGTTTCTCCAACTTTAGTTGAACCGAGTGTGGCTACGCCCAGTCCTTGCGAAGGTTAAAACAGCACTAACTTGACGAACTATCGTTGTGGTTTTGATGCGTAAGTAAGAACGGTTCTTGCTAAGCCCGTAGCAGCCACGTAAAATTTGCAACAACAAAGTAGAGGACGTCTAACTTGTTTTTGCAGGGCATGTTGTGATGTGATATGGTCAAGACGTGATGCTATGTTTTATTGTATGAAATTCAAACGCCCTGTAATTGCTTTACTTTATCACTAAGCGGTAGCGATAGTCATAGAAGCAATAGATGGCGTAACAACAACGATGCTACGATGGAGATCAAGGTGTCGCGCCGGTGACGATGGTGATCACGACGGTGCTTTGGAGATGGAGATCACAAGCACAAGATGATGATGGCCATATCATATCACTTATATTGATTGCATGTGATGTTTATCCTTTATGCATCTTATCTTGCTTTGATTGACGGTAGTATTTTAAGATGATCTCTCACTAAAAATTATCAAGAAGTGTTCTCCCTGAGTATGCACCGTTGCGAAAGTTCTTCGTGCTGAGACACCACGTGATGATCGGGTGTGATAGGCTCTACGTTCAAATACAACGGGTGCAAAACAGTTGCACACGCGGAATACTCAGGTTAAACTTGACGAGCCTAACATATATAGATATGGCCTCGGAACACGGAGACCGAAAGGTCGTACGTGAATCATATAGTAGATATGATCAACATAGTGATGTTCACCGTTGAAACTACTCCATCTCACGTGATGATCGGACATGGTGTAGTTGATATGGATCACGTAATCACTTAGAGGATTAGAGGGATGTCTATCTAAGTGGGAGTTCTTTAGTAATATGATTAATTGAACTTAAATTGATCATGAACTTAGTCCTGGTAGTATTTTGCAAATTATGTGTAGATCAATAGCTTGCGTTGTTGCTTTCATATGTTTATTTTGATATGTTCCTGGAGAAAATTGTGTTGAAAGATGTTAGTAGCAATGATGCGGATTGGATCCGTGATCTGAGGTTTATCCTCATTGCTGCATAGAAGAATTATGTCCTTAATGTACCGCTAGGTGACAGACCTATTGCAGGAGCAGATGCAGACGTTATGAACGTTTGGCTAGCTCAATATGATGACTACTTGATAGTTTAGTGCACCATTCTTAACGGCTTAGAATCGGGACTTCAAAGACGTTTTGAACGTCATGGACCATATGAGATGTTCCAGGAGTTGAAGTTAATATTTCAAGCAAATACCCGAGTTGAGAGATATGAAGTCTCCAACAAGTTCTATGGCTAAAAGATGGAGGAGAATCGCTCAACTAGTGAGCATGTGCTCAGATTGTCTGGGTACTACAATCGCTTGAATCAAGTGGGAGTTAATCTTCCAGATAAGATATTGTTTGACAGAATTCTCTAGTCACCATCACCAAGTTAGTAGAACTTTGTGATGAACTATAGTATGCAAGGGATGACGAAAAACGATTCCCGAGCTCTTCGTGATGTTGAAATCGACGAAGGTAGAAATCAAGAAAGAGCATCAAGAGTTGATGATTGACAAGACCACTAGTTTCAAGAAAAGGGCAAAGGGAAAGAAAGGGAAACTTCAAGTAGAATGGCAAACAAGTTGTCACTCCCGCAAAGAAGCCCACAGCTGGACCAAAGCCTGAAACTGAGTGCTTACACTGCAAAGGAAATGGTCATTGGAAGCGGAAATGCCCTAAATATTTGGTGGATAAGAAGGATGGCGAAGTGAACAAGGGTATTTTTGATATACATGTTATTGATGTGTGCCTTACTAGTGTTTATAGTAGCCCCTGAGTATTTGATACTTGTTCAGTTGCTAAGATTAATAACTCGAAACAGGAGTTATATAAACAGAGACTAGTTGAAGGGGAAGTGACGATGAGTGTTGGAAGTGGTTCCAAGATTGACATGATCATCATTGCAAACTCCCTATACTTTCGGGATTAGTGTTAAACCTAAATAAATGTTATTTGGCGTTTGCGTTGAGCATGAATATGATTTGATCATGTTTATTGCAATACGGTTATTCATTTGAAGTTAAAGAATAATTGTTATTCTGTTTACATGAATAAGACCTTCGATGGTTATACACCCAATGGAAATAGTTTGTTGGATCTCGGTCGTAGTGATACACATATTCATAACATTGATGCCAAAAGATGCAAAGTTAATAATGATAGTGCAACTTATTTGTGGCACTGCCGTTTGGGTCATATCGGTGTAAAGCACATGAAGAAACTCCATAAAGATGGATTTTTGGAATCACTTGGTTATGAATCATTTGATGCTTGCGAACCGTGCCTTTTGGGCAAGATGACTAAAACTCTGTTCTCCGGAACAATGGAACAAGCTACTGACTTATTGGAAATAATACATACCGATGTATGCGATCCAATGAGTGTTGATGCTCGTGGCAAGTATCGTTATTTTCTGACCTTCACAAAGATGATTTGAGAAGATATGTGTATATCTACTTGATGAAATATAAGTCTGAAATAGTTGAAAAGTTCAAAGAATTTCAGAGTGAAGTGGAAAAATCATCGTAACAAGAAAATAAAGTTTCTATGATCTGATCGTGGAGACGAATATTTGAGTTACGAGTTTGGTCTTCATATAAAACAATGTGGAATAGTTTCACAGCTCACGCCACATGGAACACCACAACGTAATGGTGTGTCTGAACGTCATAACCGCACTTTATTGGATATGGTGCGATCTATGATGTCTCTTATAGTTTTACCACTATCGTTTTGGGGTTATACATTAGAGACAGTTGCATTCACTTTAAATAGGGCACCATCAAAATCCGTTGAGACGATGCCTTATGAACTATGGTTTGGCAAGAAACCAAAGTTGTCGTTTCTTAAAAGTTTGGGGCTGCGATGCTTATGTGAAAAGGTTTCAACCTAATAAACTCGAACCCAAATCGGAGAAGTGCGTCTTCATAGAATACCCAAAGGAAACTGTTGGGTACACCTTCTATCACAGATCCGAAGGCAAGATATTCGTTGCTAAAAATGGATCCTTTCTAGAGAAGGAGTTTCTCTCGAAAGAAGTGAGTGGGAGGAAAGTAGAACTTGATGAGGTAACTGTACCTTCTCCCGAATTGGAAAATAGTTCATCACTGAAATCAGTTCCAGTGATTCCTACACCAATTAGTGAGGAAGCTAATGATGATGATCATGAAATTTCAGATCAAGTTACTACAGAACCTCGTAGGTCTTCCAGAGTACGGTCCGCACCAGAGTGATACGGTAATCCTGTTCTGGAAGTCATGTTACTAGACCATGATGAACCTACGAACTATGAGGAAGCGATGATGAGCCCAGATTCCACGAAATGGCTTGAGACCATGAAATCTGAGATGGGATCCATGTATGAGAACAAAGAGTGGACTTTGGTGGAGTTGCCCGATGATCGGCAAGCCATATTGTATAAATGGATCTTCAAGAGGAAGACAGACGCTAATAGTAGTGTTACTATGTACAAAGCTCGCCTTGTTGCAAAAAGGTTTTCGACAAGTTCAAGGTGTTGACTACAATGAGATTTTCTCAAATGTAGTGATGCTTAAGTCTGTCCGAATCATGTTAGCAATTGCCACATTTTATGAAATCTGGCAAATGGATGTCGAAACTACATTCCTTAATGGTTTTCTTAAAGAAGAGTTGTATATGATGCAACCAGAAGGTTTTGTCAATCCTAAAGGTGCTAACAAAATGTACAAGCTCCAGCGATTCATCTATGGACTGGTGCAAGCATCTCAGAGTTGGAATATACGCTTTGATAAGTTGATCAAAGCATATAGTTTTATACAGACTTGTGGTGAATCATGTATTTATAAGAAAGTGAGTGAGAGCTCTGTAGCATTTCTAATATTATATGTGGATGACATATTGTTGATTGGAAATGATATAGAAATTCTGGATAGCATGAAAGGATACTTGAATAAGAGTTTTTCAAAGCAAGACCTTGTTGAAGATGCTTACACATTGAGCATCAAGATCTATATAGATAGATCAAGACGCTTGATAAGATTTTTCAATTAGTACATACCTTGATAATTTTTTTGAAATAGTTCAAAATGAAAAGAAGGAGTTCTTGCCTGTGTTACAAGGTGTGAAGTTGAGTAAGACTCAAGACCCGACCATTGCAGAAAATAGAAAGAGAATGAAAAGTCATTCCCTATGCCTCAGTCACAGGTTCTATAAAGTATGCTATGCTGTGAACCAGACATATTGTATACCTTGCTCTGAGTTTTGCAAAGGAATACAATTTTGATCTAAGAGTAGATCACTGGACATTGGTCAAAATTATCCTTAGTGGAATAAGGATATATTTCTCGATTATGGAGGTGACAAAAAGGTTCGTCGTAAAGGGTTACATCAATGTAAATTTTGACACTGGTCTAGATGACTTTAAGTCTTAATCTGGATACATATTGAAAGTGGGAGCAATTAGCTAGAGTAGCTCCATGCAGAGCATTGTGGACATAGAATATTTTGCAAAATACATATGGCTCTGAATATGACAGATCCGTTGACTAAACTTCTCTCACGAGCAAAACATGATCATACCTTAGTACTCTTTTGGGTGTTAATCACATAGCGATGTGAACTAGATTATTGACTCTAGTAAAACCCTTTGGGTGTTGATCACATGACGATGTGAACTATGGGTATTAATCACATACATATGTGAATATTGGTGTTGAATGACATGCTGATGTGAACTAGATTATTGACTCTAGTGCAAGTGGGAGACTGAAGGAAATATGCCCTAGAGGCAATAATAAAGTTATTATTTATTTCCTTATTTCATGATAAATGTTTATTATTCATGCTAGAATTGTATTAACCGGAAACATGATACATGTGTGAATACATAGACAAACATATAGTCACTAGTATGCCTCTACTTGACTAGCTCATTAATCAAAGATGGTTATGTTTCCTAACCATAGACACGTGTTGTCATTTTATTAATGGGATCACATCATTAGGAGAATGATGTGATTGACATGACCCATTCCGTTAGCCTAGCACTTGATCGTTTAGTATGTTGCTATTGCTTTCTTCATGACTTATACATGTTCCTGTAACTATGAGATTATGCAAGTCCCGTTTACCGGAGGAACACTTTGGGTGCTACCAAACGTCACAATGTAACTGGGTGATTATAAAGGAGTACTACAGGTGTCTCCAAAGGTACATCTTGGGTTGGCGTATTTCGAGATTAGAATTTGTCACTCCGATTGTAGGAGAGGTATCTCTGGGCCCTCTCGGTAATGCACATCAGTATAAGCCTTGCAAGCAATGTGACTAATGAGTTAGTTGCGGGATGATGCATTATGTAACGAGAAAAGAGACTTGCCGGTAACGAGATTGAGCTAGGTATTGGATACCGACGATCGAATCTCGGGCAAGTAACATACCGATGACAAAGGGAACAACGTATGTTGTTATGCGGTTTGACCGATAAAGATATTCATAGAATATGTAGGAGCCAATATGAGCATCCAGGTTCCGCTATTGGTTATTGACCAAGAATAGTTCTAGGTCATGTCTGCATAGTTCTCGAACCCATAGGGTCTGCACGCTTAAGGTTTCGATGACAGTTATATTATGAGTTTATGAGTTTTGATGTACCGAAGGAGTTCGGAGTCCCGGATGAGATCGGGGACATGACGAGGAGTCTCAAAATGGTCGAGACGTAAAGATCGATATATTGGACGACTATATTCGGAGTTCGGAAAGGTTCCGAGTGATTCGGGTATTTTCGGGGGTACCGGGGAGTTACGTGAATACGAGGAAGAAGCAATGAGCCTCATGGGCCAAGTGGTGGAAGAGAGGAGGCAGGGCGCGCGACCCCCCTAGCCCAAACCGAATTGGACTAGGGGGCCGGCCCCCCTTTTCTCCTTTTCCTCCCTCTCCTTCCTTCTCCTTCTCCTTCCCTTCCTTGCCCTCTCCTAGTTGGACTAGGAAAGGAGGGAGTCCTACTCCCGGTGGGAGTAGGACTCCTCCCTGGCGCGCCCTCCCTTGGCCGGCCGCCCCCTCCCCCTTGCTCCTTTATATACGGGGGCAGGGGGGCACCCCATGGCACACAAGTTGATCTACGGATCGTTCCTTAGCCGTGTGCGGTGCCGCCTCCACCATATTCCACCTCGGTCATATCGTCGCGGAGTTTAGGCGAAGCCCTGCGCCGGTAGAAATCATCATCGTCACCACGCCGTCGTGCTGACGGAACTCATCCCCGACGCTTTGCTGGATCGGGTCCCGGGGATCGTCATCGAGCTGAACGTGTGCTGAACTCGGAGGTGCCGTACGTTCGGTACTTGGATCGGTCAGATCGTGAAGACGTACGACTACATCAACTGCGTTGTCATAACACTTCTGCTTACGGTCTACGAGGGTACATGGACAATACTCTCCCCTCTCACTGCTATGCCATCACCATAATCTTGCATGTGCGTAGGAAAATTTCGAAATTACTACGTTCCCCAACATGTGGCACACCGCAAAAAGGAGGAAACGGACCTCCTATGGTCGAAACGGGGGTCCTGTTGATCGGGAGGGGTGTGGCGTACCGCAAAATGGATGAAACGGACCTCCTACGATCGAAACAGGGGTCCTGTTGATCGGGAGGGGTGTGGCTTACCGCAAAATGGACGAAACGGACTTGTGTTGGAGCGCTATGGTCGAAACGGGGGTCCTGTTCATCGGGAGGGGTGTGGCGTACCGCAAAACGGGACTCCACGGGATACTGTTCATCTCCACCATCGACCTCCTCCAGCCTTCATGGGCTACCGTCGACCTCCTCCAGCCTCCACGGGCTCCTGTTCATCCAGCCTCCACTGCATGCTACTCCACCTGCTACTGTTCAACCACCCCTCCACCACCTACTGTTCATCCAGCCCTCCACACCACGGGGTCCTGTTCAACCACCCCTCCATGGGCACCCCTCCACCGTCTACTGTTCATCCAACCCTCCACCACAACACGGGGTCCTGTTCATCCAGAGGCAACGCCACTGCTCACTGTTCATCCACCCCCCTGCAACGCTCACTGTTCATCCCAGAGGCAGCATCGATCGGCTTCAGTTAGCAGCAGTAGCGAAGGAATCGCTCGGTAGGGTTCAGTTAATAGCCATCGATCGATCGCTCAGGTTCAGTAACGCGTAGCCTGTTGTGCAATCGCTCGGGTTCAGTTAGAGCCCAACGCCTCGCTCGGGTTCAGTTAGAGCCAACGCCTCGCACACACGCGCGTACCTGTACGAGAGAAACGTGCATCACTTAGCCCCCGACCTCCCACCGTAACCGGGAACTCCTCGAAATTTTCCTCCCCCTCGCTTCTACCACGGTTTTTTCCGTCATGGACGGCCCAAAGAATATCATGCAGTTGCGTCTCCGGCCCGGCCAGGACGAAAAGCCCACTTTCTGTCATGATTTTTTGTCATAGAAGTAGGAGCCCACCACATCTATGATGATACCGTGTTTTGTCACAATTATCGTCATAGAAGTGTCATATGTATAACAGAAAAAAAATTCGTTCGGCCCAAAATGTCACGGATGTGTCTTTTTTTTGTAGTGAAAGGAAACTGCAAGATTGAACCCAAAGCTACGCACTTCTCCCATTGCAAGAAAGATCAATCTAGTAGGCCAAACTAAACTGTTAATTCGAAGAGACTTGCAAAGATATCAAATCAAGCATATAAGAATTCAGAGAAGAACCAAATGATATTCATAGATAATCCGATCATAAATCCACAATTCATCGGATCTTGGCAAACACACCGTAAAAGAATATTACGTCGAATACATCTCTAAGAACATCGAGGAGAACATGGTATTGAGAATCAAAGAGAGAGAAGAAGCCATCTAGCTACTAGCTATGGACCCATAGGTCTGTGGTAAACTACCCATGCATCATCGGAGAGGTAATGGTGTTGATGTAGAAGCCCTCCTTGATCGAATCCCCCTCCGGCAAGACCCCGGAAAAGGCCCCTAGATGGGATCTCATGGGTACAGAAGGTTGCGGCGGTGGAAAAGTGGTTTCGTGGCTCCCCTGGATGTTTTTAGGGTATAAGAGTACATATAGGCGAAGGAGCTAGGTCAAGAGACCCACGAGGGGCCCACGAGGTAGGGGGCGCGCCCTCCTGCCTCGTGGCCGCCTCGCCGCGCCTCCGACTTCATCTCCAAGTCTTATGGTTACCTTCTGGTCCAAGAAAGATCATCGCGAAAGTTTCATTCCGTTTGGACTCCGTTTGGTATCCCTTTTCTGCGAAACTCTAAAATAGGCACACAAAAAATAAAAACTCGCACTAGGCTCTCGGTTAATAGGTTAGTCCCAAAAATAATATAAAATAGCATATAAATGCCAATTAGACATCCAAAACGGATAATACAATAGCATGGAACAATAAAAAATATAGATACATTGGAGACGTATCAACCATCCCCAAGCTTAATTCCTGCTCGTCCTCGAGGAGGTAAATGATAAAACCAGAAATTTTGATGTGGAATGCTATGTAACATATTTATCCATGTAATTTTCTTTATTGTGGCATGAATGTTCAGATCTGAAAGATTCAAAACAAAAGTTTAATATTGACATAAAAATAATAATTCAAGCATACTAACAAAGCAATCATGTCTTCTCAAAATAACATAGCAAAAGAAAGCTATTCCTACAAAATCATATAGTCTGGCTATGCTCTATCTTCATCACACAAAATATTTAAATCATGCACAACCCTGATTTCAGCCAAGAAATTGTTTCATACTTTAGTATTCTCAAACTTCTTCAACTTTCACGCAATACATGAGTGTGAGCCATGGACATAGCACTATAGGTGGAACAGAATGGTGGTTGTGGAGAAGACAAAAAGGAGGAAGCTAGTCTCACATCAAATAGGCATATCAACGGGCTATGTAGATGCCCATCAATAGATATCAATGTGAGTGAGTAGGGATTGCCATGCAACGGTTGCACTAGAGCTATAAGTGTGTGAAAGCTCAAAAATAAACTAAGTGGGTGTGCATCCAACTCGCTTGCTCACGAAGACCTAGGGCATTTTGAGGAATCCCATCAAAATAGGAGACTCTCTATCATGAAGATCATGGTGCTAATTTGAAGCACAAGTGTGGAAAAAGGATAGTAACATTGCCCCTTCTCTCCTTTTCTCTCATTTTTTTATTTGGGCCTTCTCTCTTTTTTATGGCCTCTTTTTTTATTTTCTCTTTTTTTATCGCCCGGAGTCTCATCCTGACTTGTGGGGGAATCATAGTCTCCATCATCCTTTCCTCACATGGGACATTGATCTAATAATGAAGATCATCACACTTTTATTTACTTACAGCTCAATACTTAGAACAAAATATGACTCTATGTGAATGCCTCTGGCGGTATACCGGGATGTGCAATGATTCAAGAGTGACATCTATGAAAGAACTACGAACATTGGCTTTGCCACAAATACGATGTCAACTACATGATCATGCAAAGCAATATGACAATGATGGAGCGTGTCATAATAAACGGAACGGTGGAAAGTTGCATGGCAATATATCTCGAAATGGCTATGGAAATGCCATAATAGGTAGGTATGGTGGCTATTTTGAGGAAGGTAATGGTGGGTGTATGGTACCGGCGAAAGTTGCGAGATACTAGAGAGGCTAGCAATGGTAGAAGGGTGAGAGTGCATATAATCCATGGACTCAACATTAGTCATAAAGAACTCACATACTTATTGAAAAAATCTATTAGTCATCAAAGCAAAGTACTACGTGCATGCTCCTAGGGTAAGGGTTGGTAGGAGTTAACCACCGCGCGATCCCGACCTCCACAGAAAGGAAGACAATCAAAAAATAAATCATGCTCCGACTTCATCAGATAACGGTTCACCATACATGCATGCTACAGGAATCACAAACTTTTAACACAAGTATCTCTCAAGTTCACAACTACTCCACTAGCACGACTCTAAATCACCATCTTCATATCTCAAAACAATCATAAAGAATCAAACTTCTCATAGTATTCAATGCACTTTATATGAAAGTTTTTATTATATCCATCTTGGATGCCCATCATATTAGGACTAGTTTTATAACCCAAGCAAATTACCATGCTGTTCTAAAAGACTCAAAATAATGCCAGTGAAGCATGAGAGTTCAACAATTTATTTAAAATAAATCCACCGACATGCTCTAAAAAGATATAAGTGAAGTACTAGAGCAATATTGCCTAGCTCAAAAGATATAAGTGAAGCACATAGAGTATTCTAATAAATCATGATTCATGTGTGGCTCTCCCAAAAGTTGTGTACAGCAAGGATGATTGTTGTAAACTAAAAAGCAAAGACTCAATTCATACAAGACGCTCCAAGAAAAACACATATCATGTGGTGAAGAAAAATATAGCCTCAAGTAAAGTTACTGATAGACGAAGACGAAAGAGGGGATGCCTTCTGGGGCATCCCCATGCTTAGGCTTTTGGTTGTCCTTGAATATCACCTTGGGGTGCCTTGGGAATCCCCAAGCTTAGGCTCTTGCCACTCCTTATTCCATATTCCATCAAATCCTTACCCAAAACTTGAAAACTTCACAACACAAAACTCGACAGAAAATCTCATGAGCTTTGTTAGTATAAGAAAATAAATCACCACTTTAAGGTACTGTTGCAAACTCATTCTTTATTTATATTGTTGTAATATCTACTGTATTCCAACTTTTCTATGGTTCATACCCCCCGATACTACCCATAGATTCATCAAAATAAGCAAACAACACGCGAAAACCAGAATCTATCAAAAACAGAACAATATGTTGTAATCTGTAACTCTAGAATACTTATGTAACTCAGAAAATCCATAAAAATTAGGAAAGCCTGAGAAATTTGTTTACAAATCCATAGCAAAAAGAATCAGATCAAAATTACATTTATGTGAATTTTCAAAACTAATTTACTAAGCGCAAAAGTTTCTGATTTTCAGCAGGATCAACACAACTATCACCGTAAGCTATCCTAAAGGTTCCACTTGGCACAAACACTAATTAAAACATAAAACCACATATATCCAGAAGCTAGATGAATTAATTATTACTAAACATGAGCAGAAAGCAAAGAACAAAAATAAAATTGGGTTGCCTCCCAACAAGCGCTATCGTTAACGCCCTTAGCTAGGCATAAAAACACGATTAGATCTAGGTATTGCCATCTTTGGTATGAAATTCTTTAATTGAACAAGTATACTCCTTAGGAGACTCTTTGGTTTTATCAATGATCAAACTCCTAGGCAAGAAATCGAGAAATTCATTCGTGGCAAAAGGTTCCTTAATAACATCGAAAAGGTTGGGGTGAACACTTATTGATTTTGAGATCTTCATTTTCCTTACTAGAAGATTCACCCCTATTCTTAGGAACGTAGATAAACTTGGCAACTTTAGCAGAAGTAAGATTTGAGTATTTTTAACAACAGAAAAAGCGGAACCTAAGAATATCTTCGAGTTTATCAATTCTAGTAGAATCTTGATCTATCTTTTCATTAACTATGTGTTCCTTTTCTCTAAGATTATTTAGAGTAACTCCTACCTTAGATCCATATTGAGTAATTTGATTATGAATTCTTTTATCCAAATTTTCAATCAACTCTACAGTAGCAATTTTATTCTCAATAATATCAAGTCTTTGCATCACATGTTCCAAGGTTAAAATAGTTCCATTGATCAAAAGAGGTGGTGGGCCTAACAAATCTATCATGGCATTATAAGAATCAAAAGTATGGCTTACCAAGAAATTCCCTCCGGTAATGATGTCAAGACCATATCTATTCCAAGGAGTAATGCCCACATAAAAATTGCGGAGAAGAACGGAAGTAGATTGCTTTCTAGTAGATCTATTTTGAGCATTGCAAAATCTATACCAAGCATCTTTTAGATTTTCTCCCTCTCTTTGTTTAAAATTGAGGACTTCATTATCGGGAGTACTAACAATGATAGGAGGACTAGCCATGAAGGCGAATCAAACGATCTAACACACGAGCACACAAGAAGCAAACGAAAAAGACAAACGGAGGAGGGGCGAAGAAAAGGAAAAGGTTTTCAAAAATCATTTTAGAAGTGGGGGAGAGAAAAAAGAGAGGCAAATGGCGAATAATGTAATGCAAGGGAGAAGAGTTTATGATGGGCACTTGGTATGGCTTGACTTGACATAGATTTACTCGGTAACAGCGCCAGAAATCCTTCTTTCTACCTCTTGAGCTTGTGTTGGTTTTTCCCTTGAAGATGAAAGGGTGATGCAGCAAAGTAGCGTAAGTATTTCCCTCAGTTTGAGAACCAAGGTATCAATCCAATAGGAGACAACACACAAGTCACCGGATACCTGCACAAACAATCAACAAATTGCACCCAACGTGATAAAGGGGTTGTCAATCCCTTCATGGTCACTTGCAATAGTGAGATCTAATAGAGATAGATAAACGGTAAAGTAAATATTTTTGGCTTATAGATTGGAAAGTAAAAGATTGCAAAATAGTAGATTAGAAACTAGTAAGATGTAAAAGAGATTCAATATAATGGAAAAGAGACCCCGGGGGCATAGGTTTCACTAATGGCTTCTCTCAAGATATCAAATATAACAGTGGGTGAACAAATTACCGTCGAGCAATTGATAGAAAAGCGTATAGTTATGACGATATCTAAGGCAATGATCATGAACATAGGCATCACGTCCGTGTCAAGTAGACCGAAACGATTCTGCATCTACGACTATTACTCCACACATCGACAGACTCCTGCCTGCATCTAGAGTATTAAGTTCATCAAGAGCAAAGTAACGCATTAAGTAAGATGACATGATGTAGAGGAATTAACTCAAGCAATATGATGAAAAACCCATCTTTTTTATCCTCGATGGCAACAATACATTATGTGCCTTGCTGCCCCTACTATCACTGGGAAAGGACACCACAAGATTGAACCCAAAGCTACGCACTTCTCACATTGCAAGAAAGATCAATCTAGTAGGCCAAACTAAACTGATAATTCGAAGAGACTTGCAAAGATATCAAATCATGCATATAAGAATTCAGAGAAGAACCAAATGATATTCATAGATAATCCGATCATAAATCCACAATTCATCGGATCTTGGCAAACACACCGCAAAAGAATATTACGTCGAATACATCTCCAAGAACATCGAGGAGAACATGGTATTGAGAATCAAAGAGAGAAAAGAAGCCATCGAGTTACTAGCTATGGACCCGTAGGTGTGTGGTAAACTTCTCACGGATCATCGGAGAGGCAATGGTGTTGATGTAGAAGCCCTCCGTGATCGAATCCCCCTCCGGCAGGATGCTGGAAAAGGCCCCTAGATGGGATCTCACGGGTACAGAAGGTTGCAGCGGTGGAAAAGTGGTTCCGTGGCTCCCCTGAATGTTTTTAGGGTATAAGAGTATATATAGGAGAAGGAGCTAGGTCAGGAGACCCACTAGGGGACCATGGGGTGGGGGGGGGGCATGCCTACCCCCCGGTCACGCCCTCCTGCCTTGTGGCCGCCTCACTGCATGTCCGACTTCATCTCCAAGTCTTTTGGTTTCCTTGTAGTCCAAGAAAGATCATCGGAAAAGTTTCATTCCGTTTGGACTCTGTTTGGTATTCCTTTTCTGCGAAACTCTAAAATAGGCAAAAAAACAAAAACTGGCACTGGGCTCTCGGTTAATAGGTTAGTCCCAAAAATAATATAAAATATCATATAAATGCCTATTAAACATCCAAAACAGATAATATAATAGCATGGAACAACCAAAAGTTATAGATACGTTGGAGACGTATCAGTATCAAATACCCAGGGGATACTACGAGCACCAGTAAGGTACACATCAATAACATGTATATCAAATATACCTTTATTTACTTTGCCATCCACCTTATCTGCCAAGTATTTGGGGTAGTTCCGCTTCCAGTGACCATTTCCTTTGTAGTAGAAGTACTCAATTTTAGGCTTGGGTCCAGCTTTGGGCTTCTTCATGGGAGCGACAACTTGCTTACTATTCTTCTTGAAGTTCCCTTTCTTTCCCTTGCCCTTTTTTTTAAAACTAGTGGTCTTGTTAACCATCAACACTTGATGCTCTTTCTTGATTTCTACCTCCGCCCATTTCAACATCGCAAAGAGCTTGGGAATCGTCTTCATCATCGCTTGCATATTATAGTTCATCACGAAGCTCTAATAGCATGATGATAGTGACTGGAGAACTCTGTCAATCACTATCTTATCTGGAAGATTAACTCCCACTTGACTCAAGCCAATGTAGTACCCAGACATTCTGAGCACATGCTCACTGGCTAAGCTATTCTCCTCCATCTTGTAGGCAAAGACTTGTCAGAGGGCTCATAGCTCTCAACACGGGCATGAGCTTGAAATACCAATTTCAGCTCTTGGAACATCTCATATGTTCAATGGTGTCTAAAACGTCTCTGGAGCCCCGATTCTATGTCGTAAAGCATGGTGCACTAAACTATCAAGTAGTCATCAACTCGAGCTTGCCAAACATTCATATCATTTGCATCAGCTCCTGCAGCAGGTCTATCACCTAGCAGTGCATCAAGGACATAATTCTTCTGTGCAGCAATGACGATAATCCTCATATCATGAACCAGTCCGCATTATGGCTACCATCGTCTTTCAACTTAGTTTTCTCTAGGAACGTATCTAAAAACAGGGGAGATACATCACGAACTATTGATCTACAACATAATTTGCAAAGACATTTTGACTATGTTCATGATAAATTTTAGTTCAAATAATTAAATTACTAATGAACTCCCACTTAAATCAACATCCCTCAAGTTGTCTAAGTGATACATGATCCAAATCAACTAACCCATGTCCGATCATCACGTGAGATGGGGTAGTCATCAATGGTGAACATCTTCATGTTGATCATATCTACTATATGACTCAGGTTTGGCCTTTTGGTCTCCAGTGTTTCGAAACCATGTCTGTACATGCTAGGTCCGTCAAGTTTAACCCAAGTATTCTGCTTGTGCAAAACCGGCTTACACCCATTGTATGTGAACGTAGAGTCTATCACACCCGATCATCACGAGGTGCTTCGAAACAACGAACTTTAGCAACGGTGCATACTCGGGGAGAACACTTTTATCTTGAAATTAAGTGAAGGGATCATCTTATAATGCTACTGTCGTTCTAAGCAAAATAAGATGCATAAAGGATAAACATCACATGCAATCAAAATATGTGATATGATATGGCCATCATCATCTTGTGCTTTTGATCTCCATCTCCAAAGCAATGTCATGATCTCCATCGTCACCGGCGCGACACCTTGATCTCCATCGTTGCGTCGGGGTCATCTCACCAACTATTGCTTCTACAACTATTGCTAATGCATATTAATAAAGTAAAGTAATTACATGGCGCTTAATGATTGACACGTGGGTCATACAATAACTAAAAGACAACCCTGAGTCTCCTACCGGTTGTCGATATTACGAGATATGATCATCTCATACAACATTGTATATCACATCTCGTCTTGACCATATCACATCACAACATACCCTGCGAAAACAAGTTATACGTCTTCTACTTTGTTGTTGTGAGTTTTACGTGGCTGCTATGGGTAACTAGCAAGAACAGTTCTTACCTACACAAAACCACAACGGTGATTATCAAGCTTGTTGTTTTAAACTTCTGCAAGGACCAGCCATAGTCAAATTTGAATCAACTAAAGTGAGAGAAACAAACACTCGCCAGCCACCTTATGCAAAACAAGTTGCATCAATCGGTGGAACCGGTCTCATGTACATGGACATGTAAGGTTGGTCCGGGCCGCTTCATCCCAAAATACCGCCGAATCAAAATAAGACATTGGTAGTAAGCAGTATGAACATCACCGCCCATAACTCCTTTGTTTTCTACTTATGCATATCATCTATGCATAAACCTGGCTCATGATGCCACTGTTGAGGAACATTGCATGGAAAACAAAAAAATTCTGCGCACACGCAAGATCTATCCATGGAGATGCATAGCTACGAGAGAGGGAGAGCATCTTCACACCCTTGAAGTTCGCTAACCGAAAGCATTTATCAACACGGTTGATGTAGTCGTACACCTTCATGATCTGTCCCGATCAAGTATCGAACATACAGCACCTCCGCGTTCAACACATGTTCAGCTCAATGACGTCCTCACCTTCTTGATCCAGCAAGAGGGGCGAAGTAGTAGATGAATTCCAGCATCACAATGGCTTGGTGATGGTGGTGGTGAAGAACAATCTCCGCATGGATTTGCCAACCACAATGGAAACTAGATGGAGGATAAACTAGAGGGACACGGTTGCCGGCTGTCGTGGAAAACTATGGCCACCTATGGGTCCATCAGCCCCTTGTGGTTCAGCGGGGGGAAGGAACACATTGCACAAAGAGCAGAGGGGTAGGGGCAGCGCGGCAGCGATCACACATGCAGTTTTACCCAGGTTCAGGCTGCCTTGAGGCGTAAAACCCTACTCCTGCTTTGGTGGATTGATGGGAGGACGATGGTGGTGACGCAGCGCTCTAGCCCGGCAGGGTTGCCTCAGGGCAAGAGTAGCTACGCGCGTATGGGTGTACAAAGGTCCGAATCCTTCCTAAGGTTGCCATGGCCCTCCTTTTATAGATCAAGGGGTCACTACAATGGCAAATCAGTCATTTGATTTCTTGATCTGCCCTTTGATTTCTCACAGAGCTATTTCTTCTGCTTGGTCTTGTCACTACAAAAAAATACACTTCCATGATGATACTTGTTTGTCATAGTAGGTCACGTTTTCTGTCATGCATGTACATCCATGACGATTTTATGACAGAATCAAGATAGTCGTACCTGTGCTATCATAGAAGTGTTCCATGACATTACCAAAATTATCATCACGGAAGTGTCCACTTCCATGATGATACATCACACGTCATAGAAGTGCTTTCGTCGAGGGTGACCGACACGTGGCATCCATCGTAACGGGTCGCCATTAATCTATCGGGTTCTGGTTTGGATCTGATAACCCATTAACCGCCCAAACCAATGGGGATTTTCCACGTGTAAAATTCTGATTCGCCTTAGTATCCACGTGTCAGCTCCGCGTTGGGACAGGTGTCATCAAGCGAGTGGACGGCACGAGCCTATGGTACGTCGAAACATGGCTCGACCCAACAATGGCCCGTTTAGGTTAAAAGGCCGAGCCTGTCAAAATAAGCGGGTCGGCCCATTAGCGGCCTACTTGAGTTAGGCACATTCACAAGCACGGGTCATACAAGTTACACAGAATCGGCCCATAAAAGGCCCATTCTAGATTTGACAATTTCTAGCCCATCGTTAGTTCCAGCCCGTTAACGGCCCGCTACGTCTTTGGGCCCAATTACGGCTCGAGCTTCTTTCGGCCTGTTAGCAGCCCATTGTTGTTCCAGCCCGTTAATGGCCCAGAATGTCTTTCAGACTTTTCTCGGCCCATTCTGCAGCTGGGCCAACTTCTAGCACGTTTCGAATTTAGGCCTTTCCTCGGCCCATTCGGTAAATGGGCCAATTCATAGCCCATTTTATCTTCCGGCCTATTAACGGCCTGCACAACAATTGGGCCTTTGACTGTGCAACCTAATTTTGGGTCCATTGGCGGCCCATGTTACGCAAGGCACAATTTCAGCCCGACGGGACTTTCAGCCTGTTAAAAGCCTAGTTTGCAAATTTGGCCTCCTCTGGCCCAAAACACTTTCGGCCTCTTGCTGGTCCGTAAAGTGAAAGGGCCGAGACAAAATTGATATTTATTTCAGCCTGCTAGAGACCGGCGGGCCATTTCCATTTATACGGCCCTATCGAGCTTTCGGCCTGTTAACGACCTGCTAAGTTCTGTTGTTACGGTGGGCCACATCATTTGGGATCCGCTAAATATTAATTTGACCAGCCCAATTAAGGCCCGCTTTGACTACACATGTTTGTTTGTTCGGATGGCGCCCAAGTAATGTTTGGGCGTGTTGACCCCCGTTTCAATGATATATCATATTCAAAGAATTATCCTACTCTACACTATCGCCTCTAAAAAATATACACTATACAATAAAGAGACTAAGGCATAGAAACGTAGAATAATCCTACACTATACAATAAAGAAATTATTGCCGATTATACCCACTGGGCATTATAGTTCGGCACCAGTGATAATAAAGCGTACACAAACAGCAAATTACATACACTGGGCAAATAAATCTCATACATCATGGACACGCATCAACAGAACTTACCATTTGAACTGTAATATCTTCAGAAAATAGGATTGGCCGGATTCAGATAGCACAAATTTTAGTCTACAAAATCTCTAATTCCTTTGTGGTTACCTCAGTGTCTCGTTTCAGCTTTTTTGATTCCTGCATCTAATACCTGCAACTCTAGTCTCAACTTGTTGATTGCACGTTGAAAATCATGTACACGTTGTCTTGCCACCTCTAGTTGATGCTCGAGGACATCAACACATTCCAATTTCAATCCATAATAATCTGGTAACGGCCATGCCACATTGCTCGCAGATCTTTGTGTTGATGTCACTTCATCCTGAAATGTTTCTGTAAGTACACATGACTAGGGCAAAAATATAGTAACAACAGTGAAGCGAGCAAGATAGACTATTTTGTACTTGGAAAAACAGGACTAACAATAACGTTACACGTCATGAAGCATAAGCAGGTGATATTTTAAAAATTATTAAAATGGTAGTCTGTGCAGCCCGCATACAGAAATCTCTATTAGCTCACCAGAGGAGCATGATGTTGGGGCCAAATCCAAAACACAGATAGGTTACAAATTTAGACCACACGTTGCGTATAAGTAAGCAAGCAGTTGTCCATTCTGTAGCTCAATTAAAGTCTTAGGGAGCATAATGAACAGCAGAGGGATTCATACAAACCTACTACAGGAAGCAAAACTATGCAATCATTAGCCTAGTATAAACTAGATTGTGAGCCTCATGCAGTAATAGTTGGTTAATAGACTTCAAAGCTTTAGGCACACTTTGGTAGAGTAATTAAATGGTAAGGCCTTTAATTATGTCAACTAATAGTTATACAAGTACCCAACATCAGGCATCATTGTTTGGGCATCTCATTAACTGAGGACAAATAAAGTAATTGAAAAGAGCAATTTAACTATGCCTGAAACAAACAAGCAATTGACTTGTTGAGTTGGCAGCATGCATACATGCACGCCTCAATAACATCCATGGCCTAGCTGCATTTACTATATAAAATAACAAGTAATGTAATATTGTTTGCCCCCTATTAAGTATCTTGACTAGTATGTAATCAATATCCTAGTAATGATAGGGAGGCTAATGATGTGAATATGCGTTTGGTTATGACATTTATGACATCTACAACTCTACCATGGCAGGAAGCAGTTTCACACTGTTCACTACTATAAGATGTTTTAGATATTTAAAAGTAGACTACATCTGTAATGAGTGAACAGACATATGCAAATGTGTTTTACATACATATGATTTACAAAAGAGTTAGAACATCATATAGTAGTGAGCGGAGGGGTTTTTAATCAACGGCCCAATGACTGGGTTACAGGTGAAGAACCCTACGCAAGCACAATGTCAGACAAATAGGATGTCTTGGTAATTGTAATACAGTTACTTACCATAACTGGTTGAATAGGCTCAGTGATGCTCCTCCTCTTGCAAGGCCCCTTCCTAACATCTTGTACTTAGAAATCCTCAATCTTATCTTCATTGCACCCCCTCTGCAAGGTGACACAAACTAGTTACTGGTCTCCTTGGAAGATAAATATGCATACTTTCCAGTCTATGAACACCACAAAAGGATGAGTTTATAACAAAACAACACCACATAATGAAACATGCTACATCTCTTACACACAATGAAACGAGCATTTACTATGTGTGCACTGTGTAAAAACTAGGCATAACTTTGAACTGGATCTCCAGGTACTGTTGGAGAGCCTACTTTAGTGTACAACCAAACCTTTACGTCACCTATGAGTTATACAAGCCCCCACTACAATAGCCCTTACGTTGTGTTTGGATGTCTGTAATGGACCTTCTGAAATGGATTTGGTATTTGCTAGCTACCAATTCAGGTGTTTGGATGCACACCGAAACGTCCAGACTAAAAAACGAGCCCAATACAGAAGCGAAATCGCCCTCACGCGCGCAGGCCTCTCACGATACAGAGCTCCTCGGCTCCGTTTTGGGTCGAATTGGAAGTCCCACCAAAATAAAATGATTGGAGACAGACGGCCCGAGACCTGCGTCCTTCCCCCGCGCGAGACCAGCTTCCGGAAGCGGCAGCACTGCCGCCACCGCAGGTATCCATCCCGACACCCCGACCCTCCTTCTCCTTCTCTCTCCGGTGGCGGCTCCCTTCAAGCCCCTCTGCCGCCGCCCCTTTTCCCTACTCCTGCAACGTCCCTCCTCTCCATCGGATCCATCCATCCTCCTGCAGCTGCTCCTTCCCTGACCTGCATGGCCGCCATCGGATCTCTCTGGCCGGCGCATCTCCGGCCGTATCCACACGGCCGCCCCTTTTCCCTACTCCTGCAAGCTTTGATATTTGCGTGTCAATTTCATTGAAGCACTAGACTAGAACACGAGCATCACCAGGCAGGACTCTGAAAGTCTGAATCCAATGTGTTATTTATTGCAGCTAAGCCGTTCGAGGATTTCCCGATGAGTGTACAAGTCCGGATGAATTGGGAGAACTGTCATTTCACTACATCGTGTAGCTTGGAGGATGCACCACATGTTACAATTTGTACTTCGTAGACGTAAGATAACAATTGTTGTTGTTATGTGAATATTATATGATGTTGTCATGAATTTCTAGAATATTTGTTAATTTTTATTGCTATATAATCATTCAACTATAGTCACATGTTGTACAAGTTTTTGTTTGATGCATATAGAACAAAGCACTATCCAATTATGTACTTTGCCATCCAAACATGATTTGGTATTGAAACTTCAATGAGATTCCCTCAGCCAATTCATCAAGCATCCAAACAAGCGAATTTGTATTCATGTCCATTACAGTTTCCTCAGTGAAATGGAATTGAAACAAATTCAATATGGAGGCCTCCAAAACAAACATCCAAACGCATCATTAGTGTTTAAATCGTTCACAAGCTCTGTTAGGTCAAGAACAACAAGTAATCAAAGCAAACAGTCCTAGTATGGTTGGCTGATACAAACAAGCAATTGAACAGATGCGTGAGAAAATCTTACATATCAAGAAATGAAGCATAGAAGGAGGCTTGCAGACCATCACTTGACTGACCAGATTTAAGGGGCATTTAAACATCATGTGCACAGCGTATGAACTAGCATAAACATTGCATATTTTAGATTCTATAATGAAATGCACATGTATTAGGTTGTACCATGTATGATGCCTCAATGTACACTATAGCAGGCAGGAGTGATTCATCATTGCACGCACAATTGAATTGCAGGTTAAGGGTCAGTTCTATTCCGCCTTTTCAGAGCTTATAGTCAAAATAAGCCATAAAAGATGTAAAGAAGTCATTTTTGAGTTATGGGCTTGGGCTTAACTTATTTCTCTTTGGAGGGGGGGTGTTTCGGGTAGAATCTCACTAAAAATTGAAGTGAAGGGGAATAGTGAAATGACTCTGTTGTTTGCCTATATTACACTCAAAATGCCACTGCTCACATTAAAGTAGCCACCTTAGGTTAACCATTAATAATAACTCTCACATCTGCCATGAATCACTCGAACCAAACCACGTCTACAAGCATAGCATAGCAATATAAGCAACATAGAAGTAACTCCCAAAGGTTTGATAGTAAACATGGCAATAGGTTCTACCTCATCGTCTACTTCCCAAAGCCCACATATTAAACATATCCTATCCATGCAATTGTTTGAGGGTTGATCGAACGCAATAAAACTGGGTAGTAAAGAGGTATGATCAAAGTGTTACTTGCCTTGCTGATGATCCGTGAAACCTAGAGACTCGTAGTAGCACGCTTCACACTCCGGGTACTCTATCGCAAACAAACAAGCAAGCATACAAAAAGCACTCAACTAGAAGCACGGGTAAAACGCAAATAAGGGATCTAACCAGAAAGTCCAACTTAAGAACTCCGGTTTGCAAAAAGGATCAAATCAAACGAAGCAACGAAACTCAAACTGCGAAAGAAACAAGATCCGTTTACTAATCTAGACTAAAGTCAATTTTTACAGTACCAAAATCTTGTTCAAATTTATTAAATAGAAAGAGGGCTTCGAGACAAAGATCTAGGCGCTTGAATCGCCTGATTCCGATAAACGAGCGAAAAGATAAACTAAAACGAAAATCAGGGCAGAAATCGCAATCGAAAATAATCGCGGAAAAACCCTGGAAAAATAAAAACTGACGAACAGGCTAACGAACGAATGTTTGCTGTCTGCGGCTAACGGGTGAACATCGTTCGTTAAAACGAACGTATGGATGAACGTCCGCTATTTAAGTAAACCGAACCGATCTAATCTAAAAAAACCTAGGTTTCTAAAAAACCGGGCGTTTTTCAAAAAAAAACAAATTGGCGGCGGTGGCGGTTTCCACCTCCGGCGAGGCAGGCGGCTCCGGCGGGGCTCGGCTTGGCGGCGGGGCAGCGAGGGGGCAACAAGCGGTGGCGGCTCACGGCTGCTGCAGCGGCGGCAACGGCGACATGCAGCGGCGGCTGCGATTGCGGGGCGGTGCGACGGGTGGGTGGTGGTGAGGCGGCGGGGGCGGCGGTATTTAAGGAGGGGATGGGGGCTCCGACGGCTTGGGGAAGGGGTCGAGGAGGAGGAGTCCTCCTCGAATGCGGCGACGGTGGCGTGCGCCGGCCGGACTCCCGATCGGAGTCGGCCGGGGCGAGGAGGCGGTGCTGGCGAGGACGGCCCGACTCGGTTGGGCCGCTGGCCCAGTCGAGCGCGCGAACATTTTTTTAAATAAATAAATTCCGCCAAAACTAAACAATCCTAGAAAAAATAAAATAAAAATCTAAAAATACCATAACAATTTTTTACCGTCTAAATAAAATATTTAGATCAAGATGAACATTCTCTTGGCCTAAAAAATGCAATTTTGAAAACGTGCAATTTTTCTAATTCAATTAAAATTGCAATAAAATCCAAGTAAAACTATTTATTTTATTTTAATATTTTTCCTCTAATATTTCATTTATTTTGGAGAAGTCTGTCGGTGTACTAGAGTAGGGGTACCCTATTACCCCGAACTCGTGCACGGGCAGTTGCAGCGCCCCGCGGCAAGGCTTGCCGGGTGATCGCCAGGACCCTCCGTGGTTCCCTTGAAGACCATTCAAGAACAAAGTACTCAAACCAAGGCCCCGGTAAGAGGAGCTTGCCGGGAAGGCCAACCGAGGCCCCGGTAAGAGGAGCTTGCCGGGAAGGCCAACCAAGGCCCCGGCAAGAGGAGCTTGTCGGAAGAGACAAGACCCCGGCAAGAGGAGCTTGCCGGGAAGGTTACCCAAGACATACCAAGAAGGCTTGTCGCGACGCGCCCTGCGTCCCGGCAAGATCCAGCGAGCAACAAGCTTCCGGACGCGACAAGACGACGGCCGCGGCAAGGAGCTTGCCGCGGGAAACCCCCACTGCGTGCCCACGCTCCAGCTCACCTGCTAACGTGTCGCTCTGGGACTCTACCAGAGCGCACGTGGCGGGAGGCCGTGCAGCTAGGGGTACGTGGTGGCAAGCAGAGATGAAGAGAAGCCCATCGTGGCAAACGGTGGCACTCCTAACGGTCACCTGTTGCACTGTTTAGGAGACTCAGACAGGCATTTAATGCCCTTGTCCCCTGCCGTCAGAGTTAGGTAGGGTGCACTGTATCCACAGTAGCGGTAGCTGCACCTACCGCATCCTTTTCCATTTTTACCCTTCTTGTCTACGTTGCCCCCTGTCGGTGACCCCTTGTGTATAAAAGGAGGCCCAAGCGCAACGTAGAAATGGTTCCGAGGGTCGGGGAGTTCAGAGACTCGGCCAGCTCGGTTCGTTCAAGACCAGAAACACTCTTACGCTCAGTCTGGCAGCGTCCATCGCTCCTGAGCAAGAATCCAATATACACAAACAAGCAGTAGTAGGGTTTTACGCATCCGTGCGGCCCGAAGCTGGGTAAAAATCTCCCCGCGTGCACCGCCTCGATCCGCTCTTTGTGCGCTCTCCGCCCCCCACCGAACCGAAAAGGGGCCCTGTCCCCATAGGTGTTGGCGGGAATCAGCATCGCCCCCCGACATCTCTGGCGCGCCAGGTAGGGGGCGTCGAGATCGTGCGAACCCGATCCGGCATGCACGCAAGCTAGATCCTCATCATCATAGCTCCCAAGGAGCGGGCGAGAAAAAGAACGACGCCAGTGCGGCAACAAAAAAAAGCTAAGTCATGCAAAACTTTAGATATTTCCTTTCTATATAAAGTTATCCGCCTCGGAGATCTTGTTCTTTGTACGAAAAACCTGTGCGCGGAGGAATCAACTCGTAGCTAGTCGCGCCCTTACTTTGTTTCGAGTCCGCTCAACAACTTAAGTGAGCTGCTAGCGCCCTTACTTTGCTTCGAGTCTGCTCAGCAACTTAAGCGAGCTGCTAGCGCCCTTACTTTGTTTCGAGTCCGCTCAACAACTTAAGCGAGCTGCAACTAGTTGCGATGAGATTACTTGTCGGTAGCAACCCCGCCAGCAGGCTGCTGAAGTTCCGCACTCGGCGCTCGCGGCAAGGGTGCCTACACTGGCAAGTTTCCCTAGAAAGCGTAGGGTGGACGTACAAAGAGGGGTTGAACAGGAAGATAGCATGCGTTATTTACTTGAGATTTCTGCATAGACCTGTATGCCGAGGAGCATTCTCGGAGCTAGTTGCGCCCCATGATTGCCTCGAGTCCGCTCGGCAACTTGTGTGGTTGCGCTAGAACTAAGAAGGTAAACCTTTCCGGGAGGCGTTGTTCCCGAATAGCCGCTAAGGGCCCGTTCCCTCAAGCTCTACTGGCTGGATCGTACGCACCGGAAAGCATTCCAGCAGGCATAGGGAATATGCAGCAAAAGTTGAAATTTGCAAGCAAGTTGAGTGCGCTCCAGACGCTAATCACTTGCTATGTTCAAACGCAGTTATGGCCCGGGGGCTGGCAACGTCCTTAGGGCCAATCTATTCGGCGTCAAGAACAACGAAGTTCTTCGCCATAAGCCTTTCCGGCAATGATCTTGCCGGGAGCCGGTGTCAAGAACAACGAAGTTCTTCGCCAAAAGCCTTCCTTGCAATCAGCTTGCCGGAAGCCGGCATCGAGAACGTCCAAGTTCTCTGCTGAAGATAAAAGCCTTCCTGGCAACTAGCATGCCGGAAGCCGGCACCGAGAACGTCAGAGTTCTCTGCTGAAGATAAAAGCCTTCCTGGCAATCAGCTTGCCGGAAGCCGGCATCGAGAACGTCAAAGTTCTCTGCTGAAGATAAAAGCCTTCCTGGCAACTAGCATGCCGGAAGCCGGCATCGAGAACGTCAGAGTTCTCTGCTGAAGATAAAAGCCTTCCTGGCAATCAGCTTGCCGGAAGCCGGCATCGAGAACGTCAAAGTTCTCTGCTGAAGATAAAAGCCTTCCTGGCAACCAGCTTGCCGGAAGCCGGTATCGAGAACATCAAAGTTCTCTGCTGAAGATAAAAACCTTCCTGGCAATCAGCTTGCCGGAAGCCGGCATCGAGAACGTCAAAGTTCTCTGCTGGAGAAAAGAGCCTTCCCGACAAGCAAGTATCGCCGGGGGCTGTGAGTGCCAAGAATCGTCCACGGCAAACCAGAATTGCCGAGGGCTGCGCTATCAGATAAGTCTTTCATCCCTCATCATGCATCCTCTTATGGACTGGGGAATGCGAAACCACGTTTCTTCCCGGGAACTGCTGTGCTCCCTCGACTTTAGGCCCTGGGGCTCGTTCTCGGGGCCAAGTTTGGTCGTAGACGCGGCAGCAGGGGGATGAAGCGAGGAAAAACCGCACCCACCTCGTCCCTGCCTCCTTCAAAAGCGTGAGAAAGGTCGAGCGACGTGGGAAGGCGGCAGGGCCTGTTGCCGGGAGATGAAATGTTTGTCCGAGGGATACCAAGGATTTGCTCCTTGGCGTGGGTTGAACTCACGAGACAAATACCCCGGCAAGCATCCCCTTTCATTAAAAAAACATCCCACTCAGGTACAGTCCATAGAGGATGAAAAACATTAGAGAGAGGATTACAAATTTTAGATATAGCTAAGGCCCGAAGGCTTACAAATTAAAAAGATAAGATGCCCGTGATCCCTTTCCAGCCCCCCTTTTCAGGAGGCAGGTCAAGCAGGCGAAAAGGGCAAAAGAAGTGCCTAGGTGAGCTACGGATGCCAGAAGACACCAAGGGAACATCCGGGGGGGGGGCGTCCGAAGGCTGGACGGCGACGGCGACGCCGGAAGCGGGGCTCGAAGACGGGGCGGCGGGACGTCAGCACGCTGTCGAGGGCACCACGCCCTCGTACTCCGGCTTGACGGCCTTGTCGCCTGCCCTCTTCCCCTTCCGCAGCCTCCCTACGCCAGCCGCCCAAGGAGACGACCCCGGGGAGTTCAAGAAGCCGGCGACGCAGATGATGGAGTCGCCGGTGCCGCGCAAGGCGGCGCCCGACGCCTAGTGGGACCCGCTACTCCGCCGCCCGCTACCCTCGCCATCGCTATCGCTCCCCTCCTCGTCGCTCTCGCTCGAGGAGGAGCCTTCGCTGTCGGAGGAGATATCCACGCAGCACCTCGCCCGAGTGCCGAAGCACCCGAAGGCCTTGACGGAGAGGAGATTGCCCTCCATCAACTTAAAATGGAGGGTAAACCCCTCCGTCAAGCTGTGGATGCGGGCGAACATCTTCCACCCTCGATCAAGATACATCACATTAGGGGCTGGGAATGCAACGCGGACCCGCGTGCCGCTGATCCCACAACCCCTCATGTGCAGTATCAGCGTCTCGGGAGGTTCCACTTCCATCGCGCGCGCAAACGGAGCAGGAAGCCGGAGGCGACGACGAGGCGCCCGGCGCAGCCTGACGAAGAACTCGCAAGGGTCGTCCCCTATATGGACCGCCGTGGGGGGGAAGAGCCGCTGGCGGAGGTGAAGCTGACGCGCCGCCTCGTCCGCCTCTTCCCCGAGCGCCTCGACCTCGTCCTCGACCTCGTCCGCGACCTCGTCCTCTTCCTCTTCCCCTCAAGACCGGCTCTGCCACCACGGGCGCAGAAGAGGGAGAGAGGCGCTGTCTGGCGGCGACCCTCGCCGCCACCGAGGAAGGGCCTGGTTTCCCTTTCTTCATGGCGGACGAGAGAAAGGGGAACAGAAGCTGAAGAAAGGAGAAGATGAGAGAGTGCGGGTTTTCCATGCTCCCATTCCGCTCTTTATAAAGGAGCGAGGTGGGGGCTCGGCCGCCCCGCTCAGCGAATCAAGGCACGGGAAGGGCAGGAAGTCGGGGCCAACCCGCTCGCGATGGCCCAGTTTCCCAATCCACCATCCGTGACCTCAAGCGCATGGGAGCCGCGTGGCGGAGATGCAGAACTGAGGCGACAGATGAGGCAGCATCGCTCCGCCCCGTGAACGCGGGGAGTGGATGTCCCGAAAACCGCGCACCAGCCCCGTCCAGTAAATGCACCACGCCCTCACACCTACCTCCATTTAAGGAGGAGGGCGTGAATCATCCCCATCATCGTGGCCTGACACGTGCTCGGGGGAGGGTTAGCCCCACGCACGCCACCCACGATCTCTCCCACGACGCCGCGTTTGACGCGTGCCGTTCGGGGCGTGCGCGGTGGGAGCAGAGTTAGACTCGGCGTGACCTAGGGCGCGCGTGCCCGTGCACTGTTTTGGGCCTGGCCCAACAGCGCTCGGCATCGTGTATGGCCCAGGCCCGGGGGCTCCTATCGGTGTACTAGAGTAGGGGTACCCTATTACCCCGAACTCGTGCACGGGCAGTTGCAGCGCCCCGCGGCAAGGCTTGCCGGGTGACCGCCAGGACCCTCCGTGGTTCCCTTGAAGACCATTCAAGAACAAAGTACTCAAACCAAGGCCCCGGTAAGAGGAGCTTGCCGGGAAGGCCAACCAAGGCCCCGGCAAGAGGAGCTTGCCGGAAGAGACAAGACCCCGGCAAGAGGAGCTTGCCGGGAAGGCTACCCAAGACATACCAAGAAGGCTTGTCGCGATGCGCCCTGCGTCCCGGCAAGATCCGGCGAGCAACAAGCTTCCGTACGCGACAAGACGATGGCCGTGGCAAGGAGCTTGCCGCGGGAAACCCCCACTGCGTGCCCGCGCTCCAGCTCACCTGCTAACGTGTCGCTCTGGGACTCTACCAGAGCGCACGTGGCGGGAGGCCGTGCAGCTAGGGGTACGTGGTGGCAAGCAGAGATGAAGAGAAGCCCATCGTGGCAAACGGTGGCACTCCTAACGGTCACCTGTTGCACTGTTTAGGAGACTCAGACAGGCATTTAATGCCCTTGTCCCCTACCGTCAGAGTTAGGTAGGGTGCACTATATCCACAGTAGCGGTAGCTGCACCTACCGCATCCTTTTCCATTTTTACCCTTCTTGTCTACGTTGCCCCCTGTCGGTGACCCCTTGAGTATAAAAGGTGGCCCAAGCGCAACGTAGAAAGGGTTCCGAGGGTCGGGGAGTTCAGAGACTCGGCCAGCTCGGTTCGTTCAAGACCAGAAACACTCTTACGCTCAGTCTGGCAGCGTCCATCGCTCCTGAGCAAGAATCCAATATACACAAACAAGCAGTAGTAGGGTTTTACGCATCCGTGCGGCCCGAAGCTGGGTAAAAATCTCCCCGCGTGCACCGCCTCGATCCGCTCTTTGTGCGCTCTCCGCCCCCCACCGAACCAAAAAGGGGCCCTGTCCCCATAGGTGTTGGCGGGAATCAGCATCGCCCCCCGACAAAGTCATATTATCTCCTCTCATATATTTTTATTTTAGAAATATTAGGAAAGAAAAATAATTAAAACCAAATGATCCTGTTTTCAAAATTTGAGAAAACTCAAATATGAAAATAACGAAATCCCCAACTCTCTCCGTGGGTCCTTGAGTTGCGTAGAATTTCTAGGATCAACCAAAAATGCAATAAAATATGATATGCAATGATGATCTATTGTATAACATTCCAAATTGGAAATTTGGGATGTTACAAACCTACCACCCTTAAGATGAATCTTGCCCTCGAGATTCGGGTTGGCTAGAAAATAGGTGCGGATGGTCCTTCCGTAGGTCTCCCTCTCTTTCCCAGGTGGCTTCATCCTCGGTATGGTGGCTCCACTAAACTTTGCAGAACTTGATAACCTTGCTGCGCGTAACTCGGCTAGCAAACTCGAGAATCTTCACTGGTTTCTCCTCGTAGGTCAAATCGCTATCCAACTGAATCGCTTCCAGTGGCACTGTATCTCTCAGAGGGATATCGGCCATCTGCGCGTGGCACTTCTTCAACTGAGAAACGTGGAACACATCATGAACTCCTGGCAATCCTTCTAGCAATTCCAACTTGTAAGCAACTTCTCCCATACGTTCCAAAACTTTGTATGGTCCCACAAAACATGGTGCTAACTTTCCCTTAACTCCAAAACACTTAACTCCTCGAAGTGGGGACACACGAAGATACACTCGGTCTCCGACTTAGTAATTTGTCTCCATGTGTTTAGAATCCGCATAGCTCTTCTGCCTGGACTATGTTACCTTGAGTCTATCGCAAATCAGCTTAACCTTCTCTTCCGACTCCTTAATCAAATCTGGTCCAAACAACTGATGGTCTCCAACTTCATCCCACAACAACGGTGTCCTGCACCTCCTTCCGTACAAAGCTTCGAAAGGGGCCATCTTCAAACTAGCTTGATAGTTGTTATTGTAAGAGAACTTTGCATTAGGCAAATTGTCGTCCCAACTAGATCCATAATCTAGCGCACAAGCTCTCAGCATGTCCTCCAGAATCTGATTGACTCTCTCGGTCTACCCATCTGTCTGTGGATTAAAGGTTGTACTAAATTCTAGCCTGGTACCCAAAGTTTCATGCAACTGATTCCAGAACTTTGAGGTGAACTGGGTTCCTCTATCTGATACAATGGTCCTCGGAACTCCATGGAGACATACGATCCTGGTCATGTATATCTTTGCCAACTTAGCACTGGTGTAAGTGGTCTTCACTTGGATGAAATGAGCTACCTTCGTCAACCAATCGACTACAACCCATATCGAGTCATAGCCTAAACGAGTCCTGGGCAATCCCGTGACAAAAACCATGCCTAGCTTATCCCACTTCCATTCGGGTATCGACAATGGCTTTAGCAAACCTGCTGGCTTCTGATGCTCTGCCTTCACCCTCTGACATACATCACAAACTGCTACATACTCCACAATATCCTTCTTCATTCCGGTCCACCAGAAACTGTCCTTCAAATCTAGATACATCTTGGTATTTCCTGGGTGAATCGAATACGGCAAATCATGGGCCTCCTGCAGAATCAACTTCCTGATCTCCAGATCATTTGGCACATATATGCGGCCCTCAAACCATAAGGTATCGCGCTCATCCTCACGAAATCCTTTAGCCTTTCCTTTGCTCATCCTTTCCTTTATCTCGGCAATCTCCTTGTCCGTCTTCTAAGCTTCTCTAATCTTATCCATCAAAGTAGATTGAATCTCCAATGCTGCTACATAGCCTCTCAGAACTATCTCCAAACATAGCTCACGAAGATCCTCTTCTAACTCCTTGGGTAACTCTCCGGTCATGAGTGTATTGACATGACTCTTGCGGCTCAACGCATCGGCTACTACGTTAGCCTTTCCAGGATGATAATGCAACCTCATATCATAATCCTTGATGAGCTCCAACCATCTCCTCTGCCTGAGATTCAACTCCTTCTGCATGAAGATATACTTCAAACTCTTGTGATCCGTGTACACCTCACAGTTGTTTTCGATGAGAAAGTGTCTCCATGTCTTCAACGCATGCACTACGGCTGCTAACTCCAAATCGTGTGTAGCATAATTCAACTCATGGGGTTTAAGCTGTCGTGAGGCATATGAAACAACTCTTCCCTCCTGCATAAGCACTGCTCCAAGTCCTCGACGAGAAGCGTCGCAATACACCTGATAATCCTTGCGTTGATCTGGAAGAATCAACACTAGAGTTGTAACCAAACATTTCTTCAACTCCTGAAAACTGGCCTCACATTCCTCAGTCCATTTAAACTTGGTGTCCTTCTTCAACAACTCTGTCATGGGCTTTGCAATCTTAGAGAAATTCTCAATGAACCTCCGGTAGTATCCCGCGAGTCCAAGGAAACTCCGGATTTATCCAACTGACGTGGGTGCTTCCCAATTTGTCACAGTGACAACCTTGGTGGGGTCTACTGCTATTCCTTCTCCGGATATAACATGTCCAAGGAATCCAACTTCCTTCAACCAAAACTCACACTTGCTGAACTTGGCATATAGCTGATGTTCTCTGAGCTTCCCAAGTACCAAACGCAAATCCTTATGCTCCTCTTCATTCTTCGAGTAGACCAATATGTCATCAATGAACACCACAACAAACTTATCCAAAAACTCCATAAACACCTTGTTCATCATATTCATGGAATAGGCAGGTGTGTTAGTCAGACTAAATGACATAACGGTATACTCATATAGCCTGTACCTTGTGGTAAAAGATCTCTTAGATATATCCTGCTCTCGAATCTTCAGCTGGTGGTATCCTGATCGCAGATCGATCTTGGAAAATACTTTAGCTCCTTGCAACTGCTCAAACAAATCGTTGATCATCGGCAGTGGGTACTTGTTCTTGATTGTCACTTCATTCAATCCACGATAATCAACAACCATTCTCAACGGTCCTTCTTCTCCACTAGAAGTACTGGTGATCCCCAAGGTGATGAACTTGGGCGAATATAGACTTTATCCAGTAACTCCTTAATCTGCTTCTTAATTTCCTCCAAATCCTTTGCGAGCATCCTGTAGGTCTCTTAGATATTGGCCCTGTGCCTGGCAAAAGCTCAATCAAAAACTCAATGTCTCTATCCGGTGGCATGCCTGGCAACTCTTCTGGAAATACATCGGGTAAATCCTTCACCACTGGTACTTCCTCCTGTACAACTCCTGATAAGGAATTCACTTGAGTCCTCTTCGGCACATGCCGGGATACATACTTAATCCTCCTTCCTTCTGGGGTGGTGAGCATAATCGACTTACTAGCGCAATCGATGTTTCCTCCATACATCGATAGCCAATCCATACCCAAAATCACATCCAAACCTTGCGACTCCGGTATTATCAGGTCTGAGGGGAAAACATGCCTACCTATGGTCAATGGCATCTGAAAACATCCTTGGCTTGCCATATGCTCCGCTCCTGTCGAGCTTACTAACATAGGTGTTCTAAGAACTTTGGTGCGAAACTTATACTTACCCACAAATCCCCTTGATATGTATGAATGTGATGCACCAGTATCGAAAAGAACGATTGCGGTAAATGACTTAACCAAAAACTTACCTATTACTGCATCTGGCTGGGCTTCAACCTCCTCCACGTTAACGTGGTTTACTTATCCCCTGTTGAAAGGGTTGGGCTTCTTCCCAGAGCTTCCATTGCCATTTCGATTCTTTGCTTCAGAACACTCCGTGGCGTAACGTCCATTCTTCCTGCACTTGAAACAAGTAATGTGACTTAGATCCTTCTTGGCGGGCGTTGCTGGGTTGGAACGGTTCTGGCTGTTGCTTCCTCCATTACCATTCCCATTCTTTGGGCCACTATGGTTATGCGAACTTCCTCCATTGTGATTGTGACCTCCATGGTTATGGTGAAGGTGTCCTCCCGAGTTCGGGGTAAAACGGGGCCTCTGCTGAGCTCCTGAATTGTACTTCCCTTGTCCATACTTCCTCTTGCGGTTGTCTATCTGCTGCTACTTCCCTTCAATCATAAGAGCTCTATCTACCAACTCCTGGTAGTTGTTGAAGGTTGCCGCCATCAACTGCATGCTCAGCTCATCATTCAGTCCTTCCAGAAACTTCTCCTGCTTAGCGGCATCTGTAGCAACATCATTTGGGGCATAACGTGCTAACTTACTAAAATCATCCGCATACTGGCCCACTGTGCGTCCTCCCTGGCGCAAGTTGAGAAACTCGCGCTTGTTCATGGCCATAGCTCCTGCTGAAACATGGGTAGTGCGGAAAGCCTGTTGAAACTGGTCCCATGTAACAGTGTCAATGGCGTAAGTGGCTGTAAAATTCTCCCACCATGATGCTGCGGGTCCATCAAGCTGATGTGCGGCAAAATGCACTCTCTCCGCATCTGTGCATCCTGCAGTGGTCAACTCCCTTCCAATCTTGCGGAGCCAATCATCTGCGACAATTGGCTCGGTGCTACTGGAGAACACCGACGGATTCAGCCTTAGAAAACGGGCTAAGTGATCAACAAGTGGTGGTGGTGGTGGGCTGTTGTTGTTCCCCTGATTCTGGTTCTGGACTAGTAGCTGCATCAGGGTATTCTGTTGCTGGATCAATTGAGTGAGCTTCGGCGGGAAAGCAAATCCATTGTTGCGTCTCGGAGGCATCTGATGGGTTTAGAAAAGATGAGAAAACATAATAGTATGAGATCTAGAGGGAAAACACTACCCATATGCACATGAGACAAACACAAACATATCACTTCAATCAATTCAAACAAGGGCATACATCGATCCAACTATCATTACAAAAGTGCTTAGACTATACTATCTACATGGGGGAATACTACTACTGATATGGTGGTCGACTAGAAAACTTGATTGGTGGAAGACTCCATGATATCTGCTCCAGCTTCATCAACATAGTCATCATCGCTATCGCCGGGGTCCGAGTCGATGTCATTGATGATGATGTAGTTCTTCGGACAAGTGGAATCATCGTCTTCTCCTCCTGGCGCGGGGTCTCCCATGAATACTCCTAGCTTTCTCTTCAGATCGTCATTCTTCTCCATGAGTATCGTCATTTCCTCCTCATATCCATCACGCGTAGACTTGAGTTCTTCCTCCAACTCCGCGATCCTAGTCATTTCCTTCTTCAGATCTATCATGCCTGCACACATCTGGTTCTCCTGGCGACGAATGTGCTGGTTTAACTCCTGGATGAAAGCTGCAATGGACCTATCCTTCCTGGTGCTGATAATCTCCCATTGCTCATCTCGGCGCCCACAAATCTGGTAGATAGTATCTTTGAGATCCTTGTGGTAAACTTCTCCAATGCGTCCCATGGTGATGTGGGCTGCCATGCTCTTTCCTAGACTCCAGGTTGGTGCATCAAAGGAAAACTCTATGGGCTCAGTGACTGGCATGAACGTCCTTCCTAGAACTTGAACTCGAATCATCCAATGCTCCTCTTCTGGTAAAGTGGCGATGTAGGTCCTGGTGAAGCTTGGTATTCCGATGTTCAGGTATCTAGTAACTTCCTTCAAGTATCGTCCAAAAGGTGTATCTTCATCCGGTTGGGTGAACTTGTTCCTTGCATCCGCCATCCTAAAGAGTAGAAAAAGGAGAGGAGTCAGAAATGAGAAGAGAGTAGTGATCTAGGGCTTTAGCTTAGTGGTCGTGTCCTACAGTCAGTGTGTGCTCTGATACCATCTTGTACCGACCAGACCTCAAACAGTATGATCTCTGTGCATCAGTGTCATCCCTGGATCGGTAATGCTGACACGCACAGTACTTGAGGATTTATAACAGAGTAGCAATCACACACTTATTACATCGAATGTCTCAAAAGAGAACTTATACAATAATATGGCTTAAGGCCATCTAAAAACAATAACAGCGGAAGGCTTGGAAGATAAAGTGAGTCCATCAACTCCAACGGCATCACTGAGTGAACAACAACCTATGGCACCTTACTCGTTGTCTGAAAAGTCTGCAACATGAACGTTGCAGCCTGAAACGGGTCAGCACATGCAATATGCTGGCAATGTAACACATAGAGTAATGAACAGAATAATTGCTATCACTACATGCATATATGGCTGGTGGAAAGCTCTACGGTTACAGTTTTGCATAAAGCCAATTTTTTCCTACAACAAAGGAATAAATTTTATTTAACTATCATGGTGGTTGTTAAACATTGAGAAGGTTCCTCCAACTCAATCCCAATTAATCATCATTAAACCTAAACAAATTATATTAGAGTGATGAGATCAACATGATAATCCAAGAACTAGATACTCAAGACGTCCATAACCGGGGACACGACTAACCATGATTAGTTTGTACACTCTGCAGAGGTTTGCGCACTTTTCCCCACAAGACTCGAATACATCCATGGTCGGAGAATCGAGACACAGTCTTTCTGAAACAATAACTCTTTACTCTGGGTGGACAGTTACACCTACTTTCCCCTACATCTGCTAGCCCACCACTGAAAGAGGTCTTGCAACATACTCAACTATGCTAGAGCCCAAATAGCTTGTGGCTGCACACGGAAGTTTCTAGCATGAATAATCTTATGATCCCTTTGAGTCTGGGTGGTGGAGCGTAAGATGATCACACGGGTACTCCGGGATATCCTTGGACAACACTCGATTCTCCAGGTGCCCAGACAACCACTGGGTACTCCAGGGTGCCTCAAGCAATCCACCCAGATGTATATTAAAGTAGCCACCTTAGGTTAACCATTAATAATAACTCTCACATCTGTCATGAATCACTCGAACCAAACCATGTCTACAAGCATAGCATAGCAATATAAGCAACATAGAAGTAACTCCCAAAGGTTTGATAGTAAATAGGGCAGTAGGTTCTACCTCATCATCTACTTCCCAAAACCCACATATTAAACAGATCCTATCCATGCAATTGTTTGAGGGTTGATCTATTGCCATAAAACTGGGTAGTAAGGAGGTATGATCAAAGTGTTACTTTCCTTGCTGATGATCCGTGAAACCTAAAGACTCGTAGTAGCACGCTTCGCACTCCGGGTACTCTATCGCAAACAAACAAGCAAGCATACAATAAGCACTCAACTAGAAGCACGGGTAAAACTCAAATAAGGGATCTAACCAGAAAGGCCAACTCAATAACTCTGGCTTGCAAAAAGGATCAAATCAAACGAAGCAACAAAACTCAAACTGCAAAGGAAACAAGATATGTTTACTAATCTGGACTAAAGTCAATTTTTACAGTACCCAAATCTTTTTCAAGTTGATTAAACAGAAATAGGGCTTCAATACGAAGATCTAGGCGCTTGAATCGCCTGATTCCGATAAACGAGTGAAAAGATAAGCTAAAACTAAAATCAGGGCAGAAATCGTGATCGAAAATAATCACGGAAAAACCTTGGAAAAAGAAAAACTAACGAACAGGCTAACGAACAAACGTTCACTGTCTGTGGCTAACGGGTGAACACCATTCGTTAAAACGAACGTCCGGATGAACGTCCGCTATTTAAGTAAACAGAGAAAACCGAACCGGTCTAATCTAAAAAAACCTAGGTTTCTAAAAAACCCAGGCAGTTTTAAAAAAACCGAATCGGTGGCGGCGGCGGTTTCTACCTCCGGTGAGGCGGGTCGGCTCTAGCGGGGCTCGACTTCACGGCGGAGCAGCAAGGGGGTGACGAGCGGCGGCGGCTCGCGGCTGCGGTGGCGGAGGCTGCGGTTGCGGGGTGGCGCGGCGGGTGGGTGGTGGTAAGGCGGTGGGGGCGGCGGTATTTAAGGAGGGGAGGGGGGCTCAGGTGGCTTGGTGAGGGGGTCGAGGAGGAGGAGTCCTCCTCGGACGCGGCGGCGGCGGCGTGCGCCGACCGGACTCCCTGTCGGAGTCGGTCGGGGCGAGGCGGCGGTGCTGGCGAGGCCGGCTCGGCTTGGCTCGGCCGCTGGCCCAGTTGGGCGCGCGAACATTTTTTTAAATAAATAAATTCCGCCGAAACTAAACAAATCCTAGAAAAAATAAAATAAAAATCTAAAAATGCCAAAACAAATTTTCACCGTCTAAATAAAATACTTAGAACAAGATGAACATTTTCTTGGCCTAAAAAAATGCAATTTTGATAACATGCAATTTTTCTGATTCAGATAAAATTGCAATAAAATCCAAGTAAAACTATTTATTTGATTTTAATATTTTTCCTCTAATATTTCATTTATTTTGGAGAAGTCATATTATCTCCTCTCATATATTTTTATTTTAGAAATATTAGGAAAGAAAAATAATTAAAACCAAATGATCCTCTTTTCAAAATTTGAGAAAACTTAAATATGAAAAATAACGAAATTCCCAACTCTCTCCGTGGGTCCTTGAGTTGCGTAGAATTTCTAGGATCAACCAAAAATGCAATAAAATATGATATACAATGATGATCTAATGTATAACATTCCAAATTGGAAATTTGAGATGTTACAATGGATAAATATGTTAGGTAGCATTCCGCATCAAAAATTCTGTTTTTATCATTTACCTACTCGAGGACGAGTAGGAATTAAGCTTGGGGATGCTTGTTATGTCTCCAACATATATATAATTTTTATTGTTCCATGCTATTATATTATCTGTTTTGGATGTTTTATATGCATTAATATGCTATTTTATATTATTTTTTGGGACTAACTTATTAACCTAGAGCCCAGTGCCAGTTTCTGTTTTTTCCTTGTTTTTGAGCTTCCCGGAAAAGGAATACTAAACGGAGTCCAAACGGAATAAAACTTCACGCTGATTTTTCTTGGACCAGAAGACACCCAGGAGAGTTGGAGTGCAAGTCAAAAGATCCACGAGGCGGCGACAAGGGTGGAGGCCGCGCCTAGGGGGGTAGGGCGCGCCCCCTACCTTGTGGGCCCCTCAGTGACCCCCTGACCTAGATCTTCCTCCTATATATTTGCAAATATTCGAAAACCACCAGAGGCATCAACAAAAACACTTTTCCACCGCCGCAAGCTTCTATTCCCGTGAGATCCCATCTAGGGACCTTTTCCGGCAGCCTGCCAGAGGGGGATATGATCATGGAGGGCATCTACATCAACTCTATTGCCCCTCCGATGAAACGTGAGTAGTCTACCACAGACCTATGGGTCCATAGATAGTAGCTAGATGGCTTCTTCTCTCTCTTTGATTCTCAATACCATGTTCTCCTCGATGTTCTTGGAGATCTATTCGATGTAATCTTCTTTTGTGGTGTGTTTGTCGAGATCCGATGAATTGTGGATTTATGATCAACTTATCTATGAATATTATTTGAATCTCCTCTAAATTCTTATATGCATGATTTGGTATCTTTATATTTCTCTTCGGATTATCAGTTTGGTATGGCCAACTAGATTGGTTTTTCTTGCAATGGGAGAGGTGCTTAGCTTTGGGTTCAATCTTGCGATGTCCTCACCCAGTGACAAAGTAGGGGTAGCGAGGCACGTATAGCATTGTTGCCATCGAGGATGAAAAGATGGGATTTTCATCATATTGCTTGAGTTAATTCCTCTACATCATGTCATCTTACTTAATGTGTCATGCTGTTCTTTATGAACTTAATACTCTAGATGCAGGCAGGAGTCGGTCGATGTGTGGAGTAATAGTAGTAGATGCAGGCAAGAGTCGGTCTACTTGGCACGGATGTGATGCCTATATTGCATAATCATTGCCTTGGATATCGTCATAACTTTGCGCTTTTCTATCAATTGATCAACATTAATTTGTTCCCACACCGTATTATTTGCCTTCATGAGAGAAGCCTCTAGTGAAACCTATGGGCCCCGGGTCTATTTTCCATCATATTAGCTTCTGATCTACTATTTTGCAATCTTTTATTTTCAGATCTATAAACCAAAAAACCCAAAAATATGTTATCTTTTGTTTATCTATCTCTATTAGATCTCACTTTTGCAAGTAACCATGAAGGGATTGACAACCCCTTTATCGCGTTGGGTGCAAGTTGTTTGATTGTTGTGCAGGTATTGGTGATTTGTGCGTTCTTCTCCTACTGGATTGATACCTTTGTTCTCAAACTAAGGGGAATACTTATCTCTACTTTGCTGCATCACCCTTTCCTCTTCAAGGGAAAAACCAACGCAAGCTCAAGAAGTAGCAATGTTGTGATGTGATATGATCAAGACGTGATGTGATATACGTTATTGTTTGAGATGATCATGTTTTGTAAGTTATTGACAACCGGCGGGAACCTTATGGTTGTCTCTTTATTGTATGAAATGCAAATGCCATGTAATTGCTTTACTTTATCGCTATGCGTTAGAAATAGTTTTAGAAGCAATAGTTGGTGAGATAACCATGATGCAATGATGGAGATCAAGGTGTCGAGCCAGTGACGATGGAGATCATGATGATGCTTTGGAGATGGAGATCAAAAGCAGGAGATGATGATGGCCATATCATGTCACATATTTTGATTGCATGTGATGTTTATCTTTTATGCATCTTATTTTGCTTAGAATGGCGGTAGCATTATAAGATGATCCCTTCACTAAATTTCCTTAAATGGGAGCAGAGCAGGTTTGAAAAAGGATCTTAGAGTGTCTAGGGTTGGGCCAGGAGGGTTCTGAAACGACCGCGGGAGGCACACCCTTGGCGACCGGACTCGACAAGGGTAAGATCCCGAATCTGTTCCTTTCCTGTTGTAAAGTCTACACCCTTAGCCTATGGAGCCAAGCATGGGGAGTCCGCGGAGAAGAAAAACTTCAAGATATAAGTGTTCTCCCCGAGTATGCACCGTTGCGAAAGTTCGTCGTTTTGAGGCACCACGTGATGATCGGGTGTGATAGACTCTATGTTCACATACAACGGGTGTAACACAGTTTTGCACATGCAGAATACTTGGGTTAAACTTGACGAGCCTAGCACGTACATACATGGCCTCGGAACACTGGAGACCGAAAGGTCGAACATGAATCATATAGTAAATATGATCAACATAGAGATGTTCACCGTTGATAACTACCCCATCTCACATGATGATTGGACATGGGTTAGTTCATTTGGATCACATGTCACTTATATGACGAGGGATGTCTATTTAAGTGGGAGTTGATACGTATCCAACGTATCTATAATTTTTTTATTGTTCCATGCTATTATATTACCCCTTTTGGATGTTTATGGGCTTTATTTTAGACATTTATATCATTTTTGGGACTAACCTACTAACCGGAGGCCCAGCCCGTATTGCTGTTTTTTTGCCTATTTCAGTATTTCGAAGAAAAGGAATATCAAATGGAGTCCAAACGGAATGAAACCTCCGGGAGCGTGATTTTTGGAACGAACGTGATCCAGAGAACTTGGAGTGCAAGTCAAGAAGCGAACGAGGCGGCCAGGAGATAGCAGGGCCGCCCACCCCTATAGGGCGCGCCCCCTGTCTCCTGGGCCCCACGAGCGGCCACCGACGCACTTCTTCCTCCTATATATACCTACGTAGCTCGAAAACATCCAGGGAGCCAACGAAAAACAATTTCCACCGCCGTAACCTTTTGTATCGCGAGATCCCATCTTGGAGCCTTCGTCGGTGCTCCGTTGGAGGGGGAATCGACCATGGTGGGCTTCTACATCAACACCATAGCCCTTCCGATGAGTTGTGAGTAGTTTACCACAGACCTTCGGGTCCATAGTTATTAGCTAGATGGCTTATTCTCTCTTTTTGGATCTCAATACAATGTTCTCCCCCTCTCTTGTGGAGATCTATTCGATGTAAACTCTTTTTGTGGTGTGTTTGTCAAGATTCGATGAATTGTGGGTTTATGATCAAGTTTATCTATGAGAAATATTTGAATCTTCTCTGAATTCTTTTATGTACGATTCAGTTATCTTTGCAAGTCTCTTCGAATTAACAGTTTGGTTTGGCCTACCAGATTGATCTTTCTTGCCATGGGAGAAGTGCTTAGCTTTGGGCTCAATCTTGCGGTGTCCTTACCCAGTGACAGAAAGGGTTGCAAGGCACGTATTGTATTGTTGCCATCAAGGATAAAAAGATGGGGTTTATATCATATTTCTTGAGTTTATCCCTCTACATCATGTCATCTTTCTTAATGCGTTACTCTGTTCTTATGAACTTAATACTCTAGATGCATGCTGGATAGAGATCGATGTGTGGAGTAATAGTAGTAGATGCAGGCAGGAGTCGGTCTACTTGTCGCGGATGTGATGCCTATATACATGATCATGCCTAGATAATCTCATAATTATTCGCTTTTCTATCAATTGCTCGACAGTAATTTGTTCACCCACCATAATACTTATGCTATCTTGAGAGAAGCCACTAGTGAAACCTATGGCCCCCGGGTCTATCTTTTATCATATAAGCTTTCAATCTACTTTTATTTGCATCTTTACCTTTTTGCATCTATATTATAAAATACCAAAAATATATTTATCTTATCATACTATCTCTATCAGATCTCACTTTCGCAAGTGGCCGTGAAGGGATTGACAACCCCTTTATTGTGTTGGTTGCGAGTTCTTTTGTTTGTTCGTGTAGGTGCATGGGACTTCTGAGGAGCCTCCTACTGGAATGATACTTTGGTTCTCAAAAACTGAGGGAAATACTTACGCTACTATTGCTGCATCACCCTTTCCTCTTCAAGGAAAACCAACCAAGATCAAGACGTAGCAAGAAGGATTTCTGGCGCCGTTGCCGGGGAGGTCTTCGCTCAAGTCAAGACATACCAAGTACCCGTCACAAACTCATCTCCCTCGCATTTACATTATTTGCCATTTGCCTCTCGTTTTCCTCTCCCCCACTTCACCCTTGTCGTTTTATTTGCCCTCTCTTTCCCAATCTTCCCTCTCTCTTTCGCTTGCTTTCTCCCTCCTTGCTTTTGTTTGCCGTTATGTCTAAAATTGGGGAGATTATCATCGATATGGACAATAATGATAAGATGGAAAATTCTGAGGCTCCGGCTGAAGAACCCCCTATCTTGCATACTAAAAAGTTTCGAATCGGTAGTGGTAACATTAATGGAAAAGGTGTTATTCAAGATTTCTTTAGTTGTTCCGGTGCTTTACCTTCCATGGGTGGTTCTATTCTTCATAGAACTAGTAGTCTTGCGGATGCTATCGCTCTGCTTGTAGTTGAACTTGAAATACAATTTATGCACATGCATCCTTGCGTACAAAGAATTTTCCAAGAATTTTCCAATATTGAGCATTCTTCTGTTAAGCGCGCTGTTACTATCTTTTTGGCTCATGAGTTTAGATTTATCATAAGAGAGGCCAAAGAAATCTTTGCGCACTATAGGGTGGACGCCGGTCGTCCTCCCATAGAGGCGGTCCTCTTTGATCAAGAGGAAATTAGGCGTTTTCAATCTTCGGACTATGTTGCTTTCAATGAAAACCTTAGAAAAAAGGTTCCTACCCATGTCTTGGTTGATAGAATTTTCGAACTTAATAATGATTTTGCTCTTTGAAATAATGAGCTAGGATACTCTCTTGAGTATAGGCTCACGAGATTTTGCCAAAAGAATGCTTTTAGTGATGAATTAGTTGTGCATTATGAAGGGCCAAAGGAGGAACCCGTTCCTCCTGAGATTGATCTTGGGGACCTTTGTCCCGCTAAATTTAGCCCTTTTGATTACTTTTGCTTGCCTCAAAGAAAACTTGCTGCCGAACATAGAGAATATGAGATGAGTTTTCAAGATCTATCTTTTTATTATGGCACTACTTAGATCTATCTTCGCTTTTATGCCTATCTAGGGACGTTAAACAATAGCGCTAGTTGGGAGGCAACCCAATTTTGTTTGTGTTTTTTGTTTTTGTTTCTGTTTAGTAATAAATTTTGCATCTACATTCTGTTTATATGTGTTTTTATCTTTTAATTAGTGTTTGTGCCAAGTAGAACCTATAGGATAACTTATGATGATAGTTGATTTGATTCTGCTGAAAAACAGAAACTTTGCACGCACGAAATTAGTTTTGTTAAATCACAGAAACGTTCTTTTGCATTGATTCTTTTTGATTCTGATCAATAGACACATTTCCAGGACTTCCTATTTTGGTAGGATTTTTAGAGTTCCAGAAGTTTGCATTAGTTACAGATTGCTACAGACTGTTCTATTTTTGACAGATTCTGTTTTTCTTGTGTTGTTTGCTTATTTTGATGCACCTATGGCTAGTATTAAGTGGTATGAACCATAGAGAACTTGGAATACAATAGGTTTAACACAAATATAAATAAAGAATGAATTCATTATAGTACCTTATGTGGTGGTTTTGTTTTCTTTTAGTAACGGAGCTTATAAGATTTCCTGTTGAGTTTTGTGTTGTGAAGTTTTCAAGTTTTGGGTAAAGCTTTGATGGACTATGGAATAAGGAGTGGCAAGAGCCTAAGCTTGGGGATGCCCAAGGCACCCCAAGATATTCAAGGATAGCCAAAATCCTAAGCTTGGGGATGCCCCGGGAAGGCATCCCCTCTTTCGTCTTCGTTCATTGGTAACTTTACTTGGAGCTATATTTTTATTTGCCACATGATATGTGTTTTGCTTGGAGCATCGTGTATTATATTAGTCTTTACTTTTTAGTTTACCACAATCATCCTTGTTGTACACACCTTTTGGGAAAAGCCTACTTGATTAGAATTTGCTAGAATATGCTATGTGCTTCACTTATATCTTTTGAGCTTGATAGTTTTTGCTCTAGTTCTTCACTTATATATTTTAGAGCACGGTTGTGGCTTAATTTTGTAGAAGTTGCTAGTTTCTCATTCTTCACTTATATTATTTTGAGAGTCTTTTATAATAGCATGGTATTTTCTATGGTTATAAATTGGTCCTAGAATGGTAGGCATCCGAGTTGGATATAATAAAAACTATCATAGGAAGTGAATTGGATGCTATGATCAATTTAATACTTGATAATTGTTTTGAGATATGGAGGTAGTGATATTAAAGTCATGCTAGTTGGGTGATTATGAATTTAAAGAATGCTTGTGTTGAAGTTAGCAAGTCCCGTAGCATGCAAGTATGGTTAAAGTTGTGTAACAAATTTGAAACATGAAGTTTACCTGGCTTGTGCATCCTTATGAGTGGCGGTCGGGGGCGAGCGATGGTCTTTTCCTACCAATCTATCCCTCTAGGAGCATGCGTGTAGTGCTTGATTTTTGATGACTTCTAAATTTTTGCAATAAGTATATGAGTTCTTTTGACTAATGTTGAGTCCATGGATTATACGCACTTTTACCTTTCCATCATTGCTAGCCTCTTCGGTACCGTGCATTGCCCTTTCTCACCTTGTGAGTTGGTGCAAACTTCACCGGTGCATCCAAACCCCGTGATACGATACGCTCTATCACACATAAACCTCCTTATATCTTCCTCAAAACAGCCACCATACCTACCTATTATGGCATTTCCATAGCCATTCCGAGATATATTGCCATGCAACTTTCCACCATTCCGTTCATCATCATCATGACATACATTACTTTTGTCATATTGCCATTGCATGATCATGTAGTTGACATCGTATTTGTGGCAAAGCCACCATGCATAATTTTTTATACATGTCACTCTTGATTCATTGCATCATCCCGGTACACCGCCGGAGGCATTCATATAGAGTCATATCTTGTTCTAGTTTCGAGTTGTAATTCATATGTTGTAATCAATGAAAGTGTGATGATCATCATTATTAGAGCATTGCCCAAAAAGGAAAAAAAGAAAGGCCAAAAGAAAAAAAAAGAAAGGCCAAATAAAAAGAAGAAGAAAGAAAAGAAGAAAAAGAAGAAAAAGAAAAAGAAAATAAATAAAAGGGGCAATGTTACTATTTCTTTTTCCACACTTGTGCTTCAAAGTAGCACCTTGTTCTTCATGTAGTGAGTCTCATATAGTGTGCTTCAAAGTAGCACCATGTTTTTCATATAGAGAGTCTCATATGTTGTCAGCTTCATATACTAGTGGGAATTTTTCATTATAGAACTTGGCTTCTATATTCCTACGATGGGCTTCCTCAAATGCCCTAGGTCTTCGTGAGCAAGCAAGTTGGATGTGCACCCACTAGTTTTCTTTTGTTGAGCATTCATTTATAGCTCTAGTGCATTCGTTGCATGGCAATCCCTACTCCTCATGTTGACATCAATTGATGGGCATCTCCATAGCCCATTGATTATCCTCGTCAATGTGAGACTTTCTCCTTTTTTGTCTTCTCCACACAATCCCCATCATCACATTCTATTCCACCCATAGTGCTATATCCATGGCTCACGCTCATGTATTGCATGAAGGTTGAAAAATTGAGATTATTTAAGTACGAAACAATTGCTTGGCTTGTCATCGGGGGTGTAGAATTTGGGAACATCTTTGTGTGACGAAAATGAAGCATAGCCTAACTATATGATTTTGTAGGGATGAACTTTCTTTAGCCATGTTATTTTGAGAAGACATGATTGCTTTGATTAGTATGCTTGAAGTGTTACTATTTCTTTTATCAATATGAACTTTTATTTTGAATCATTTGGATCTGAAAATTCATGCCACAATAAAAAAAATTACATTGAGAATTGTGCTAGGTAGCATTCCACATCAAAAATTCTATTTTAATCATTTACCTACTCGAGGACGAGCAGGAATTAAGCTTGGGGATACTTGATACGTCTCCAACGTATCTATAATTTTTGATTGTTCCATGCTATTATATTACCACTTTTGGATGTTTATGGGCTTTATTTCACACATTTATATCATTTTTGGGACTAACCTACTAGCCGGAGGCCCAGCCCGTATTGCTGTTTTTTTGCCTATTTCAGTATTTCGAAGAAAAGGAATATCAAACGAAGTCCAAACGGAATGAAACCGTCGAGAGTGTCATTTTTGGAATGAACGTGATCCGGAGAACTTGGAGTGCAAGTCAAGAAGCAAACGAGGCGGCCAGGAGATAGCAGGGCGCGCCCCTATCTCCTGGGCCCCACGAGCGTCCACCGACGTACTTCTTCCTCCTATATATTCCTACGTACCTCGAAAACATCCAGGGAGCCAACGAAAAACAATTTCCACTGCCGTAACCTTCTGTATCCGCGAGATCCCATCTTGGAGCCTTCGTTGGCGCTCCGCCAGAGGGGGAATCGACCATGGAGGGCTTCTACATCAACACCATAGCCCTTCCGATGAGTTTTGAGTAGTTTACCACAGACCTTCGGGTCCATAGTTATTAGCTAGATGGCTTCCTCTCTCTTTTTGGATCTCAATACAATGTTCTCCCCCTCTCTTGTGGAGATCTATTCGATGTAAACTCTTTTTGCAGTGTGTTTGTCGAGATCCGATGAATTGTGGGTTTATGATCAAGTTTATCTATGAGAAATATTTGAATCTTCTCTGAATTCTTTTATGTATGATTGAGTTATCTTTGCAAGTCTCTTCGAATTATCAGTTTGGTTTGGCCTACTAGATTGATCTTTCTTGCCATGGGAGAAGTGCTTAGCTTTGGGTTCAATCTTGTAGTGTCCTTACCCAGTGACAGAAAGGGTTGGAAGGCACGTATTGTATTGTTGACATCGAGGATAAAAAGATGGGGTTTATATCATATTGCTTGAGTTTATCCCTCTACATCATGTCATCTTTCTTAATGCGTTACTCTGTTCTTATGAACTTAATACTCTAGATGCATGCTGGATAGCGACCAATGTGTGGAGTAATAGTAGTAGATGCAGGCAGGAGTCGGTCTACTTGTCGCGGACGTGATGCCTATATACATGATCATGCGTAGATAATCTCATAATTATTCGCTTTTCTATCAATTGCTCGACAGTAATTTGTTCACCCACCGTAATACTTATGCTATCTTGAGAGAAGCCACTAGTGAAACCTATGGCCCCCCGGGTCTATCTTTTATCATATAAGCTTTTAATATACTTTTATTTGCATCTTTACCTTTTTGCATCTATATTATAAAATACCAAAAATATATTTATCTTATCATACTATCTCTATCAGATCTCACTTTCGCAAGTGGCCGTGAAGGGATTGACAACCCCTTTATTGCGTTGATTGCGAGTTCTTTGTTTGTTTGTGTAGGTGCGTGGGACTTCTGAGGAGCCTCCTACTAGATTGATACCTTGGTTCTCAAAAACTGAGGGAAATACTTACGCTACTATTGCTGCGTCACCCTTTCCTCTTCAAGGAAAACGAACGCAAGCTCAAGACGTAGCAGGAGTTCTTAAGTAATTTAATTAATTGAACTTAATTTATCATGAACTAAGTCTTCTAGTATTTGCAAATCTATGTTGTAGATCAATAGCTCGCCATATAGCTCCCTTATTTTTTTGAGATGTTCCTAGAGAAAAATAAGTTGAAAGATGATAGTAGCAAGGATGCGGACTGGGTCCGTAATTCAAGGATTATCGTCATTAATGCATAGAAGAATTATGTCCTTGATGCACCGCTAGGGGATAGACCTAATGCAGGAGCAGATGCAGACGTTGTGAACATTTGGCAAGCTCAATGTGATGAATAAATAGTTTAGTGGGCCATGCTTTACAACTTAGAACCGGGACTTCAAAAACATTTTGAACGCCACGGAGCATGTGAGATGTTCCAAGAGCTAAAATTGGTATTTCAGACTCATGCCCGTGTCGAGAGGTATGGGACCTCTGATAGGTACTTTGCCTACAAGATGGAGGAGAATAGCTCAGCTAGTGAGCATGTGCTCAGAATGTCTGGGTACTACAATCACTTGAATCAAGTGGGAGTTAATCTTCTAGATAAGATAGTGATTGACAGAGTTCTCTAATCACTATCACCAAGCTACTAGAACTTCGTGATGAACTATAATATGCAAGGGATGACAAAAATAATTCCCGAGCTCTTCGCGATGCTGAAATCGACAAAGGTATAAATGAAGAAAGAGCATCAAGTGTTGATGGTTAACAATACCACTAGTTTCAAGAAAAAGGGCTGGAAAGAAAGGGAACTTCAAGAAACCCAAAGCTAGACCCAAGCCTAAAACTGATTGGCTCTACTGCAAAGGAAATGGTCATTGGAAGCGGAACTGTCCCAAATACTTGATGGATAAGAAGGATGGTGAAAGCACAAGTGCTCCCTGGGTGATTTTGGTAATTAATGTCAACATATCTCTTGTTGGACTAACACTTTTACCTAGTATGTTTCAGACAAGTTCAACAATGAAGTGGCATGGACTAGAGGATGTGGAAGCCCTTCAAGATGCTAAGGACAAAGGATTGGCTCAAGCTCCAAGCTCAAGACTCTACATTTTATATTTTAGTGATCCAAGATCACATTGAGTCTATAGGAAAAGCCAATACTATCAAGAGGGGATGAGGTGTTGCTTAATGGCTTGCTTGCTCAAAGTGCTTAGTGATATGCTCCAAAGCCCTCAACTACTTTCTCACATCCACATTTGTCCTAAACCAAAAGTCTAACTCGGCCCCACTGATTCTTTCTATCCGGCGCCGCCGAGTTCAGATGTCATAGCCACTGCCACAAACCCTAGGCAAATCGGTCTCACCGATTGGGATCTCGGTCTCACCGAGATGGGATTGTAATCTCTCTGTGTATGTCCATTACCAAAATAGGTCTCACCGAGTTTGAGTAATCGGTACTACCGAGATTACAATGCAAACTCTCTGGTTAGCTTATTACCAAAATCGGTCCCACCGAGTTTGTGTAATCGGTCCTACCGAGTTTGCCTGACCAACTCTCTGGTTAGCTTATTAACAAAATCGGTCCCACCGAGTTTGTGTAATCGGTCTCACCAAGATTACGTTATGCCCTAACCCTAACCATATCGGTCCTACCGAGTTGCATGTCGGTCCCACCGAAAATCCTAACGGTCACTAGATTTGCTGAATCGGTCCGACCGAGTTTCTCAATTCGGTCCCACCGAGATTGGCAAGTTGTGTGTAACGGTTAGATTTTGTGTGGAGGCTATATATACCCCTCCACCCACTCTTCATTCATGGAGAGAGCCATCAGAACGAACCTACACTTCCAAACTTGCATTTTCTGATAGAGAACCACCTACACTTGTGTTGAGGCCAAGATATTCCATTCCTACCATATGAATCTTGATCTCTAGCCTTCCCCAAGTTGCTTTCCACTCAAATCTTCTTTCCACCAAATCCAAATCCTGTGAGAGAGAGAGTTGAGTGTTGGGGAGACTATCATTTGAAGCACAAGAGCAAGGAGTTCATCATCAACACACCATTTGTTACTTCTTGGAGAGTGTTGTCTCCTAGATTGGCTAGGTGTCACTTGGGAGCCTCCGACAAGATTGTGGAGTTGAACCAAGGAGTTTGTAAGGGCAAGGAGATCGCCTACTTCGTGAAGATCTATGCTAGTGAGGCAAGTGCTTCGTGGGCGACAGCGATGGTGGGATAGACAAGATTGCTTCTTCATGGACCCTTCGTGGGTGGAGCCCTCCGTGGACTCGCGCAACCGTTACCCTTCGTGGGTTGAAGTCTCCATCAATGTGGATGCACGATAGCACCACCTATCGGAACAACGACAAAAACATCCGTGTCTCCAATTGCGTTTGGATCCTCCAATCCCATCCCTTTACATTCTTGCAAGTTGCATGCTTTACTTTTCGCTGCTCATATACTCTTTGCATGCTTGCTTGATATGTGTTGTGATTGTTAAACTTGTGCCAAAACTTCACTTAAACTTAAAGAAATTAAAAACTACAACTTTTGGTACTTAGTGTCTAATCACCCCCCCTCTAGACACCTCTTCTCGATCCTGTCAATTGGTATTAGAGCCTTGGTCTCCATTGCTTTGGTTTAAATACCATTGGAGGAAGATGGATGATTCTACTATTGGGAGTCTTAGACATAGAGTGCCTATACTTGATGGAGAGTACTTTCATGAGTGGAAAAATGAGATGCTTGTGATTTTCAATGAATATCATTTGAACAAGTACATTGCTAGCCCTTGTGCACATCATGTTGATCCTATGCATCCTACCCTTGATGAGTCAATTGACATGATTTGCAATCTTAGAACTGTTGAACTTATCACTAGAGGCTTGCCTAGAAACTTGATTGGATGTTTGCCTACTCTTAAGTGTGCCTACACCATATGGAATTTCTTGAAGAACGTTTTCAAAATTATTCCTTAAAAAATCTGGATGAAATTCTCCATAAGTCTATTGCCTTGAGTAAGATGAATTCCATTGATCCTATGTTTGGTGATTGTCTATTTGAGCTTACAAACCTTATGCGTGCCAAAGGAGATGTTGGAATTATTAGTGATATTATTTCTGAAGCTATAAAAATTCATAAACAAGATGATTGTCAAACTCACTCTAACTAATCACCCTCTCTAGGATTTGATCCACCACATGACGATGTTGAACATGGATACTATGATGAGGATGATGATAGTGACTTTGATCTTGATGATGGAATGAGACACTTTGGTCTTATGGCAAATCTTCGGGGATATATGGCAGGAGGAAAGGAATGGGTTCTTGATAGTGGATGTACCGATCACATGACCGGAGATAAAGATATGTTTCATGAGCTTACTAAAAACAATGGTCCTCGAAAGTATGTCACTTTTGGTGATAACTCAAAGGGTAAGGTGGTTGGCCTCGGTAAGGTGGCCATATCACATGATAGCTCCATACAAAATGTCATGCTCGTTGAATCTCTTGGCTACAACTTACTTTCAGTATCTAGACTTGCTGATTTCGGTTTCAATGTCCTATTTACTAAAGTAGATTGCCAAGTGTTTCGTAGATATAATCATAAAATGGTCTTTACCGGTGTACGTAGAGGTGATCTATACATTGTTGATTTCACTAAAAAGGCTCAACCTAGAACTTGCTTTATGGCTAAATCCTCTAAAGGTTGGTTATGGCATAGACGATTAGGTCATGTTGGCATGCGAAACCTTGACAAGCTTATTAAAGGAAATCATATCCTTGGCGTTAACGATGTCATATTTGATAAGGATAGACTTTGTAGTGCTTGTCAGGCAGGTAAACAGGTCGGAGGGAGGCATCCCATGAAAAACATCATGACTACAAGGAGGCCACTCGAGATACTTCACATGGACCTTTTTGGTCCCAACGCTTACAAAAGTCTCACTGGAAATTCTTTCGGTCTAGTTATAGTTGATGATTTTTCAAGATTTACATGGGTGTTCTTTCTCGATGATAAATCGCAGGTTCAAAAGATCTTCAAAAACTTCGCTAGGAAGGCCCAAAATCAATTTGAAGTGAAGATCAAGAAGGTTCGCAGCGACAACAGAACGGAGTTCAAGAACGCAAATGTGGATACCTTTCTTGACGAAGAAGATATTTCACACGAGTTCTCGGCTACGTACACGCCTCAACAAAATGGAGTTGTTGAGAGGAAGAACCGGACGCTCATCGAAATGGCGAGAACGATGCTTGATGAGTACAAGACGCCGAAGCACTTTTGGGCGGAAGCGGTTGAAACAGCTTGTCATGCAACAAATCTCTTGTATCTTCACAAGCTACTCGGCAAGACGGCATACGAGCTTCTCACCGGTAACAAACCCCAAGTTGGATACTTTCGAGCATTCGGCTCAAAGTGCTACATTCTTGATAAGCATCGTCGTTCTAAATTTGCTCCTGAGTCTCATGAAGGTTTCCTACTTGGTTATGGCTCAAACTCTCACACATACCGTGTCTACAACAATTTCACCCGAAAGGTTGAAGAAACGGTAGATGTGAAGTTTGATGAATCTAACGACTCGCAAGTAGAGCAATTGCCAGTTGATGTAGGAGACAAAGATTCCTCGGAAGCAATCCAAAACTTGTCTATTGGCAAGATTCGCCCAACAGAGGTGAAGGAGAGTACCTCGTCCGTCCAAGTGGAAGCTTCTACCTCACGACAAGGTGAACCAAGAGTTGATATGGAAGCATCCACAAGTGGGACACACCAAGATGAAGAAAACAAGGAAGTGCACCAAGACGAACGTCAACAACCTCCTTCTCCACCACGACAAGAGAACGATAATGCCAACAATGAAGAAGGCCAAGAAGAAGAACAAGATGAAGAAGATGTTCAACCAAGACCCAAGCAAAAGCTTTCATGAGTTCGAGCAAGAATTGCTAAAGATCATCCCGTTGAGCAAATCTACAAAGATATCCAAACTGGGAGAATCAGTCGCTCTAAAACTCGTTTAGCTAACTTTTGTGAACACTATTCATTCATCTCTAGCATTGAATCTATGAAGGTTGAAGAAGCATTGGAAGATCCGGATTGGATAAACGCTATGCATGAAGAGCTACAGAACTTTGAGAGAAATCAAGTTTGGACGTTGGTTGAGAAGCCCGACAACAACCACAACATCATCGATACCAAATTGGTGTTTCACAACAAGCAAGATGAAGATGGACAAGTAGTTCGCAACAAAGCACGTCTCGTCGCCCAAGGCTACACACAAGTAGAAGGTGTGGACTATGGTGAGACTTATGCTCCCGTTGCTAGACTTGAGTCCATTCGGATCTTACTTGCCTATGCTAATCACCATGATATCACCTTGTACCAAATGGACATTAAAAGTGCTTTTCTAAATGGTGAAATAGAGGAGGAAGTATATGTTAAGCAACCTCCCGGCTTTGTTAATCCTAAGAAACCTGATCGTGTTTACAAACTTCACAAATCCCTTTATGGTCTTAAACAAGCTCCTAGAGCGTGGTATAAATGCTTGACCAAGTTCCTTACTGAAAAAGGCTTTGAAATTGGAAAAATAGATTCTACTCTTTTTACCAAGAGGGTCAATGGTTAAGTATTTGTATTCTAGATCTATGTTGATGATATTATATTTGGTTCTACTAACCCTCATTTTAGTGAGAAGTTTGGAAAGCTAATGTCAGAGAAGTTTGAGATGTCTATGATGAGTGAACTCAAATTCTTTCTTGGTTTGCAAATCAAGCAAACTAAGGAAGGTACCTTTGTCTCTCAAACGAAGTACACCAAGGACTTATTGAAGAAGTTCAATATGCAACAATGCAAAGGTATGACTACACCCATGCCTACTAGTGGACATCTTGATTTGACCAAAGATGGTGAACCGGTCGATCAAAAGGTTTATCACTCTATGATTGGTTCATTGTTATATCTATGTGCTTCACGTCCTGATATCATGCTAAGAGTGTGCATGTGTGCACGATATCAAGCTGCTCCTAAAGAATGTCATCTTAAGGCCGTAAAAAGGATAGTGAGATACTTAATCCATACACCAAACTTTGGCATTTGGTATCCAAAGAGGGCCTCTTTTGATCTTGTTGGGTACTCTGACTCGGACTATGCCGGTGACAAGGTTGATAGAAAGTCCACTTTGGGTACTTGTCAATTTCTTGGTAGATCTCTTGTGTCTTGGTCGTCCAAGAAACAAAACTAGGTATCCTTATCCACCACCGAAGCGGACATTGCCACTGGTTCATGTTGTGCTCAATTACTTTGGATGACCCAAACTCTTAAAGATTATGGGATATATGTGAAACATGTTTCATTACTTTGTGACAATGAAAGTGCTATCAAGATTGCGCACAATCCCGTGCAACACTCTCGAACTAAGCATATTGAAGTTCGTCATCATTTCATTCAAGATCATGTTGGTAAGGGTGACATTAATCTTAAGCATGTTCGCACCGAAAAGAAATTAGTGGATATATTCACTAAACCACTTGATGAGAAAAGTGTTTTGCAGGTTAAGAGGTGAATTGAACATCATTGATGCTTCAAACTTGGAGTAGGAACTCCATTGGATACATTCAAGACATGAGCTTATGACTAATCCTTGATATTTCTCTTATGATGACTATCTTATGTCTTGGATATATTTGCACCTTGCATGTTATCTAACCCTTGTAGGAACTTGGATGAATCTAAATCTATGAGATTACAACTCACTCACATCTTGAGCAATCTCTACATCACCAAGTCTCTACACAATGGTGGTTGAAGACAAGGAAGCACGAAACCATTCAAACATATCCTTTGACAAATTCTATGTTGAGTTTCATGATTGTCATTTTGGATACACAAGTGCTCTTCCTTGCAAAAACTAACCCATGTAGGTAGATGAACTCAAAATTCCAAGTGGTGCTCCCAACTCTTGATGAGCTACATCAACCTTGAGCGACCCACACAAGTTCAACTACATGCTCATGATCAACACCACCACCCAAGGTATGTTATTCCATCTTAGAGAAGATTTACTCCAAGTCATGAGTCAAAGCAACTCGACAAGATGTGAATACATCAAGATGCTTAAACAAAAAATGGTAACCCCATTTTGAGCTTAAACGATGAGTATGACCTATGATCAAGTGATCTCACTTGACTCCTAAGTCAGTATACTCTAACATAGGTGACTTTGTCGCCGACCAATTCTAGATGAAGTTTTCTTGTGTTCTTTTCTGTGCTCTTGCATTTATCTCATGCATATTTGTTTAACCTTTCAAAGAAAACTTCATCTAGATTTCTTTTCTCTTCTGTTTGTTCTGCATTCCCTGCATCCAATTCATTGCAAATCTTTCAGTTAATTCCTTGCAAATCCTTGTGAGATCTTACTTGTCTAGTGAGCTGAGGTGACAAGTGTTTTATCTGTGATGAACTTGGTCACACCGGTCTCTTGTTTTCGGTCTAACCGAATTCTTTCGGTGCAACCAAAGCATACCACTCGGTGCCACTGACTTCACTACAGAAAAGACATTTTGCCATTTATTCCTGCATTACTTTTTCATCCAGCTCCACTCAATGAATCTTTCCCTCTACAAGCATCACATTTACCTTAGTGCTTTGTGCTGTGACTCAAGGACCAAACCCATTCACGACAAATTCCAGAAGACCTTTCTTGGAAATTGATGTCAAAGGGGGAGAGAGATATCACATCAAAGCTTAATCATATCTCTAGGGGGAGAGAATACTCAAGGAGAGAGTAATCTTCAAGGATCCGAGATGCTTTGTGTTCAAGAGGAGAGATGCCACATGTCTTCTTGAGGGGAAAGACATGTTCATATGATCTTATTTGCATTAGCTCTTTTCATTTGTTTCTTTGAGCTCTGATTTTCTGTTCCCTATCTTCTCCCAGTATCCCATGCTAGATTCAGGGGAGCAAGACATCTAAGGGAAAGAAATTCTTTAAATTCATTGCACATCTTTACCTTTGGGGACATGTCTATATTAAATGTGGTACTTAGTACTCACTATACATGTCATCCCAGTCTTGGTACTCTTGTGGTTTCCTTCTGTTTGCTCTAGCTAGTAGGTGCATCTATGTTATCTAACCTTATTTTCACAGGTTCATTCCATCCTAAGCCAACTCAAGACCACAAGGTAACTATATGCATCACATTCATGTGTATGAGAAATTCTTGCTGATGTACATACTGTTTGCAAGAATGACTCGTGAGCATGAAGGTACATTTCCCATATTCACATCATTTGCTCTGATGCATATAGCCAAGATACATGTAACACATTGCCTACTCTGTCATGGTTATGCTCTCACATGCTTCTATATTCCGTAGTCACATGATTGCATACATGTAGGGGGAGCCTATGCATGTTACATGTCTTTCCAAAGCTTTACTTGATATTCTCTATATGTTTATCTAAAAGCTTTGATGTATGTCGTCATCAATTGCCAAAAAGGGGGAGATTGAAAGCACAACTGCTCCCTGGGTGATTTTGGTAATTAATGTCAACATATCTCTTGTTGGACTAACACTTTTACCTAGTATGTTTCAGACAAGTTCAACAATGAAGTGGCATGTACTAGAGGATGTGGAAGCCCTTCAAGATGCTAAGGACAAAGGATTGACTCAAGCTCCAAGCTCAAGACTCTACATTTTATATTTTAGTGATCCAAGATCACATTGAGTCTATAGGAAAAGCCAATATTATCAAGAGGGGATGAGGTTTTGCTTAATGCCTTGCTTGCTCAAAGTGCTTAGTGATATGCTCCAAATCCCTCAACTACTTCCTCACATCCACTTTTGTCCTATACCAAAAGTCTAACTCGGCCCCACCGATTCTTTCTATCCGGCGCCACCGAGTTCAGATGTCATAGCCACTGCCACAAACCCTAGGCAAATCGGTCTCACGGATAGGGATCTCGGTCTCACCGAGATGGGATTGTAATCTCTCTATGTATGTCCATTACCAAAATCGGTCTCACCGAGTTTGAGTAATCAGTACTACCGAGATTACAATGCAAACTCTCTGGTTAGCTTATTACCAAAATCGGTCCCACCGAGTTTGTGTAATCGGTCCTACCGAGTTTGCCTGACCAACTCTCTGGTTAGCTTATTACCAAAATCGGTCCCACCGAGTTTGTGTAATCGGTCTCATCGAGATTACGTTATGCCCTAACCCTAACCATATCGGTCCTACCGAGTTGCATGTCGGTCCCACCAAAAATCCTAATGGTCACTAGATTTGCTGAATTGGTCCGACCGAGTTTCTCAACTCGGTCCCACCGAGATTGGCAAGTTGTGTGTAATGGTTAGATTTTGTGTGGAGGCTATATATACCCCTCCACCCACTCTTCATTCGTGGAGAGAGCCATCAGAATGAACCTATACTTCCAACTTGCATTTTCTGAGAGAGAACCACCTACACTTGTGTTGAGGCCAAGATATTCCATTCCTGCCATGTGAATCTTGATCTCTAGCCTTCCCCAAGTTGCTTTCCACTCAAATCTTCTTTCCACCAAATCCAAATCCTGTGAGAGAGAGTTGAGTGTTGGGGAGACTATCATTTGAAGCACAAGAGCAAGGAGTTCATCATCAACACACCATTTGTTACTTCTTGGAGAGTGGTGTCTCCTAGATTGGCTAGGTGTCACTTGGGAGCCTCCGACAAGATTGTGGAGTTGAACCAAGGAGTTTGTAAGGGCAAGGAGATCGCCTACTTCGTGAAGATCTACCGCTAGTGAGGCGAGTCCTTCGTGGGCGACGGCCATGGTAGGATAGACAAGGTTGCTTCTTCGTGGACGCTTCGTGGTTGGAGCCCTCCGTGGTCTCGCGCAACCGTTACCCTTCGTGGGTTGAAGTCTCCATCAACGTGGATGTACGATAGCACCACCTATCAGAACCACGACAAAAACATCCGTGTCTCCAATTGCGTTTGAATCCTCCAATCCCATCCCTTTACATTCTTGCAAGTTGCATGCTTTACTTTCCGTTGCTCATATACTCTTTGCATGCTTGCTTGATATGTGTTGTGATTGTTAAACTTGTGCCAAAACTCCACTTAAACTTAAAGAAATTAAAAACTGCAACTTTTGGTACTTAGTGTCTAATCACCCCCCCCCCTCTAGACACCTCTTCTCGATCCTTTCAGATGGCAATGTGAACAAAGGTATATTTGATATACAGATTATTGATGTGTACCTTACTAGTGTTGGTAGTAACCCCTGGGTATTTGATATCAGTTTAGTTTTTATGAACTCGAAACAGGAGTTGTAGAATGAACAGAGACTAGTTAAGGGTGAGGTGACGATGTATGTTGGAAGTGATTCGAAGGTTGATAAGATCACCAGCGCACACTCCCTCTACCTTCGGGATTAGTGTTGAACCTAAATAAATGTTATTTGGTGTTTGCGTTGAGCATGAATATGATTAGATCATGTTTATTGCAATACGGTTATTCATTGAAGTTAGAGAATAATTGTTGTTCTGTTTACATGAATAAAACCTTCTATGGTCATACACCCAATGTTAATGGTTTATTGAATCTCGATTGTAGTGATACACGTATTCATAATATTGATACCAAAAGATGCAAAATTGATAATGATAGTGCAACATACTTGTGGCACTGCCTTTTTGGTCATATTGATGTAAAGCACATGAAGAAACTCCATGCAGATGGAATTTTGGAATCACTTGATTATGAATCATTTGATACTTGCGAACCATGCCTCATGGGCAAGATGACTAAAACTCCGTTCTCTGGAACAACGGAGCGAACTAATGACTTATTGGATATAATACATATCGATGTATGCGGTCCGATGAGTGTTGAAGCACGTGGCGGGTATCGTTATTTTCTGACCTTCACATATGATTTTAGTAGGTATGGGTATATCTGCTTGATGAAACACAAGTCTGAAACATTTGAAAAGTTCCAGGAATTTCAAAGTGAAGTGGAGAATCATTGTAACAATAAAATAAGTTTTCTATGATCTGATCATGGAGGCGAATATTTGAGTTACGAGTTTGGCCTTCGTTTAAACAATGTGGAATAGTTTCACAAATCACGCCACCTGGAACACCACAACATAATGGTGTGTCCGAATGTCGTAACCGTACTTTATTAGATATGGTGCGATCTATGATGTCTCTGATCGATTTACCACTATCATTTTTGGGGTTATGCATTAGAGACAGTTTCATTCACATTAAATAGGGCACCATCTAAATCCGTTGAGATGACATCGTATGAACTGTAGTTTGGCAAGAAACATAAGCTGTCGTTTCTAAAAGTTTGGGGATGCGATGCTTATGTCAAAAGGCTTCAGCTAGATAAGCTCGAACCTAAATCGGAGAAGTGTGTCTTTGTAGGATACCATAAAGAAATGATTGGGTACACCTTCTACCACAGATCCAAGGGCAAGATCTTTGTTGCTAAGTTTGGGTCCTTTCTAGAGAAGGAGTTTCTCTCAAAAGAAGTGAGTGCGAGGAAAGTAGAACTTGGTGAGGTAATTATACCTTCTCTCGAATTGGAAAGTAGCACATCACAAAAAACCATTCCCGTGATGCCTACACCAACTAGAGAGGAAGCTAATGATAATGATCATGAAACTTCAGATCAAGTTACTACTGAACCTCGTAGGTCAACCAGAGCACGATCCGCACCAGAGTGGTACGCCTGTCCTGGAAGTCATGTTACTAGACCAAGGCGAACCTATGAACTATGAAGAAGCTATGATGATCCTAGATTCTGACAGATGGCTTGAGGCCATGAAATCTGAGATAGGATCCATGTATGAGAACAAAGTGTGGACTTTGTGGACTTGCCAGATGAACGGAAAGCCATAGAGAAAAAATGAATCTTCAAGAAGAAGACTGACGTTGATGGTAATGTTACTATCTACAAAGCTCGAGTTGTCGCAAAAGGTTTTCGACAAGTTCAAGGAGTTGACTAAGATGATATTTCCTCATCCGTAGCGATGCTTAAGTCCGTCTGAATCATGTTAGCAATTGCCACATTTTATGATTATGAAATCTGGCAAATGAATGTCAAAAATGCATTCCTTAATGGATATCTCAAAGAAGAGTTGTATATGATGCAACCAGAAGGTTTTGTCGATCCTAAAGGTGCTAACAAAGTGTGCAAGCTCCAGCGATCCATCTATGGACTGGTGCAAGCATCTCGGAGTTGGAATTTACACTTTGATGAGGTGATCAAAGCATATGGTTTTATACAGACTTACGGTGAAGCCTATATTTACAAGAAAGTGAGTGGGAGCTCTGTAGCATTTCTGTTGTTATATGTGGATGACATATTGTTGATTAGAAATGATATAGAATCTCTTGATAGCATAACAGGATACCTGAAAAAGAGTTTTTTTTCAATGAAAGACCTCGGTGAAGCTACTTATATATTGAGCCTCAAGATCTATAAGGATAGATCAAAACACTTAATAAGACTTTCACAAAGCACATACCTTGACAAAGTTTTGAAAAAGTTCAAAATGGGTCAGTCAAAGAAAGGGTTGTTGTCTGTGTTGGAAGGTGTGAAGTTGAGTAAGACTCAAAGCCCAACCATGGCAAAAGATAGAAAGAGAATGAAACTCATTTCCTATGCCTCATCCATAGGTTCTATAAAGTATGACATGCTGTGTACCAGACATGCTGTGTACCTTGCCATGAGTTTGGCGAGGGGGTACAATAGTGATCCAGGAGTGGATCACTGGACATCGGTCAAAATTATCCTTAGGTTCCTTAAAGAGGACTAAGGAAATGTTTCTCGGTAATGGAGGTGATAAAGAGTTCGTCGTAAAGGGTTACATCGATGCAAGCTTTAACACCGTTCCAGATAACTTTGAGTCTCAATCTGGATACGTATTAAACATGGGAGCAATTAGCTAGAGTAGCTCCATGCACAGCATTGTAGACATAGAAATTTGCAAATTACATATGACTCTGAATATGGCAGACCCGTTGACTAAACTTCTCTCACAAGAAAAACATGATCACACCTTAGTACTCTTTGGGTGTTAATCACATGGCGATGTGAACTAGATTATTGAATCTAGTAAACTCTTTGGGTGTTAGTGATGACCCACAAGTGTAGGGGATCTATCATAGTCCTTTTGATAAAGAAGAGTGTCGAACCCAACGAGGAGCAAAAGGAAATGACAAGCGGTTTTCAGCAAGGTATTCTCTGCAAGCACTGAAATTATCGGTAACAGGTAGTTTTGTGATAAGGTAATTTGTAATGGGTAACAAGCAATGAAAGTAAACAAGGTGCAGCAAGGTGGACCAATCCTTTTTGTAGCAAAGGACAAGCCTGGACAAGTTCTTATATAGAGAAAAGCGCTCCCGAGGACACATGGGAATTGTCATCAAGCTAGTTTTCATCACGCTCATATGATTCGCCTTCGTTACTTTGATAATTTGATATGTGGGTGGACTGGTGCTTGGGTACTGCCCTTTCTTGGACAAGCATCCGCAACTACAAAAGAAGTATTAAGGTAAACCTAACCATAGCATGAAACATATGGATCCAAATCAGCCCCTTACGAAGCAACTCATAAACTAGGGTTTAAGCTTCTGTCACTCTAGCAACCCATTGTCTACTTATTACTTCCCAATGCCTTCCTCTAGGTTCAAATAATGGTGAAGTGTCATGTAGTCGACATTCACATAACACCACTAGAGGAGAGACAACATACATCTCATCAAAATATCGAACGAATACCAAATTCACATGACTACTTATAGCAAGACTTCTCCCATGTCCTCAGGAACAAACGTAACTACTCATAAAGCATATTCATGTTCATGATCAGAGGGGTATTAATATGCATTAAGGATCTGAACAAATGATCTTCCACCTAATGCATCAACTACAAGGAGTAATCAACACTACTAGCAACCCACAGGTACCAATCTGAGGTTTTGGTACAAAGATTGGATATAAGACATGAACTAGGGTTTGAGAGGAGATGGTGCTGTTGAATATGTTGATGGAGATTGACCCCCTCCCGATGAGAGGATCGGTGGTGATGACGATGGTGATGATTTCCCCCTCCCGGAGGGAAGTTTCCCCGGCAGAACAGCTCCGCCGGAGCCATAGATTAGTTCCGCCAAGGTTCCGCCTCATGGCGGCGGAGTTTAGTCCCGAAAGTTTGCTTCCGATTTTCCATGGTAGAAGACTTCATATAGCAGAAGATGGGCATCGGAGACCTGCCAGGTGGCCCACGAGGTAGGGGCGCGCCCAGGGGGTAGGGCGTGCCCCCCACCCTCGTGGCCAGGGTGTGGGCCCCCTCTGGTACTTCTTCTGCTCAATATTTATTATTAATTCCAAAAATGACTTTCGTAGAGTTTCAGGACTTTTGGAGATGTGCAGAATAGGTCTCTAACATTTGCTCCTTTTCCAGCCCAGAATCCCAACTACTGGCATTCTCCCTCTTCATGTAAACCTTATAAAATAAGAGGGAATAGCCATAAGTATTGTGACATAACATGTAATAAAAGCCCATGATGCAATAAATATCAATATAAAAGCATGATGCAAAATGGACGTATCAACTCCCCCAAGCTTAGACCTCGCTTGTCCTCAAGCGGAAGCCGATATCGAAAAATATGTCCACATGTTTAGAGATAGAGGTGTCGATAAAATAAAATACGGACATGCGGGCATCATGATCATTCTTATAATAGCAACATATATAAATTTTGTCATATGATTTCTTATGCTCAAGTAACAACCTATTCACAATATCAAGTATGAATCAGAAACTTCATTGAGAACCAACAAACTATGATCTCGGTCATTGAAGCAATTGCAATTTATCATAACATCGGAAAGAGACAATATAAGAGCTTTTCAGCAAGTCCACATACTCAACTATCACTTAGTCTTTCACAATTGCTAACACTCACGCAATACTTATGGGCATGGAGTTTTAATCGGACACAGAGAAAGATAGGGGCTTATAGTATCGCCTCCCAACCTTTTACCTCAAGGGTAATGTCAACAATAATAGTTCATGCTAACTTACATCCAATTGGATATATATATATCAGGATCTTTCCAACAATAGGTGCTTGCCGAAGGATAACATATAAAATGGAAAGGTGAAGATCACCATGACTCTGAATGTAAGACAAGAAGTAAAAGATAGGCCCTTCGCAGAGGGAAGCAGAGGTTGTCATGTGCTTTTATGGTTGGATGCACAAAATCTTAATGTAGAACAACGTCATTTTATAATGCCACCTGTGATACTGACCTTTATTATGCAGTCCGTCGCTTTTATTACTTCCATATCACAAGATCGTATAAAGCTTATTTTCTCCACACTAATAAGTCATACGTATTTAGAAAGCAATTTTTATTGCATACAACATGACAACTTACTTGAAGGATCTTACTCAATCCATAGGTAGATATGGTGGACTCTCATGGCAAAACTGGGTTTAAGGATATTTGGAAGCACAAGTAGTATCTCTACTTGGTGCAAGGAATTCGGCTAGCATGAGGGGGAAAGGCAAACTCAACATGTTGGATGATCCATGACAATATACTTTAATTAAGATGTGAGAAAACATAACCCATTACGTTGTCTTCCTTGTGCAACATCAACTCTTTAGCATGTCATACTTTAATGAGTGATCACAATCATAAAAGATGTCCAAGATAGTATATTTATATGTGAGAACCTCTCTTTCTTTATTACTTCCTATTAATTGTAACGATGACCAAAACTATGTTTGCCAACTCTCAACAACTTTTAATCATCATACTCTTTATATGTGAAGTCATTACTATCCATAAGATCAATATGGTCTCTTTTATTTCTTTTTACTCTTTTATTCCCTCAAGATCATAGCAAGATAACAAAGCCCTTGACTCAACACTAATCTTTATTATATATAGCTCACGGGCTCGATTACATAGAGGGATCATAAAGCAAAACTCAAAACTAATTCATACCAAAACTTTATTCTACTAAATCAAGATATTACCAAAAGGATCAAACTAAGTAAAACGGTAAAGATAGGAGTGTGATGGTGATACAATACCAGGGCACCTCCCCCAAGCTTGGCAGTTGCCAAGGGGAGTGCCCATACCCATGTGTTTATGTCTCCTTCTTCAGAGGCGGCGGTGATGGGGTTGTTGATGATGTAGGATTCTTCCTCAATTTGCGCTTGAGGATGGAGTTTTGCTCCCTTAGATCATCGATCTCCTGCTCAAGGCTTAATATCTTTTTGCATAGTTCCTGTTTGTTTTCCTGCAAGAGACGAAAAGGAATAAACTCGATCTCTGGTTTCTTTGCTCTATCAAGGAGGCTTTACTTTTTAAACTCCACATGCATGTCCCCAGGTTGAGGTAATGGGGCTTCATCTTCAACTGAGCTTGTCTCCTCCTTTCGTTTAGGCTCGTAGTCTTCTTCTTCTTGAGTGGTCCATCCATGATGCTCCAAATCCCCATAGACCTTAGGGTCTGCAAGGTAATCAGCCACATAGCTTTCTCCCTCTGAATCCTGGGAAGACATATTACTAGAATCTGCGTCAGAAACAGCTCAAGGCAAAAACAGAGGATTTTTGCGTGATACGGTGGTCAAAACCTTCAGGAGATTATATAATGATTTTTTGCCGACCAAAACAAGTATCATGCAAGAAACAGAGTCCAGAGAGCACACGAGGTTCCCACGAGGCAGGGGCACGCCCAGGGGGGTAGGGCGCGCCCTCCACCCTTGTGGATGCCTCGTGTCCTTCCCGGACTACTTCTTATTTTCCTATTTTCTTAAATATTCCAAAACGGAGAAAAAAAGCTATTAGAACTGTTTTGGAGTCCGTTTACTTACCGTACCACATACCTATTCCTTTTCGGAGTCTGAAACATTCTGGAAAGTGTCCCTTATGTATTCCTTAGGGGTTACGGTTTCAATAACATTAGTTTCAACATTTATAGGGTTACCTGAGATACAATGTTTGATTCTTTGACCGTTCACCACCTTCGGATTTGTGCCTTCAAAGTTGTTGATTTTTATGGCATCGGAATGATAGACCTCCTCGATAACGTAAGGGCCTTCCCATTTAGAGAGAAGTTTTCCTGCAAAAAATCTTAAACGAGAGTTGAATAGCAACACATAATCACCTACATTAAACTCACGCTTTTGTATCCTTTTGCCATGCCATCTTTTAACTTTTTCTTTAAACAGTTTGGCATTCTCATAGGCCTGGGTTCTCCATTCATCAAGTGAGCTAATGTCAAACAACCTCTTCTCACCAGCAAGTTTGAAATCATAATTGAGCTCTTTAATGCCTTATGTTCTAGTTCTAGAGGTAAATGACATGCTTTCCCATAAACCATTTTATACGGAGACATACCCATAGGATTCTTATATGTGGTTCTATAAGCCCATAATGCATCATCAAGTTTCTTGGACCAATTCTTTCTAGATCTATTAACAGTCTTTTGCAAAATTAATTTGAGCTCTCTATTACTCAATTCTACTTGACCACTAGACTGTGGGTGATATGGAGATGCAATTCTGTGATTAACATCATACTTAGCAAGCATTTTACGGAAAGCACCATGAATAAAATGTGAACCACCATCAGTCATTAAGTATCTAGGGACTCCAAACCTCGGAAAAATAACTTCTTTAAGAATCTCAATAGAGGTGTTATGATCAGCACTACTAGTTGGAATAGCTTCTACCCACTTAGTAACATAATCAACAGCAACTAAAATATGTGTATACCCATTAGAGGAACGAAACGGTCCCATATAATCAAAGCCCCAAACATCAAATGGTTCAATAACAAGAGAATAGTTCATAGGCATTTCTTGACGTCTACTAATATTACCAATTCTTTAACATTCATCACAAGACAAGACAAACTTACGAGCATCTTTGAAGAGAGTAGGCCAATAAAAACTGGATTGCAATACCTTATGTGCAGTTCTATCTCCAGCTGATATGTCTCCGTCATATCTATAATTTTTGATTGTTCCATGCCAATATTCTACAACTTTCATATACTTTTAGCAACTTTTTATACTATTTTTTGGGACTAACATATTGATCCAGTGCCCAGTGCCAGTTCCTGTCTGTTGCATGTTTTATGTTTCACAGAAACCCCATATCAAATGGAGTCCAAATGGGATAAACACGGACGGAGAATTATTTTGGAATGTTTGTGATTTTTGGGAAGTAAAATCAACGCAAGACGGTGCCCGAGGTGGCCACGAGACAGGGGCCCACGCCCACTCTAGGTCGGTGCGCCCCCCACCCTCGTGGGCCCGTCGTAAGGCGGTTGATGCCCTTCTTTGGCCGCAAGAAAGCTAATTTTTGGAAAAAGATCTGGGCGAAGGTTTCAATCCAATCGGAGTTATGGATCTCCGGATATAAAAGAAACAGTGCTAGGGCAGAATCTCAGAATGCAGAAATAGAGAGAGACAGAGAGATAGATCCAATCTCGGAGGGGCTCTCGCCCCTCCCACGCCATAGGAGCCAAGGACCAGAGGGGAAACCCTTCTCCCATCTAGGGAGTAGGTCAAGGAAGAAGAAGAAGAAGGGGGGCTCTCTCCCCCTTGCTTCCGGTGGCGCCGGAGCGCTGCCGGGGGCCATCATCATCACCGCGATCTTCACCAACACCTCCATCATCTTCACCAACATCTCCATAACCTTCCCCCTTCTATCTACAGCGGTCCACTCTGCCGCAACCCGCTGTACCCTCTACTTGAACATGGTGCTTTATGCTTCATATTATTATCCAATGATGTGTTGCCATCCTATGATGTCTGAGTAGATTTTCGTTGTCCTATCGGTGATTGATGAATTTCTATGATTGGTTTGAGTTGCATGTTTTATTATTGGTGCTCTCCGTGTCGCACAAGCGTGAGGGATCCCTGCTGTAGGGTTTGCAATATGTTCATGATTTGCTTATGGTGGGTGGCGTGAGTGATAGAAGCACATACCCGAGTAAGTAGGTTGTTTGCGTATGGGATAAAGGGGACTTGATACTTTAATGGTATGGTTGGGTTTTACTTTAATGAACTTTAGTATTTGCGGATGCTTGCTAGAGTTCCAGTCATAAGTGCATATGATCCAAGAAGAGAAAGTATGTTAGCTTATGCCTCTCCCTCAAATAAAATTGCAATAGTGATTATCGGTCTAGTAACGTAGTCAATTGCTTAGGGACAATTTCACAACTCCTACCACCACTTTTCCACACTCGCTATATTTACTTTATTGCTTCTTTATATAAACAGCCCCTAGTTTATATTTACGTGCTCTTTATTATCTAGCAAACCTATCCAACAACACCTACAAGGTACTTCTAGTTTCATACTTGTTCTAAGTAAAGCGAACACTAAGTGTGCGTAGAGTCGTATCAGTGGCAGATAGGACTTGAGAGAATATTTGTTCTACCTTTAGCTCCTCGTTGGGTTCGACACTCTTACTTATCGAAAGAGGCTACAACTATCCCGTATACTTGGGGGTCATCAAGACCTTTTTCTGGCGCCGTTGCCGGGGAGACATAGCATGGGGTGAATATTCTCGTGTGTGCTTATTTGTTTTATCACTAAGTAATTTTTATTTGCTGTTCTAAGTTGTTCCCTATCTTTACTTATGGATATGGAACACGAAATACAAAAAAAATTAGGTGTACTTGCTACTCATGGAGATGGGGAACCTCCTAAAACCCTCGATGCTTGTTATGTGACAGAAATTATGTACTACTTTGATAATCCTGAGAAAACCCCATTCAATTATGTTATAGCAGACACATTGGATCAATGTGAATACTTTAGGGATTATCGCTTGACACAAAAAGGGAAACTATTATGGGATCAAATTCATATATTACGTTGGTATGCTCATCAACTATGCTTGATACATGATTATACTTGTTGCTCTAGGATGAAGGCTCCACACCGTCCCTTTTCATGCAAATTCAATGATAATAAAACCTTAGTTTCTTATGCTAATGGTGTATATGATTACTATGATGTGGAACAAATAGAAGAATTTGTTGCTTTTATGGGTGCTTATGAGATTGAATCTATGTTTAAAGAGTTTGATGATTTTGATGATTCAGTTTATAGACCTGAAAATTTTGCTATACTTAGATATTGCTATAAAAAATATGAATACAATTACAATATTGATGCATTTATTCAGAAAGTCTCCGCTGTCCAAGAAGAGATTAATAGTTTGCAGGAAGCTATGGAAGAAGAAATTTATGAAACTGTGAGCTCATTGGATGAAAAGATGATGAGGAGAGCGAAGAACAAAAGGAGGAAGAGCGGATTAGCTACCCGTACCCACCTTCTAATGAGAGTAACTCTTCAACTCATACATTGTTTAATTCCCCTTCGTGCTTACCGAAGGATGATTGCTATGATGATTGTTATGATTCCGTTGATTCTATTGAAATATCCCTTTTTGATGATGCTTGCTATGCTTGTGGCCAAGATGCCAATATGAATGATGCTTATGGAGATGAACTTGCTATAGTTCCTTATGTTAAAAAATGAAATTTTTGCTATTGCACCCACGCATGATAGTCCTATTATCTTTTTGAATTCTCCAAACTACACTATATCGGAGAAATTTGTGCTTACTAAGGATTATATTGATAGGTTGCGTTTTACTACTACACATGATGATTTTTATAGATATAATATGCATGTGCTTGCTGCTCCTACTTACAATTATTATGAGAGAGGAACTATATCTCCACCTCTCTATGTTTCCAATATGATAAAATTGCAAGAAACTGCTTATACTATGCATTGGCCTTTACTATGTGTGCATGAATTGTTCTTTTATGACATGCCGATGTGTAGGAAGAGAGTTAGACTTCGTTGTTGCATGATATATGTTACTTTGTGCTCACTAATAAATTACAAATCATTGTTAATTAAAATTGGCTTTGATATACCTTGGGATTCGGGTGGATCCATTACTTGAGCACTATATGCCTAGCTTAATGGCTTTAAAGAAAAAGCTGCCATGGAGACAACCCGGAAGTTTTAGAGAGTCATTTATTTCTGTTGAGTGCTTTTATATAGTTTAAGAAACAAAAAAATAAAGAGGGGAAACCAAAACTTTTCAAAAAAGGAAAGTGAAAGTGAGAGAGACAAGCGTTGTTGAAGTGGGAGAGCTCCTTGAACTTTGTTCATGCTCATGGAAACTTTGTGAATCTTGATTACCGAAACTTTTCATCAAAAATAAGTATCCCCTTGTACAATTCCATTGTATTATAAAAATAATGTGCCAAGGTCTGCCTTTAGGATGTTTACAATGCTTGTTGGTTTGTACGGTGCAGGACAGAAACTTTGGCTGTAGTGCGCGATTTTACATTTTTAACTGGAAAGTCAAATAGTTCTGATTCTTTTTGCACTGTCTTGATGTACAAAGTTTTTATGTTTCCTAATTTTGGTAGAATTAGTGGGCTACCAGAAGTATTGTGAATATTTATATTGCTACAGACCATTCTGTTTTTGACAGATTCTGTTTTTGATGCATAGTTTGCTTGTTTTGATGAATCTATCAATTTATATTAGTGGATTAAGCCATGGAAAAGTTATATTAAAGTAGACAAAATGCAATAACAAAATATGAATTGGTTTGCAACAGTACTTAGAGTGGTGATTTGCTTTAATATACTAACGGATCTTACCGAGTTTTTTGTTGAAGTTTTGTGTGGATGAAGTGTCTAATCGAGGAGGTCTCGATATGAGGAAAAGGAAGAGAGGAAAGAGCTCAAGCTTGGGGATGCCCGAGGCACCCCAAGTGAATATTCAAGGAGACTCAAGAGTCTAAGCTTGGGGATGCCCCGGAAGGCATCCCCTCTTTCTTCAACAAGTATCGATATGTTTTCGGATTCGTTTCGTTCATGCGATATGTGCAAGTCTTGGAGCGTCTTTTGCATTTAGTTTTCAATTTTATTTTATGCACCATGCTGGTATGAGATAGTACTTGGTTGATTTATAGAATGATAATTGCACTTCACTTATATCTTTTGAGTATGGCTTTATAGAATGCTTCATGTGCTTCACTTATATCATTTGAAGTTTGGATTGCCTCTTTCTCTTCACATAGAAAACCGCCATTTGTAGAATGCTCTTTTGCTTCACTTATACTTGTTAGAGCGTCGGCATATCTTTTGTAGAAATAATTAAACTCTCTTGCTTCACTTAAATCTATTTAGAGAGATGACAAGAATTGGTCATTCACATGGTTAGTCATAAAATCCTACATAGAACTTGTAGATTGCTGAATATGATATGTTTGATTCCTTGCAATAGTTTTGCGATATAAAGATGGTGATATTAGAGTCATGCTAGTGGGTGGTTGTGGTTTTTAGAGACACTTGTGTTGAGGTTTGCAAGTCCCGTAGCATGCACGTATGGTAACCGTTGTGTGACAAATTTGAAGCATGGGGTGTTTCTTTGATTGTCTTCCTTATGAGTGGCGGTCGGGGACGAGCGATGGTCTTTTCCTACCAATCTATCCCCCTAGGGGCATGCATAGTAGTACTTTGCTTCGAGGGCTAATAAACTTTTGCAATAAGTATATGAGTTCTTTATGATTAATGTGAGTCCATGGATTATACGCACTCTTACCCTTCCATCATTGCTAGCCTCTTCGGTACCGTGCATTGCCCTTTCTGACCTTGAGAGTTGGTGCAAACTTCGCCGGTGCATCCAAACCCCGTGATACGATACGCTCTATCACACATAAGCCTCCTTATATCTTCCTCAAAACAGCCACCATACCTACCTATTATGGCATTTCCATAGCCATTCCGAGATATATTGCCATGCAACTTCCATCATCATCATATACATGACTTGAGCATTCATTGACATATTGCTTTGCATGATCGTAAGATAGCTAGCATGATGTTTTCATGGCTTGTCCGTTTTTTATGTCATTTCTACGCTAGATCATTGCACATCCTGGTACACCGCCGGAAGCATTCATATAGAGTCATATCTTTGTTCCAGTATCGAGTTGTAATATTGGGTTGTAAGTAAATAAAAGTGTGATGATCATCATTATAGAGCATTGCCCCATAAAAAAGAAAAAAAAAGAGATAGGTCAAAGAAGCCTAAAAAAGGGGGCCAAAGAAGCCCGCAAAAAAAAGAAAAAGAAAAGAAAAGGGGCAATGTTACTATCCTTTTACCACACTTGTGCTTCAGAGTAGCACCATGTTCTTCATATAGAGAGTCTCTTATGTTGTGATTTTCATATACTAGTGGGAATTTTCATTATAGAACTTGGCTTGTATATTCCAACGATGGGCTTCCTCAAATGCCCTAGGTCTTCATGAGCAAGCAAGTTGGATGCACACCCACTTAGTTTCTTTTGTTGAGCTTTCATACACTTATAGCTCTTAGTGCATCCGTTGCATGGCAATCCCTACTCCTCGCATTGACATCAATTGATGGGCATATCCATAGCCCGTTGATTAGACGCGTCAATGTGAGACTTTCTCCCTTTTTGTCTTCCCCACATAAACCTCCATCATCATATTCTACTCCACCTATAGTGCTATATCCATGGCTTGCGCTCATGTATTGCGTGAGGGTTGAAAAAGTTGAAGCGCATTAAAAAGTATGAACCAATTGCTCGGCTTGTCATCGGGGTTGTGCATGACGGGAGCATTTTGTGTGACGAAAATGAAGCATGGCCAAACTGTATGATTTTGTAGGGATAAGCTTGCTTTGACCATGTTGTTTTGAAAAGACATGATTGCTTTATTAGTACACTCGAAGTATTATCGTTTTTATGTCAAATGATAGACTATTGCTTTGAATCACTCGTGTCTTAATATTCATGCCATGATTAGACATATGATCAAGATTATGCTAGGTAGCATTCCACAAAAAAATTATCTTTTTTATCATTTACCTACTCGAGGACGAGCAGGAATTAAGCTTGGGGATGCTGATACATCTCCGTCATATCTATAATTTTTGATTGTTCCATGCCAATATTCTACAACTTTCATATACTTTTGGCAACTTTTTATACTATTTTTTGGGACTAACATATTGATCCAGTGCCCAGTGCCAGTTCCTGTCTGTTGCATGTTTTATGTTTCGTAGAAACCTCATATCAAACGGAGTCCAAACGGGATAAAAATGAACGGAGAATTATTTTGGAATATTTGTGATTTTTGGGAAGTAAAATCAACTCCAGGTGGGTGCGCCCCCACCCTTGTGGGCCCCTCGTAAGGCGGTTGATGCCCTTCTTTGGCCGCAAGGAAGCTATTTTTTGGAAAAAGATCTGGGTGAAGGTTTCAATCCAATTGGAGTTATGGATCTCCGGATATAAAAGAAACGGTGCCAGGGCAGAATCCCGGAACGCAGAAACAGAGAGATAGATCCAATCTCGGAGGGGCTCTCGCCCCTCCCACGCCATGGGAGCCAAGGACCAGAGGGGAAAACCTTCTCCCATCTAGGGAGGAGGTCAAGGAAGAAGAAGAAGGGGGGCTCTCTCCCCCTTGCTTCCGGTGGCGCCGGAGCGCTGCCGGGGGCCATCATCATCACCGCGATCTACACCAACACTTCCATCATCTTCACCAACATCTCCATCACCTTCCCCCTTCTATATACAGCGGTCCACTCTCCCGCAACCCGTTGTACCCTCTACTTGAACATGGTGCTTTATGCTTCATATTATTATCCAATGATGTGTTGCCATCCTATGATATTTGAGTAGATTTTCGTTGTCCTATCGGTGATTGATGAATTCCTATGATTGGTTTGAGTTGCATGTTTTATTATTGGTGGTGTCCTATGGTGCTCTCCATGTCGCGCAAGCGTGAGGGATCCCCGTTGTAGGGTTTGCAATATGTTCATGATTTGCTTATGGTGGGTGGCGTGAGTGACAGAAGCACAGACCCGAGTAAGTAGGTTGTTTGCGTATGGGATAAAGGGAACTTGATACTTTAATGGTATGGTTGGTTTTACATTAATGATCTTTAGTATTTGCGGATGCTTGCTAGAGTTCCAATCATAAGTGCATATGATCCAAGAAGAGAAAGTATGTTAGCTTATGCCTCTCCCTCAAATAAAATTGCAATAGTGATTATCGGTCTATTAACGTAGTCAATTGCTTAGGGACAATTTCACAACTCCTACCACCACTTTTCCACACTCGCTATATTTACTTTACTGCATCTTTATCTAAACAGCTCCTAGTTTATATTTACGTGCTCTTTATTATCTTGCAAACTGATGTCTACTACACAACCTTCTTCTTGTAGACGTTGTTGGGCCTGCAAGTGTACGGGTTTGTAGGACAGTAGCAAATTTCCCTCAAGTGGATGACCTAAGTTTTATCAATCCGTGGGAGGCGTAGGATGAAGATGGTCTCTCTCAAACAACCCTACAACCAAATAACAATGAGTCTCTTGTGCCCCAACACACCCAATACAATGGTAAATTGTATAGGTGCACTAGTTCGGCGAAGAGATGGTGATACAAGTGCAATATGGATAGTAGATACGGGTATTTGTAGTCTGAAAATATAAAAACAGCAAGGTAACTAATGATAAAAGTGAGCGTAAACGGTATTGCAATGATAGGAAACAAGGCAGAGGGTTCATACTTTCACTAGTGCAAGTTCTCTCATCAATAATAACATAGATAGATCATATAACAATCCCTCAACATGCAACAAAGAGTCACTCCAAAGCCACTAATAGCGGAGAACAAACGAAGAGATTATGGTAGGGTACGAAACCACCTCAAAGTTATTCTTTCGGATCAATCTATTCAAGAGTTTGTACTAGAATAACACCTTAAGATACAAATCAACCAAAACCCTAATGTCACCTAGATACTCCATTGTCACCTCAAGTATCCGTGGGCATGATTATACGATATGCATCACACAATCTCAGATTCATCCAACCAACACAAAGTACTTCAAAGAGTGCCCCAAAGTTTCTACCGGAGAGTCAAGACGAAAACGTGTGCCAACCCCTATGCATAGGTTCATGGGCGGAACCCGCAAGTTGATCACCAAAACATACATCAAGTGGATCACGTGATATCCCATTGTCACCACAGATAAACACGGCAAGACATACATCAAGTGTTCTCAAATCCTTAAAGACTCAATCCGATAAGATAACTTCAAGAGGAAAAATCAATTCATCACAAGAGAGTAGAGGGGGAGAAACATCATAAGATCCAACTATAATAGAAAAGCTCGTGATACATCAAGATCATGCCATAGAGAGAAAACGAGAAAGAGAGAGAGAGATCAAACACATAGCTACTGGTACATACCCTCAGCCTCGAGGGTGAACTACTCCCTCCTCATCATGGATAGCGCCGGGATGATGAAGATGGCCACCGGTGATGGGTTCTCCCTCCGGCAGGGTGCCGGAACGGAGTCCCGAGAGGTTTTTGGTGACTACAAAGGCTTGCGGCGGCAGAACTCCCGATCTATATTCTTATTCGATGTTTTTAGGGTGCGTAGGCTTATATAGGTGAAAGAAGTCGGTCGAGGGAGCCTCGAGGGGCCCACAAGAGGGTAGGGCGTGCCCAGGGGGTGGGCGCGCCCCCCTATCTCGTGGCTCCCTCGATGCTCCCTTGGCTTGCACTCCAAGTTTCCTGAGTCACGTTCGTTCCAAAAATCACGCTGCCAAAGGTTTCATTCCGTTTGGACTCCGTTTGATATTCCTTTCTTCGAAATACTGAAACAGGCAATAAAACAGCAATATGGGATGGGCCTCCGGTTAATAGGTTAGTCCAAAAGTAATAAAAAAGTGTATAATAAAGCCCATAATCATTCAAAATAGATAATAAAATAGCATGAATGCTTCATAAATTATAGATACGTTGGAGACGTATCAGCATCCCCAAGCTTAATTCCTACTCGTCCTCGAGTAGGTAAATGATAAGAGAAAGAATTTATGAAGTGTGAATGCTAGAAGGTGCACAAGTTTGATCAATGATAATTTCAGCCACCTTTTCTAGCATGATAATATGTCATGATAGTAGTTCATCTCATAAAACTTCTCACGAACAAGTAACAAGCAATTCACATGTCAAAGCATAGACCATAAACTTTCTTGAAAACTAGCAAACTTCATTCTCAGTCATTAAACAATTGTAATTCATCTTATTTTCAGGAATGGCAAACTCCACATACTCAACTATCATATAGTCTTCTACAATTGCTAACACTCACGCAATACTAATGGTTATGGAGTTTCAATCGGACACTGAGAAAGATAGGGGCTTATGGTGTTGCCTCCCAACGTATTCACCTTTGGGTGATGTCAACAATAATAGTTCATGCTAACTTACATCCAATTGGATATATATATTAGGATCTTCCCAACACGAGGTGCTTGCCAAAGGATAAAATGAAAAATGGAAAGGTGAGGATCACCTTGACTCTTGCATAAAGTAAAAGACATAAAGTAAAAGATAGGCCCTTCGCAGAGGGAAGCAGAGGTTGTCATGCGCTTTTAGGGTTGGATGCACAAAATCTTAATGCGGATGAACGTCACTTTATATTGCCACTTGTATATGGACCTTTCTAATGCAGTCCGTCGCTTTTATTGCTTCCATTACAAGATCGTATAAAGCTATTTTCTCCACACCAAAAAATCATACATATTTAGAGAGCAATTTTTATTGCTTGCACCGATGACAACTTACTTGAAGGATCTTACTCAATCCATAGGTAGGTATGGTGGACTTTCATGGCAAAACTGGGTTTAAGGATATTTGGAAGCACAAGTAGTATCTCTACTTGGTGCAAGGAATTTGGCTAGCATGAGGGGGGAAGGCAAGCTCAACATGTTTGAATGATCCATGACAATATACTTTAACTGAGATGTGAGAAAACATAACCCATTATGTTGTCTTCCTTGTCCAACATCAACTCTTTAGCATGTCATATTTAATGAGTGCTCACAATTATAAAATATGTCTAGGATAGTATATTTATATGTGAAATCTCTCTTCCTTCAATATTCTTTCATGAATTGTTCAAATGATCAATACAATGCTTGCTAACCTTCAATAAATTTACAACCTCTACTTCTTAGATGTGAAGTCATTACTCCCCATGGGATAAGCAAATGAAACATATATAATTTCAGATTTATGACATTCAACTCATTCAACCATTTACTCATAGGATATAAGTGAAGCACACGAGTAAATGACAAACTACTCCAAAAAGATATAAGTGAAGATCAATGAGTAGCTAAATAATTATGTAACTATATGAAGACTCTCTCTCATTTAATAATTTCAGATCTTGGTATTCTAATTAAGCAGCAAGCAAAACAAAATAAAATGGCATTTCAAGGATATCACAACTCATGTGAAGAAGCAAAAACTTAGGCTCAACCGATACTAACTGATAGTTGTTGAAGAAGAAAGGTGGGATGCCTACCGAGGCATCCCCAAGCTTAGATGCTTGAGACTTCTTGAAATATTATCTTGGGGTGCCTTGGGCATCCCCAATCTTGAACCTTTGTGTCTCCTTAATTCCTCTCATACCATGGTTTCTCTTTTTATCAAAAGCTTCATCCACACCAAACTCAACAAGAACTCGTGAGATAGGTTAGTATAAATGAATGCAAAACCTTATCATTTTCTACTGTAATAAATCACTAAAATTATTATTCAACATTGCATAACAAATGACTCTGCATATTTAATACTCCTATCCTTAAATAGAATCATTAAACAAGCAAACATATGCAAACAATGCAAACATAACAGCAATCTGCCAAAACAGTACAGTCTGTAAAGAATGCAAGATTCATCATACTTCCCTAACACCAAAAATTATGGGAAAAATACTACGCTGTAGAAGATTTATCAGAGCTCAATATGCAAAAAATTTCAACATTATACCATTCTCTGACTTTTCTAGGGAATTTTTGCAACATCGGTAAACTTTCTGTTTTCAAACAGCAACATGTATACTAGCAAAATAAGCATGGTAAAGGCTATCCTTGACATTTTTATTGAAACTAAAGATGAAAAACATTATTCTAAATAACAGCAAGCAAATACTAACGAAAGAAAATGACGCTCCAAGCAAAACACATATCATGTGGTGAATAAAAATATAGCTCCAAGTAAAGTTACCGATGAACGAAGACGAAGGAGGGGATGCCATCTGGGGCATCCCCAAGCTTAGGCTCTTGATTGTCCTTGAATATTACCCTGGGGTGCCTTGGGCATCCCCAATCTTAGGCTCTTACCACTCCTTATTCCATAGTCCATCGAATCTTTACCTAAAACTTGAAAACTTCACAACACAAAACTCAACAGAAAACTCGTAAGCTCCGTTAGTATAAGAAAATAAAACCACCACTTAGGTACTGTAATGAACTCATTCTAAATTCATATTGGTGTAATATCTACTGTACTCCAACTTATCTATGGTTCATACCCTCCGATACTACTCATAGATTCATCAAAATAAGCAAACAACACATAGAAAACAGAATCTGTCAAAAACAGAACAGTCTGTGGTAATCTGTATCAAACGTATACTTATGGAACTCCAAAAATCCTACCAAATTAGGAAGTCCTAAGAAATTCGTGTAAAATTCCAGATCAAAAACAATAAGATCAAGAGCACGTTTCTGTGAATTAACAAAACTAATTTACTGGGTGCAAAAGTTTCTGATTTTCAGCAGGATCAACACAACTATCAACGTAAGCTATCCTAAAGGTCTTACTTGGCACTTTATTGAAACAAAAGCTATAAAACATGATTACTACAGTAGCATAATCATGTGAACACACAAAAACAGTAAGGATAAATATTGGGTTGTCTCCCAACAAGCGCTTTTCTTTAATGCCTTTTCAAGCTAGGCATGATGGTGACAATGATGCTCACATAAAAGATAAGAATTGAAACATAACGGGAGCATCATGAAGCATATGACTAGCACATTTAAGTCTAACCCACTTCCTATGAATGGGTATTTTGTGAGCAAACAACTTATGGGAACAACAATCAACTAGCATAGGAAGGTAAAACAAGCATAGCTTCAAAACATGAAGCACATAGAGAGGAAACTTGACATTATTGCAATTCCTACAAGCATAAGTTCCTCCCCCATAATAATTTTCAGTAGCATCATGAATGAATTCAACAATATAACCAGCACCTAAAGCATTATTTTCATGATCTATAAGCATAGAATTTTTACTACTCTCCACATAAGCAAAATTCTTCTCATTCGGAATAGTGGGAGTATCATAAGAGACTTTAACACTAAAAATTGTTTCCACATTAAAAGAGTAATGTTCAGAAAAAGGGTAATCATAATCATGACAAGAGTTATAAATATTATCATCACTACTTTTTATATCATAAGTTTCATCACAATAAGCATCATAAGTAGCAACTTCGTTCTCATCATAATAGATTGAAACCTCTTCCAAGATAGTGGAATCATCACTAAATAAAGTTGACACTCTTCCAAATCCACTTTCATATTCATCACAATAAGATTCAACATCCTCCAAAATAGTGGGATCACTACTTCCTAAAGTTGACACTCTTCCAAACCCACTTTCATCAATATAATCATCATAGGTAAGAGGCATGCTATCATCATAACAACTTTGCATATCAAAACTTGGGATGCTAAAAATATCATCTTCATTAAACATAGCATCCCCAAGCTTGGGACAAACATTAATTTCAGCAAATATATTCTCAAATATTTCATACTCATCAAACATAGCTTCCCCAAGCTTGGGCCCTTCCATATCATGAGCATAATCACTCTCATCATTAGAAATATGGATAGCACCAATAGTATAGCAATTATCATCATCACAATGAGTAGTAGGAGCAACATCATTTGGGAGGGATACCTTTCTACCTTTGTTGCTTCTTCTTTTCTTTTTCTTCTTCACATTATGAACCTTCCTCTTTGAGCTCCTTATTGACGAGATTGGTTGAATAGAAAGCTCCTCCTCGTTACCTAATTCATCATAAGAAATAATAGGAGGATATTGGGAAGTATCTTCCCTTTCATTAGTATTCTCATCATCTTCTATTTGCTTTCTTTTCTTTAGGTAATTGGCAATATAAGGATTTTCAATGCAATTCACCGCACAAAACATATAAATCGTCTCTAGATCAATATCAAGGAAATGCTCAAGATTAAATTTTGGAATAAGCTTAGTTGCACGTTGCAATTCTTCATAACCCAAAAGCAATCTAAGTTCATTGTAATGAGCAAGGGAGATCAAATCATCACAACTTTTGGACATGATTCGATCATGAAACAATTTGCATTGGAGATGTAAATGATCACGTTCATTGCAAAATTCACAACGGTAAAGATATCTTAAATTCTTCGCACTTTTATCTAGCCTTTCTTGCAAACCTTTAGTTTCTAAATACTTATGCCTCTTGCAATATCTATTTTCTCTATTTGGTGTGTCCATGCAAACCCGTTCTACTCCATAAAAATCAACATGCTTATAAGAGACATTTTCATCAAAACTAGTGCAATCATCATTAGTACTATGGATATTCAAAGAGTTCATACTAACAACATTGCAATCATGCTCATCATTCAAAGATTTAGTACCAAGAATTTTAATGCATTCTTCTTCTAGCACTTGAGCACAATTTTCCTTTCCATCATACTCATGAAAGATATTAAAAAGATGAAGCGTATGAGACAAACTCAATTCCATTTTTTTGTAGTTTTCTTTTATAAAATAAACTAGTGATAAAACAAGAAACAAAAAGATTCGATTGCAAGATCTAAAGATATACCTTCAAGCACTCACCTCCCACTACAAGGGAAAACCTTATACACAGAACTTTAGCAGTAGCGTGGGTCAAAAAAGCATGCTGGTGCTAATTAGCAGTAGTGCGCCTGAGGAAACCGCGCTGCAGATAAAGATCTAGCAGTAGCGCATCTTGCTGCAAACAAATTACTACTAAAATTCCCACGGCTTAGCCGATAGGCTACACATAGTAGTAGCGATCTATAACGAACCGCGCTACCGCTACTTTATTTGTAGCAGCGCATTTTAATATAAACTCGCTACTGCTAAAGGTTATAAAATTAAATGGAAAGAAAATGGAAAGGTAATTGAAAATGAAAGAAATAGAATAAGGTGAAAGGAAAAAAAATGTGAAGAAAACTAAACGAAAAAGGGGGAAAAGGAGAAAGGAGTAGCAGTAGCGTGTATCACAGAACGTGCTGTAGCTAAGATAGCAGCAGCGCTTTTCCTGGAACGCGCTACTGCTACTTCTGACTTAATGACGGGGTTCGTCCTTCCCCACACGGCCACTTCCCCAAATCCAACTCTCTCCACTGTCACCGCCGCCGTCGCCCGTCGGCCGCCGCGCGCTCTACGCACCCTCTACGCCGCCCCGACCCCAGATTCAACGCCGCCCTCTCCCCCGACCTCAACACCGCCCCGGACGCCGCCCCGACCCCGACCTCGACGCCGGCCGCCATCCGCCGCGCGCCCGAGCCCCGACCCCGACTTCGACGCCTCCCTGCCCCTCCCTCGTCGCAGGCACCCGAGGTGAGCACGCCCGCTCCTCCCTCTCCCCTACCTCTGCCTAGGGTTTATTTATATTTTAGTTGCATCAAATTAGTTAGGGTTTATGTAAGAGTGGAAACAAATCGGATGCGGATGCGGCTCAAATGAGTTAGGGTTCATGTAATTAAGGGTGAAAACGAATCAAATTTCTAAGATGAATCATAAAACGAGTAAAATTTGACCACTTATTTCACTTTATAGTTGGATAATTGAAATATCCGCTACCACTTTCCACCCCTATAGGTTCATCAAATTAGATGGTAATTAGGGCAGTAGTTCCTAGGTACTAATTAGTTAGTAAGAACTAGGTACTAATTAGGTACTACAATATTTTTATTTATAGTAAGTTTATTTTTGGTAAGAACTAGTTGAATTAATAGAACTAGTTAGTAAGAACTTGTTTCTATTTTTTAGTTAAAGCAATTTTTCCCGCCTCGACGTGGACGATGCCTATCCTGCATCCTCGTCGTCGAGTCGGCGGAGGACGACACCTGCTTGACCAGATCGGCCATGTCCGGGACTGGGCTCCGCCGGGGTGGTACTGGGAGGCGCTACCTACCGGGGGGCGCAGGTTGGTGAGGAGCCAGCCTGTCGTTGACCCGAACCTTCTTTGGTGGCGGTCGCATGGGCCAGTGACGATCCAGAGGCTCGAGGACTCCGCGGAGGTGGTGCGTCACCGTGTCAGTGAGGAGGACGCGCACGTCCGTCGCTACTTGTTTGCGTTGGAGCACAGGCCGTTCTCCAATACCTAGCAGGTTCTCCGGGGATCTCACTGGAGCTATGATCCCGTGATGGTTCCTTCTCTGTGGGTGTCCACCGCCCACGTCGATACCCGTCGTGTGCTAGGGTTTTAGTTGTATTAGTGATGTTATATGTATGACACTATTCGTGATGTATTAGTGATAATATTCGATGATGTACGGACGCATGAGATGATTTACTTTTGCTTATTGAATGCATGCTAATTTGAGTCCTATAAGATATTTTGAAATGTATATCTTGTGTTGCTCAATATCCAAGTGGCCGGTCATGTTTGCAGGTTACACCTCTGAGTGGCCTATGTTTTGCCGGAGTGTTGATTCATTTCCGTTCCGGCAAATTTCAGGCACTCGATATGTCCTATTTTAGCAAAGGTCATACCGCATTTTTCCGTGAATTTTGGCATGACTTGTGCCAGAATATGTAGGAAATATCGAGTGCCCCGGATTTGTGTGTTGAGTATCTTGGTAGTTGTCTTCGATCTATTTTCAATTAATTTTTTAACTATGAACATAGGAAATGTCTGACGACGAAAAGGATTTCGGTATTTGCAAATACTGCAAAGACGAGCGCGGCCTATGCGACAGAATCTTCCTAGATGATGATAGGCGCTTCAACATCAAGCTGGACAAGAACTTCGAAGTGGATAAAGTAAGTCACAACGACAAGTCTTTTTTCGTAATTAAGCATGACATCTGCTTCATTTGCTTCAACTTATATTTTTTTTACTATTCTACTAGTGTATCCCCTGCCATGCAAGAGTTTTTGTATTGGATAAGATAGGTTTCAGTCAGTACGGAGGAAAATAAAGTTTACTTGAAGACCAAGCATGGTTATATTTTCCATGCAAAATTATACAATTCAGACGACTACACCTATTTTGGATTCAAAACATGGCGAGCACTATGCAAGACTTATGCATTTGAGCCTGATATGGTTATCACCTTTGATATTCGTCCGGAAGATGATATTGAAGGTAATACCGACATCTGGGTCGATGTGCAGATGCCTCCAGTTATAGATATTTTTTATTCAAAAATAGTTGACAACTAATTTGTATTGTCAGCTTATTTCGGTGCAAGCAAACATGTCCAGCGCTTGGTAGACAGGACCGTATACTGTCCTGGGGCTGAACTCAACTGCGAGGACCTCAGTCATTATGTTTCATGGCTTGAGGATCTTGATACTGTCAAGACAAATTTTCTTCCTGCATTTAGAAATGTTAGTACTAAAAATGTGCGACCAATAGTGTTTGTAATGAACTACGGTCACATCTATTTAGGAAGGATGGTAAGATTTTTACTATTTGTCATCAGTGCATGTTTTCCATACATTATTTTTGAAGCTAAACTTCATTGCTAAGTATGTTACCATACGATGTTCTTCAACAGGGACTCTCGATGAATGTTGTGCCTTATGGGATCGAGACTAAAGGTACCATGAGTATTATCAGCTTACGGCCAAGATATCCTACAGATTACTTTAGTGCATTCAAGATTAGCGACGGATGCTTAATAGTGCAAGACTGGACCAAATATGTGATGGGGGAGCGCAGAGAAGTACTAGGGGGCAGCAAACAGATGCGCTACCCACGATTAGGAGACAGGTTCATCTACATGCTCCAGTTTGATCAAGGAGGAGAGCTATACATGTTTTATGTTATTTTACCTAAGAGAGAGCAGCAGGAGTGATTAGCTAGCTAGAAATGAGTTTGAGGATGATGATGTGCTACACTATTACTATGATGATAAAATAGCTGGTGTTGGTGGTAATGACTATGATGATTATTATTAGCTAGTGTTAGTGGTGATTAAATAAATACTGTTGGTGGTAATGACTATGATGATGATTAAATAGCTTGTGCTGGTGGATTAGATTCAAGTGGAGGCAACATGTGGTGCACATCGAAAGTACTACTAGTCTAAACTAGATCAAGTTTGGATTAGTAGTATACTTTTGACTTGCACCACATATTCCCTCCACTTGAACCTAATCCACCTTCATTTGACACACTGCTATGGACATAATGATGTAAACCTCATAACTGGTATTGTACCAATATTTGTACGATGGCTCATCAATACACTAAAAATAAAAAAATAAAAAAAATACTAGTAGCGATGGACAGAAAACACGCTGCAAGTAGTTACCTTAGCAGTAGCGTGGTAGTGAACAAACGCTGCAGCTATTTGTCCTAGCAGTAGCGCGTGCGGGCACGCGTTACTGCTAAGCAATAGCTGTAGCGCCTTATTAGTAGCGCGGCCTCCCGCGCTATTAGTGGACACAAAACCCGCGCTACTGCTAGGGTTTTCCCTAGTAGTGTCCCCGGCAACGGTGCCGGAAAAGAGCTTGATGTCTACTACACAACCTTCTTCTTGTAGATGTTGTTGGGCCTACAAGTGCACAGGTTTGTAGGACAGTAGCAAATTTCCCTCAAGTGGATTACCTAAGGTTTATCAATCTGTGGGAGGCGTAGGATGAAGATGGTCTCTCTCAAACAACCCTACAACCAAATAACAAAGAGTCTCTTGTGTCCCCAACACACCCAATACAATGGTAAATTGTATAGGTGCACTAGTTCGGCGAAGAGATGGTGATACAAATGCAATATGGATAGTAGATATGGGTATTTGTAATCTGAAAATATAAAAACAGCAAGGTAACTAATGATAAAAGTGAGCGTAAACGGTATTGCAATGATAGGAAACAAGGCATAGGGTTCATACTTTCACTAGTGCAAGTTCTCTCATCAATAATAACATAGATAGATCATATAACAATCCCTCAACATGCAACAAAGAGTCACTCCAAAGCCACTAATAGCGAAGAACAAACGAAGAGATTATGGTAGGGTACGAAACCACCTCAAAGTTATTCATTTAGATCGATCTATTCAAGAGTTCGTACTAGAATGACACCTTAAGATACAAATCAACCAAAACCCTAATGTCACCTAGATACTCCATTGTCACCTCGTATCCGTGGGCATGATTATACGATATGCATCACACAATCTCAGATTCATCCAACCAACACAAAGTGCTTCAAAGAGTGCCCCAAAGCTTCTATCGGAGAGTCAAGACGAAAACGTGTGCCAACCCCTATGCATAGGTTCATGGGCGGAACCTGCAAGTTGATCACCAAAACATACATCAAGTGGATCACGTGATATCCCATTGTCACCACAGATAAACACGGCAAGACATACATCAAGTGTTCTCAAATCCTTAAAGACTCAATCCGATAAGATAACTTCAAGAGGAAAACTCAATTCATCACAAGTGAGTAGAGGGGGAGAAACATCATAAGATCCAACTATAATAGCAAAGCTCGGGATACATCAAGATCGTGCCATAGAGAGAACACGAGAGAGAGAGAGAGAGAGAGATCAAACACATAGCTACTGGTACATACCCTCAGCCCCGAGGGTGAACTACTCCCTCCTCATCATGGATAGCGCCGGGATGATGAAGATGGCCACATGTGATGGGTTCCCCCTCCGGCAGGGTACCGGAACAGACTCCCGAGAGTTTTTGGTGACTACAGAGGCTTGCGGCAGTGGAACTCCCGATCTATCTTCTTATTCGATGTTTTTAGGGTACGTAGGCTTATATAGGTGAAAGAAGTCGGTCGGGGGAGCCTCGAGGAGCCCATGAGAGGGTAGGGCGTGCCCCCTATCTCGTGGCTTCCTCGATGCTCCCCTGGCTTGCACTCCAAGTTTCCTGAGTCACGTTCGTTCCAAAAATCACGTTGCCGAAGGTTTCATTCCGTTTGGACTCCGTTTGATATTCCTTTTCTTCGAAATACTGAAACAGGCAATAAAACAGCAATATGGGATGGGCCTCCGGTTAATAGGTTAGTCCCAAAAGTAATAAAAAAGTGTATAATAAAGCCCATAATCATTCAAAACAGATAATAAAATAGCATGAATGCTTCATAAATTATAGATACGTTGGAGACGTATCACAAACCTATCCAACAACACCTACAAGGTACTTCTAATTTCATACTTGTTCTAGGTAAAGCGAACACTAAGCGTGCATAGAGTCGTATCAGTGGCAGATAGGACTTGAGAGAATATTTGTTCTACCTTTAGCTCCTCGTTGGGTTTGACACTCTTACTTATCGAAAGAGGCTACAACTATCCCATATACTTGCGGGTCATCAACAGTGTCTACAGTTATACTAGCATATTGAATACATTTAGTTTCTTATCAACTCTTTGTCCTAGAATAGCACCTACAGCATAATCACTAGCATCACACATAATTTCAAAGCGTAAATTCCAATCAAGTGGCTGAACAATAGGTGCAGAAATCAAAGCTTTCTTAAGTATTTCAAATGCTTATACACAATCATCATCGAAGACAAAAGGAATACCTTTTTGTAAGAGATTAGTCAGAGGCCTAGAAATTTTACAGAAGTCCTTAATGAACCTCCTATAAAAACCGGAATGACCAAGGAAACTTCTTATACCTTTAATGTCCTTGGGACACGGCATCTTTTCAATAGCATCCACCTTAGCTTTATCAACTTCAATACCTCTTTCAGAAATTTTATGCCCCAAGACAATACCTTCATTAACCATAAAGTGGCACTTCTCCCAATTCAAGACGAGACCAGTATCTTCACATCTCTACAAAACTTGATCAAGGTTGCTCAAGCAATCATCAAAAGAGGATCCATAAACAGAGAAATCATCCATGAATACATCACAAATCTTTTCACAAAAGTCAAAGAATATAGCCATCATGCATCTTTGAAAGGTAGCAGGTGCATTACATAAACCAAAAGGCATACGTCTATAAGCAAAAGTACCGAAAGGGCAAGTAAAAGTGGTCTTTTCTTGATCCACTGCTAACACAGGTATTTGAGAGAAACCAGAGTAACCATCTAGAAAGCAAAAATGTGTATGTTTAGATAGTATTTCTAGCATTTGATCAATAAAAGGTAAAGGGCAATGGTCCTTTTTAGTAGCTTTATTTAATTTGCGGAAGTCAATTACCATCCTATAACCTGTAATAATTCTTTGCGGGATCAATTCAGCTTTATCATTAGGAACGACAGTAATACCTCCCTTCTTAGGGACACAATGGACAGGACTTACCCACTGACTATCAGCAATGGGATAAATTATACCTGCCTCAAGGAGCTTTAGTATTTCCTTTCTTACCACTTCTTTCATCTTAGGATTTAACCGTCTTTGGTGATCAATAACTGGTTTGGCATCTTCCTCCAATTTTATTTTGTGTTGGCATAGCGTGGGACTAATGCCCTTAAGATCATCAAGAGTGTATCCAATAGCATCATGATGCTTCTTCAGAGTTTTTAATAATCTCTCCTCTTCCTGCTCTGAAAGGTTAGCACTAATAATAACAGGATATATCTTCTTTTCATCAAGATAAGCATATTTGAGAGTATCAGGTAGTGGTTTAAACTCAAACACGGGATCACCCTTGGGTGGTGGAGGATCCCCTAGGATTTCAACAAGCAAGTTGTGTTTCAAAATAGGTCCCTATTTAAAGAATACTTCATCTATTTCCCTCCTCTCATTCATAAACATATCATTTCCATGGTCCGGCAAATATTGTTCTAAAGGATCATTAGGAGGCACGGCAATAGAAGCAAGACCAATAATTTCATCCTTACTAGGCAATTCTTTATCATGGGGTTGTCTATGAAATTTAGCAAAGTTAAGACATATCTCCCAAACCAATAGTAACAACATCCTTTTCGCAATCTATCCTAGCATTAACAGTGTTCAAGAAGGGTCTACGAAATATAATGGGACAAAAGTCATCTTGTGGGGAACCAAGAACAAGAAAATCAACAGGATATTTAACTTTCCCACACAAGACTTCAACATCTCTAACAATCCCAATTGGTGAAATAGTATCTCTATTGGCAAGCTTAATTGTAACATCAATTTCTTCTATCTCAGCAGGTGCAATGTCATGCATAATTTATTTATATAAGGAATGAGGTATTGCACTAGCACTAGCACCCATATCACATAAGCCATGATAAAAATGATCTCCTATTTTAACAGAAATAACAGGCATGCCAACAACAGGTCTATGTTTCTTAGCATCGGGTCTGGCAATTCTAGCAGCTACATCACAGAAATAAATAACACGTCCATCAATATTATCAGCCAAGAGATCTTTAACCATAGCAATACTAGGTTCAAATTTAATTTGCTCAGGAGGTGTATATGTTATAGTATTACTCTTACGAACCACAGTTGAAGCTTTAGCATGATCCTTTATCCTAACAGGGAAAGGTGGTTTCTCAATATAAGTGGAAGGAACAATAGGATCATTATAAGTGATAGTCTTTTCTTCAACTGTAATAGGTGAAACTACTTTTACTTCAGTGGGAGGATTATATTTAAACCACTTCTCCTTAGGGAGGTCAACATGACTAGCAAATGATTCACAGAAAGAAGCTACTATCTCAGAGTCAAGTCCATATTTAGTGCTAAATCCATGAAAAGCATCGGTATCCATAAAAGATTTAACACAATCAAACTTAGGTGTCATACCTGACTCCTTACCTTCGTCGATATCCCAATCTTTAGAGTTGCGTTTAATTCTTTCCAATAAATACCATTTGAATTCAATAGCCTTCATCATAAAAGAACCAGCACAGGAAGTATCGAGCATGGAGCGATTGTTGAGATAAAGCCGAGCATAATTTTTTTTGAATAATCATTTCTCTCGAGAGCTCATGATTGGGGCATGAATATAACATTGACTTAAGCCTCCCCCAAGCTTGAGCGATGCTTTCTCCTTCGCGAGGCCAAAAAATATATATATAATTACGATCACGATGAACAAGATGCATAGGATAAAACTTCTCGTGAAATTCCAATTTCAATCATTTGTAGTCCCATGATCCCATATCATCACATAGCCTATACCATGTCAATGCATCTCCCTTCAAAGATAAAGGGAAGACCTTCTTCTTGATAACATCATTGGGCATACCTGCAAGCTTAAATAATCCACAAACTTCATCCACATAGATTAGGTGTAAATAGGGATGTAATGTTCCATCTCCTGTAAATGGATTAGCTAGCAGTTTCTCTACCATACCCGAAGGAATTTGGAAGTAAACATTTTCAGTAGGTTCAGTAGGTTTAGGAGCAACACTTTTCTCTACTGGTCGGGGTGAAGATACCCCGAACAAGCCCCTCAAAGGATTATGTTCCATAGTAACAAGTGGCTGTAAATTTCAGCACACTATATAAATTTTTCCTTAACAAGTTCCACCTACCAAAGGCGCTTCACTCCCCGGAAACTGCGCCAGAAGAGAGTCTTGATGACCCACAAGTGTAGGGGATCTATCGTAGTCCTTTCGATAAGTAAGAGTATCGAACCCAACAACGAGCAGAAGGAAATGACAAGCGGTTTTCATTAAGGTATTCTCTGCAAGCACTGAAATTATCGGTAACATATAGTTTTGTGATAAGGTAATTTGTAACGGGTAACAAGCAATGAAAGTAAATAAGGTGCAGAAAGGTGTCCCAATCCTTTTTGTAGCAAAGGACAAGCCTGGACAAGTTCTTATATAGAAAAAAGCGCTCCCGAGGTCACATGGGAATTGTCGTCAAGCTAGTTTTCATCACGCTCATATGATTCGCGTTCGTTACTTTGATAATTTGATATGTGGGTGAACCAGTGCTTGGGTACTGCGCTTTCTTGTACAAGCATCCCACTTATGATTAACCCAATTGCAAGCATCTGAAACTACAAAAGAAGTATTAAGGTAAACCTAACCATAGCATGAAACATATGGATCCAAATCAGCCCCTTACGAAGCAACTCGTAAACTAGGGTTTAAGCTTTTGTCACTCTAGCAACCCATCATCTACTTATTACTTCCCAATGCCTTCCTCTAGGCCCAAATAATGGTGAAATGTCATGTAGTCGACGTTCACATAACACCACTAGAGGAGAGACAACATACATCTCATCAAAATATCGAACGAATACCAAATTCACATGACTACTTATAGCAAGACTACTCCCATGTCCTCAGGAACAAACGTAACTACTCACAAAGAATATTCATGTTCATGATCAGAGGGGTATTAATATGCATTAAGGATCTGAACAAATGATCTTCCACTGAATAAACCAACTAGCATCAACTACAAGGAGTAATCAACACTACTAGCAACCCACAAGTACCAATCTGAGGTTTTGGTACAAAGATTGGATATAAGAGATGAACTAGGGTTTGAGAGGAGATGGTGCTGGTGAAGATATTATGGAGATTGACCCCCTCCCGATGAGAGGATCGATTATGATGACGATGGTGATGATTTCCCCCTCCCGAAGGGAAGTTTCCCCGACAGAACAGCTCCGCCGGAGCCCTAGATTGGTTCCGCCAAGGTTCTGTCTTGTGGTGGCGGAGTTTCGTCCCGAAAGCTTGCTTTCAATTTTTTCCAGGGTAGAAGACTTCATATAGCAGAAGATGGGCACCGGAGGCCTGCCAGGTGGCCCACGAGGCAGGGGGCGCGCCCAGGGGGGTAGGGCACGCCCCCACCCTCGTGGCCAGGGTGTGGGTTGAAGGAAATATGCCCTAGAGGAAATAATAAAGTTATTATTTATTTCCTCATATCATGATAAATGTTTATTATTCATGCTAGAATTGTATTAACGGGAAACATAATACATGTGTGAATACATATACAAACATAGTGTCACTAGTATGCCTCTACTTGACTAGCTCGTTAATCAAAGATGGTTAAGTTTCCTAACCATAGACATGAGTTGTCATTTGATTAACGGGATCACATCATTAGAATAATGATGTGATTGACTTGACCCATTCCGTTAGCTTAGCATTTGATCGTTTAGTATGTTGTTATTGCTTTCTTCATGACTTATACATGTTCCTATGACTATGAGATTATGCAACTCCCATTTACCGGAGGAACACTTTGTTTGCTACCAAATGTCACAACATAACTGGGTGATTATAAAGGTGCTCTACAGGTGTCTCTGAAGGTACTTGTTGAGTTGGCGTATTTCGAGATTATGATTTGTCACACCGATTGTCGGAGAGGTATCTCTGGGCCCTCTCGGTAATGCACATCACTATAAGCCTTGCAAGCAATGTGACTAATGAGTTAGTTGTGGGATGATGCATTACATAACGAGTAAAGAGACTTGTCGGTAACGAGATTGAGCAAGGTATTGAGATACCAACGATCGAATCTCGGGCAAGTAACATACCGATGAAAAAGGGAACAACGTATGTTGTTATGCGGTTTGACCGATAAAGATCTTCGTAGAATATGTGTGAGACAATATGAGCATCCAGGTTCCACTATTTGTTATTGACCGGAGATGTGTCTCGGTCATGTCTACATAGTTCTCGAACCCGTAGGGTCCGCACGCTTAAAGTTCGATGATGATCGGTATTATGAGTTTTTGTGTTTTGATGTACCGAAGGTAGTTCAGAGTCTCAGATATGATCACGGACATGACAAGGAGTCTTGAAATGGTCGAGACGTAAAGATCGATATATTGGACGACTATGTTCGGACACCGGAAGTGTTTCGAGAGGTTTCGGACATTTACCGGAGTACCGGGGGGTTACCGGAACCCCCCGGGGAGTATATTGGGCCTAATGGGCCGTAGTGGGAGAAGAGGAGGGGCGGCCAGGGCAGCCGCGCGCCCCCTCCCCATCTAGGCCGAGTTGGACAAGGAGGAGGGGCGGTGCCCCCCTTTTTTCCTTCTCCTCCTCTCTCCCTTCCTTCCCTTCTCCTACTCCTACAAGGAAAGGAGGAGTCCTATGATACGTCTCCGACGTATCTACTTTTCCAAACACGTTTGCCCTTGTTTTGGACTCTAACTTGTATGATTTGAATGGAACTAACCCGGACTGACGCTATTTTCAGCAGAACTACCATGGTGTTGTTTTTTGTGCAGAAAATAAAAATTCTCGGAATGTCCTGAAACTCCACGGAACACCTTAGAAAAAATAAAGAAAAATCCTCGCAAAAGATGAAGACCAGGGGGCCCACACCCTGTCCATGAGGGTGGGGGGCGCTCCCCCTGGGCGCGCGCCCCTACCTCGTGGGCCCCCTGGTGGCCCTCCGACGCCAACTCCAACTCCATATATTGGCTTTCGGGGAGAAAAAATCAGAGAGAAGAAATCATCGCGTTTTACGATACGGAGCCACCGCCAAGCCCTAATCTCTCTCGGGAGGGCTGATCTGGAGTCCGTTCGGGGCTCCGGAGAGGGGGATTCGTTGCCGTCGTCATCATCAACCATCCTGCACCACCAATTTCATGATGCTCACCGCCGTGCGTGAGTAATTGCATTGTAGGCTTGCTGGACGGTGATGGGTTGGATGAGATTTATCATGTAATCGAGTTAGTTTTGTTATGGTTTGATCCCTAGTATCCACTATGTTCTGAGATTGATGTTGCTATGACTTTGCTATGCTTAATGCTTGTCACTAGGGCCCGAGTGCCATGATTTCAGATCTGAACCTATTATGTTTTCATGAATATATGTGAGTTTTAGAGCCTATCTTGCAAGTCTATAGTCACCTACTATGTGTTATGATCCGGCAACCCCGAAGTGACAATAATCGGGACCACTCCCGGTGATGACCATAGTTTGAGGAGTTCATGTATTCACTATGTGCTAATGCTTTGTTCCGGTTCTCTATTAAAAGGAGGCCTTAATATCCCTTAGTTTCCAATAGGACCCCGCTGCCACGGGAGGGTAGGACAAAAGATGTCATGCAAGTTCTTTTCCATAAGCACGTATGACTATATACGGAATACATGCCTACATTACATTGATGAACTGGAGCTAGTTCTGTGTCACCCTATGTTATGACTGTTACATGACGAACCACATCCGGCATAATTATCCATCGCTAATCTGGTGACTACGAGTTTTCCATATACTGGTTCTCGCTTATTTACTTTTCTGTTGCTACTCTTACAATCACTACAAAATACCAAAAACATTACTTTTGCTATCTTTACTTTTGTTACCGTTACCACCACTATCATATTACTTTGCTACTAAACACTTTGCTGCAGATACTAAGTTTCCAGGTGTGGTTGAATTGACAACTCAGCTGCTAATACTTGAGAATATTCTTTGGCTCCCCTTGTGTCGAATCAATAAATTTGGGTTGAATACTTTACCCTCGAAAACTGTTGCGATCCCCTATACTTGTGGGTTATCAAGACCTTTTTCTGGCGTCGTTGCCGGGGAGCATAGCTCTATTCTTTGAGTCACTTGGGATTTATATCTTCTGGACACTATGAAGAACTTGAAAGATGATCGAACTACTATTTTGCCCTCAACTACGAGGGGAGGTAAGGGACTGCCATCTAGCCCTGCACTAGATTCTACTTCTGTTATGAGTAAGTTTGCGACACCTAAACCTACTACTACTATTGATTCTGATATGTCGCATGTTATTGATGATGCCACTTCTGCTATGCACGATACTTATGATGAAACTACTTCTATGCTTGATACTATTGTGCCACTTGGTGAATTTCTTGATGAGCAAATTACTAGGTCTAGAGAAAGAGAAATTATTGAACCTGAACACGATGATGTGAGTGATGATGAACCTATGCCTGCTATTCCTGAGGGTTATCTTTTTGATGCTGAATCTTCTGCAGCTATTCTTGCTTGCCAGTATAGACGTGAACTTAAGAGGTTGCTAGTTAAATGGAGTAAAGAATCTTTTAGAGATAAAATGAGACCCGACCCTGCTTTTTCTACTTCACCTATCTGTGTGCCTGATCAGGATTATTATGATTTTTCTGTTGATCCAGATATAATTACTTTGGTTGAATCTGATCCTTTCTATGGCTATGAATCTGAAACTGTTGTGGCACATCTTACTAAGTTAAATGATATAGCTGCCCTGTTTACTAATAATGAGAGATCGCGCTACCTTTATTTACTCAAGATATTTCTGTTCTCATTAAAGGGTGATGCTAAGATTTGGTATAATTCTCTTGATCCTGGTTGTGTGCAAAGCCCCTAGGATATGATTTATTACTTCTCTGCTAAATATTTCCCTGCTCATAAGAAACAAGCTGCTTTGAGGGAAATTTATAACTTTGTGCAAATTGAAGAAGAGAGTCTCCCACAAGCTTGGGGGAGGCTTCTCAAGTTACTTAATGCTTTTCCTGATCATCCTCTTAAGAAACCCGAAATATTTGATATCTTTTATAATGGACTAACTGATGCTTCCGGAGATTACCTGGATAGTTGTGCTGGTTCTCTTTTCAGGGAAAGAACACGGGATGACGCTAAAATTCTATTGAATAATATGTTGGCAAATGAAAATAATTGGGCACCTCCTGAACCACCTCCTGAGCCAGTTCTTGAGCCAATTACTGAGCCCATTCCTAAACCAACTCCGAAAAAGAGAGGTGTTCTATTTCTCAGTCCCGAAGATATGCAAGAGGCAAAGAAATCTATGAAAGAAAAAGGTATTAAAGCTGAAGATGTTAATATTTTACCTCCTATTGAAGAAATACATGGCCTTAATTTACCGCCTGTTGAAGAAGTATATGATCTCAATTACTTACTTAATGAAGAACCTCCCGATATCCCGACACAGGTAGTAAAGGTAAATTCTCTCTATAGATATGATAAAGCTGAAGTCCCTCCTACTAAAATTGCTAGTCAGTGCTTGGATGAGTTTGATGACTTTATGTTTAAGCAAGATGACTTTAATGCTTATTTTGGTAGATAATTAAAACAAAATACTTTTATGATTAAACGCTTGGGTGATTATATGGCTGATATTAGAGGTGAACTTAAACTTGTTAGCAAACATGCTTCTATGGTTACCACTCAAGTAGAACAAGTACTTAAAGCTTAGAAAGAAGTGCTTGATGAAATGAATAGTAAGAAAAATGATTATGCTGTTAGAGTGGCTACTAGAACTGGTAGAATGACTTAGGAACCTTTGTATCCTGAAGGCCACCCTAAGAGAATCGAGCAAGATTCTCAGAGAAACAATATTGATGTACCTAGTTCTTCTAAAAGGAAGAAAAAGAAAAAGGATAGGACTCTGCAAACTTCTAGTGAACCTATTGCTGAACCACTTGAGAATCCAAATGATACCTCTATTTCTGATGCTGAAACACAATCAGGTGATGAACATGAACCTAGTGATAACGTTAATGATAATGTTCATATTGATGCTCAACCTAGTAATGATAATGATGTAGAAGTTGAACCTGTTGTTGATCTTGATAACCCACAATCAAAGAATCAACATTATGATAAAAGAGATTTTGTTGCTAGGAAACACGGTAAAGAAAGGGAACCATGGGTTCAGAAACCCATGCCTTTTCCTCCTAAACCATCCAAGAAAAAGGATGATGAGGATTTTGAGCACTTTGCTGAAATGATTAGACCCATCTTTTTGCGTATGCGATTAACTGATGTGCTCAAAATAAATCCTTATGCTAAGTATATGAAGGATATTATTACTAATAAAAGAAAGATACCTGAAGCTGAAATTTCCACCATGCTTGCTAATTACACTTTTAAGGGTGGAATACCAAAGAAATTTGGAGATCCCGGAGTGCCTACTATACCATGCTCCATTAAAAGAAGTTATGCTAAAACTGCTTTATGTGATCTTGGAGTCGGTGTTAGTGTTATGCCTCTCTCTTTATATCGTAGACTTGACTTGAATAAGTTGACACCTACTGAATATCTTTGCAAATGGCTGATAAATCAACTGCTATACCTGTCGGTATTTGTGAGGATGTGCCTTTTGTGGTTGCAAACGTTACCATTTTAACGGACTTTGTTATTCTTGATATTCCCGAGGATGATAGCATGTCTATTATTCTTGGAAGACCTTTACTTAATACTGCAGGGGCTGTTATTGATTGCACCAAAGGCAATGTCACTTTTCATGTTAATGGCAATGAGCACACGGTACATTTTTTGAGGAAACAACCTAAAGTTTATAGTATCAACTCTATTGGAAAAATTCCATCGATTATATTTGGAGGTTTTGAATTTCCTCTCCCTACTGCCAAGAAAAAGTATGATATTCTTATTGTTGGGGATTTTCATATCCCCGTTGAGGTAACTTAGTGTCGTTCGAAATTTCTCTGGTTTCGTGATTATTCGGAATGAGTTTGTTAACAAGACTTGATCAACCTTGTTAGTGGGTTCATTTTGATGATCATGAGATGGATGAAACTAGAAGCACAACCTTCTGTACCCTCTTTATATTTCCTGTTATTTAGTAGAAATAAAGTAAAATAGTATTTTTCTGTCTGTTTCCTGACTTATCCGTGCAATATAAAAATATCCCGAAAATAAAAGTCCTCAGAATGCCATGCCAATTTAATATGATTTTTTCAGGAATATTTAAGAATTTACTGTGCAAAAATTACCACGGGGGGAGCTGCCACCTGGCCACGAGGGTGGAGGGCGCGCCCTACCCCCCTGGGCACGCCCCCTGTCTCGTGGGCCCACGGTGGCCCTCCTCCACTTATTCCTACACCCATCTTCTTCCTTTGTCTCACACAAACACGAAAAACCAACTCAAGCACAAGTTCCAGCCCCCGTTGCTGTGATTTTCGATCTCCTTGCTCAAAGCACCTCTTGCAAAACTGCTTGGGGAGATTGTTCCTTGGTATGTGACTCCTCTATTGATCCAATTATTTTTTGTTCTAGTGCTTTATTCATTGCAAATTTGTGCTGCATAGGTGACCATGTTCTTGAGCTTGCATGTCAAATTTATATGGTTCCAAGTAGCTCCAATGCTTTATATAGGCTCTAGGCACTTGTGGGAGTTGTTACTATCAATTTTATTGAAGTTGGTTCACTTTTATTTGAAGTTACTAAAAATTTCAGAAATTTTTCAGAGGAAACAATATGCTTAGGAGGATGTTCCAAGGTGGTCCTTCAAGGAAGCAAAGTCCCAGGCTTGCAATACGTGATGCTGACGAGGAACCACCAAGAGACGCGCCTGTGAGGCCTTGTGAATGGCCATCGGAAAATTTTATGAATCAAGTGGGAATCAAAGAAGAATTTAGCACATATTTGAGTAACGTCGGTCTTGAGGACTTTGAAGCTGACAAATGCCCCCAGTATTATGATCTCACAAGTTTATTTGTGAGGAGGTTTGAGTTTTCATCTTCGCGTAATTCTCCTTCAGTCATGTTTCACCTTTATGACAAATCTTATACCATGGACTTAGAGGATTTTACTTCTTCTTGCAAACTTCCATCTTGGGGTAATGTCAGGGATCCCCCTAAATCTGAATACAGAGACTTTCTTGCTAGAATAACTGTGGGGGAATCTAGAGATATAACACAAGCTACTATAGGGAGCGTTCACTTTCCTGCTATACATTATTTTGCTCTCTTCATAGGTAGATGCATAAATGCTAAGGATGAAGCATGTCACATGTGTGTCCTTGATCTCAGTATTCTCAGGAGTGCTGTGTTAGGAGACCAATCTTATCATACGGGAGCCATTGTAGCTCGCAGGTTGCATCCGAATAGACATAGCGGAGATTTCTTTGGAGGAATTTATGCAACCCGCTTAGCTAATTTTCTTGAGATAGACATTCGTGAGGGTGATATACCCCCTTCTTATTTAGATTTTGATTCTAGGGTTTCCCACCAGTTTGTTGAGAGGACTGAACCACCTCTCCAGTATCGACTAATCTTTGACAGACGTCGTGTAGTCCATGTCGCTCTTCCTGCTCCTGCTTTCTTTGATTCACAGGAAAAAAGAAGATATATTATTACCAGAGAGGAGGCAGATGAGTACGAAAGGAGAGCGGAGGCTGCTCGACTCCACGCTACAGCTCAGGCGGCAATAGCCGCTGCGTCACACTACGACCCCAGCTACACCTACGGGTATCCGCCAGGCCATCCCTGGCAATAGACCAACTTAGGCCAAAAGCCTAAGCTTGGGGGAGTACGTATTTTCCACCGACATTACATTCGTGTTCACACACACACTCATTGCTAGATGTCGGTGCTCATACTTTTTCACTGTAATATCCATGCTAGTTTAAATTTCTTTTTCCTGCTTTCTTCTTGTGTGTTTGATAAACCTTAAGAAAAACCAAAAAAATTAGTGAGTTTACTTTTCATGCTTGTAGTAGAATTAAAAAGAAAACCCAAAAATATTTCTCGTTCTTCTTTTACTTGTTGGGAGCTTTCTCGTGTAAATAGTTTTTATTTCTTTTCCTTTCTTTGGGGGTCGAGAAGACCATATTGAAAATGCTTAGTGGCTCTTATATGCATGATTGTTTATTTAACTTAGAGCCCATATTACTTGTCTTCTCTCTTGAGTTGAATGCTTGCAGATTCCAGCTTAGTCCAATGCACGTGCACTCTTATTATTATACACACCGTTCGGTCGTGAAAGTGAAAGGCAATGATGATGACATATGATGGACTTATTGGGAATATAAAAGCTGGTATGAACTCGACCTCTCTTGTTTTTGTAAATATGATGATTCATCTTTCTTGATTCGGCTATTATGAAGTAAACATATTTGCAATGACATTTAGAGATTATAGTTGCTTGTGCCATGCTTGATTAGCTATGAGTTTTAATGGTTTACCTTGCGTGCCAACATGCTATTAGAATGATTATGATGTGGTATGATGGGATGGTATCCTCCTTTAAATGAATTGAGTGACTCGACTTGGCACATGTTCACGCATGTAGTTGAATCAAATCAACATAGCCTTCATGATATTTATGTTCATGGTGGATTATATCCTACTCATGCTTGTACTCGGTGTGAATTAATTTTAATGCATGTTTACGACTGTTATCGCTCCCTCAGTTGGTCGCTTCCCAGTCTTTTGCTAGCCTTCACCTGTACTAAGCAGGAATACTGCTTGTGCATCCAAACTCCTTAAACCCCAAAGTTATTCCATATGAGTCCACTATACCTACCTATATGCGGTATTTACCTGCCGCTCCAAGTAAATTTGTATGGGCCAAACTCTAAACCTTCAAATAAACATTCTATTTTGCATGCTCGAATAGCTCATATGTCAACTAGAGCTGCCCTTATCTTCCGTGTTAGGCGGGTTATTCTCAAGAGGAGTGGACTCCGCTCCTCATTCACGAGAAAATGGCTGGTATCCGGGATGCCCAGTCCATGCTTCGTGCAAACTAAATCAAAATAACCGCAAACAAAACTCCCCTTGGGACCCATTGAATGTTGGAGGCACTCGTTGTTTCGAGCAAGCCATGGATTGATGCTTGTGGAGGAAGGGGGGTATAAACTTTACCATTCTGTTTGGGAACCGCCTATAATCTGTTTAGCATGGAAGATATCATCGTCTTTTAGTTGTTATGTTGACAATGAAAGTATGCCCCTCAAAATATAATTTATCTTTATTTCAAAACGAGCTCTGGCACCTCTACAAATCCCTGCTTCCCTCTGCGAAGGGCCTATCTATTTACTTTTATGTTGAGTCATCACCCTTCTTATTAAAAAGCACCCGCTGGAGAGCACACTGTCGTTTGCATTCATTATTATTGGTTTATATTGGGTATGACTTGACTGGATCTCTTTTACCATGAATTACAATGTTTAGTCGGTCCTTGATCTTTAAAGGTGCTCTGCATTTATGTTTTGCGGTCTCAAAAAGGGCTAGTGAGATACCATTTTGTTATATCATGTTATGATTATTTTGAGAAAGTGTTGTCATCCAAGTTTTATTATTATGGCTCGCTAGCTGATTATGCTATTGATATGAGTAATTGTGAGACCTACGTGTCATTGTGAGTATGGTTAGTTCATAATAATTGCTGAAACTTGAATGCTAGCTTTTCATGTTTACAACAACAAGAGCAAACAGAGTTTGTAAAAGTTTTTCTTTTTTCTCTTTCAGTTTGTCAACTGAATTGCTTGAGGACAAGAAAGGGTTTAAGCTTGGGGGAGTTGATACGTCCCCGTCGTATCTACTTTTCCAAACACTTTTGCCCTTGTTTTGGACTCTAACTTGTATGATTTGAATGGAACTAACCTGGACTGACGCTGTTTTCAGCAGAACTGCCATGGTGTTGTTTTTTGTGCAGAAAATAAAAATTCTCGGAATGTCTTGAAACTCCACGGAACACCTTAGAAAAAATAAAGAAAAATCCTCGCAAAAGATGAAGACCAGGGGGCCCACACCCTGTCCACGAGGGTGGGGGGTGCCCCTCCCCCCGGGCGCACCCCCCTACCTCGTGGGCCCCTGGTGGCCCTCCGATGCCAACTCCAAATCCATATATTGGCTTTCGGGGAGAAAAAAATCAGAGAGATGAAATCATCGCGTTTTATGATACGGAGCCGCCGCCAAGCCCTAATCTCTCTTCGGAGGGTTGATCTGGAGTCCGTTCGGGGCTCCAGAGAGGGGATTCGTCGTCGTCGTCATCATCAACCATCCTCCATCACCAATTTCATGATGCTCACCGCCGTGCGTGAGTAATTGCATCGTAGGCTTGCTGGACGGTGATGGGTTGGATGATATTTATCATGTGATCGAGTTAGTTTTGTTAGGGTTTGATCCCTAGTATCCACTATGTTCTGAGATTGATGTTGCTATGACTTTGCTATGCTTAATGCTTGTCACTAGGGCCCGAGTGCCATGATTTCAGATCTGAACCTATTATGTTTTCATGAATATATGTGAGTTATAGATCCTATCTTGCAAGTCTATAGTCACCTACTATGTGTTATGATCCGGCAACCCCGAAGTGACAATAATCGGGACCACTCCCGGTGATGACCATAGTTTGAGGAGTTCATGTATTCACTATGTGCTAATGCTTTGTTCCGGTTCTCTATTAAAAGGAGGCCTTAATATCCCTTAGTTTCCAATAGGACCCCGCTGCCACGGGAGGGTAGGACAAAAGATGTCATGCAAGTTCTTTTCCATAAGCACGTATGACTATATACGGAATACATGCCTACATAACATTGATGAACTGGAGCTAGTTCTGTGTCACCCTATGTTATGACTGTTACATGACGAACCACATCCGGCATAATTATCCATCGCTAATCCGGTGCCTACGAGTTTTCCATATACTGGTTCTCTCTTATTTACTTTTCCGTTGCTACTGTTACAATCACTACAAAATACCAAAAACATTACTTTTGCTATCTTTACTTTTGTTACCGTTACCACCACTATCATATTACTTTGCTACTAAACACTTTGCTGCAGATACTAAGTTTCCAGGTGTGGTTGAATTGACAACTCAACTGCTAATACTTAAGAATATTCTTTGGCACCCCTTGTGTCGAATCAATAAATTTGGGTTGAATACTTTACCCTCGAAAACTGTTGCGATCCCCTATACTTGTGGGTTATCATCCTACTCCCGGTGGGAGGAGTCCTACTCCCGATGGGAGTAGGACTCCCCCCTTGGCGCGCCATCCTCCTGGCCGGTCGCCTCCCCCCTTGCTCCTTTATATACGGGGGCAGGGGGCACCTCTAGACACACAAGTTGGTCTGTTGATCTCTCCCAGCCGTGTGCGGTGCCCCCCTCCACCATATTCCACCTCGGTCATATCGTAGCGGTGCTTAGGCGAAGCCCTGCGTCGGTAGCAACATCATCACCGTCATCACGCCATCGTGCTGGCGGAACTCTCCCATGAAGCTCTGCTGGATCGGAGTTCGCGGGACGTCATCGAGCTGAACGTGTGCTGAACTCGAAGGTGCCGTACGTTCGGTACTTGGATCGGTCGGATCGTGAAGACGTACGACTACATCAACCGCGTTGTGCTAACGCTTTCTCTTTCGATCTACGAGGGTATGTGGACTCACTCTCCCTGCTCGTTTCTATGCATCACCATGATCTTGCGTGTACGTAGGATTTTTTTTAAAATTACTACGTTCCCCAACAGTGGCATCCGAGCCATGTTTATAAGTAGATGTTATATGCACGAGTAGAACACAAGTGAGTTGTGGGCGATACAAGTCATACTGCTTACCAGAATGTCATACTTTGGTTCGGCGGTATTGTTGGATGAAGCGGCCCGGACCAACATTACGCGTACGCTTACACGAGACTGGTTCTACCGACGTGCTTTGCACACATGTGGCTGGTGGGTGTCTGTTTCTCCAACTTTAGTTGAACCGAGTGTGGCTACGCCCGGTCCTTGTGAAGGTTAAAACAAAACTAACTTGATGAAATATCGTTGTGGTTTTGATGCGTAGGTAAGAACGGTTCTTGCTCAGCCCGTAGCAGCCACGTAAAACTTGCAACAACAAAGTAGAGGACGTATAACTTGTTTTTACAGGGCATGCTATGATGTGATATGGTCAAGACATGATGCTATATTTTATTGTATGAGATGATCATGTTTTGTAACCGAGTTATCGACAACTGGCAGGAGCCATATGGTTGACGCTTTATTGTATGCAATGCAATCGCCCTGTAATTGCTTTACTTTATCACTAAGCGGTAGCGATAGTCGTAGAAGCAATAGATGGTGAGACGACAATGATGCTACGATGGAGATCAAGGTGTCGCGCCGGTGATGATGGTGATCATGACGGTGCTTCGGAGATGGAGATCACAAGCACAAGATGATGATGGCCATATCATATCACTTATATTGATTGCATGTGATGTTTATCCTTTATGCATCTTATTTTGCTTTGATTGAAGGTAGCATTATAAGATGATCTCTCACTAAATTTCAAGGTAAAAGTGTTCTCCCTGAGTATGCACTGTTGCCAAAGTTCGTCGTGCCAAGACACCACGTGATGATCGGGTGCGATAAGCTCAACGTTCATCTACAACGGGTGCAAGCCAGTTTTGCACACGCAGAATACTCTGGTTAAACTTGACGAGCCTAGCATATGCAGATATGGCCTCAGAACACTGAGACCGAAAGGTCGAGCGTGAATCATATAGTAGATATGATCAACATAGTGATGTTCACCATTGAAAACTACTCCATTTCACGTGATGATCGGTTATGGTTTAGTTGATTTGGATCACATGATCACTTAGATGATTAGAGAGATGTCTATCTAAGTGGGAGTTCTTAAGTAATATGATTAATTGAACTTAAATTTATCATGAACTTAGTACCTGATAGTATTTTGCTTGTCTATGTTGCTGTAGATAGATGGCCCGTGTTGTTGTCCCGTTGAATTTTAATGCGTTCCTTGGGAAACCAAAGTTGAAAGATGATGGTGGCAATTACATGAATTGGGTCCGTAACTTGAGGATTATCCTCATTGCTGCACAGAAGAATTATGTCCTGGAAGCACCGCTGGGTGCCAGGCCTGTTGCAGATGCAACTGCAGATGTTGTGAACGTTTGGCAGAGCAAAGCTGATGACTACTCGATAGTTCAGTGTGCCATGCTTTACGGCTTAGAACCGGGACTTCAACGATGTTTTGAACGTCATGGAGCATATGAGATGTTCTAGGGGTTGAAGTTAATATTTCAAGCAAATGCCTGGATTGAGAGATATGAAGTATCCAATAAGTTCTACAACTGCAAGATGGAGGAGAATAGTTCTGTCAGTGAACATATACTCAAAATGTCTGGGTATAACAATCACTTGATTCAACTGGGAGTTAATCTTCCGGATGATAGTGTCATTGACAGAATTCTTCAATCACTGCCACCAAGCTACAAGAGCTTCCTGATGAACTATAATATGCAAGGGATGAATAAGACAATTCCCGAGCTCTTCACAATGCTAAACGTTGCGGAGGTAGAAGTCAAGAAGGAGCATCAAGTGTTGATGGTCAACAAGACCACCAGTTTCAAGAAAAAGGGTAAAGGGAAAAAGAAGGGGAACTTCAAGAAGAACGGCAAAAAAGTTGTTGCTCAAGAGAAGAAACCTAAATCTGGACCTAAGCCTGAGACTGAGTGCTTCTACTGCAAGCAGACTGGTCACTGGAAGCGGAACTGCCCCAAGTATTTGGCGGATAAGAAGGATGGCAAGGTGAACAAAGGTATATGTGATATTCATGTTATTGATGTGTACCTTACTAGAGCTCGCAGTAGCACCTGGGTATTTGATACTGGTTCTGTTGCTAATATTTGCAACTCGAGATAGGGACTACGGATTAAGCGAAGACTGACAAAGGACGAGGTGACGATGCGCATGGGAAATGGTTCCAAAGTCGATGTGATCGCCGTCGGCACGCAACCTCTACATCTACCTTCGCGATTAGTTTTAGACCTAAATAATTGTTATTTGGTGCCAGCGTTGAGCATGAACATTATATCTGGATCTTGTTTGATGCGAGACGGTTATTCATTTAAATCTAAGAATAATGGTTGTTCTATTTATATGAGTAATATCTTTTATGGTCATGCAACCTTGAAGAGTGGTCTATTCATGTTAAATCTCGATAGTAGTGACACACATATTCATAATGTCGAAGCCAAAAGATGCAGAGTTGATAATGATAGTGCAACTTATTTGTGGCACTACCGTTTGGGTCATATTGGTGTAAAGCGCATGAAGAAACTCCATACTGATGACTTTTGGAATCACTTGATTATGGATCACTTGGTACTTGTGAACCATGCCTCATGGGCAAGATGACTAAAACGCCATTCTCCGGAACTATGGAGCGAGCAACAGATTTACTGGAAATCATACATACTGATGTATGTGGTCTGATGAATATTGAGGCTCGTGGCGGGTATCGTTATTTTCACAGACGATTTGAGCAGATATGGGTATATCTACTTAATGAAACATAAGTCTGAAACATTTGAAAAGTTTAAAGAATTTCAGAGTGAAGTGGAAAATCATCGTAACAAGAAAATAAAGTTTCTACGATCTGATCATGGAGGAGAATATTTGAGTTACGAGTTTGGTCTACATTTGAAACAATGCGGAATAGTTTCGCAACTCACGCCACCTGGAACACCACAACGTAATGGTGTGTCCGAACATCGTGATCGTTCTTTACTAGATATGGTACGATCTATGATGTCTCTTACTGATTTACCGCTATCGTTTTGGGGTTATGCTTTAGAGATGACTGCATTCACGTTAAATAGGGCACCATCAAAATCCGTTGAGACGACGCCTTATGAACTGTGGTTTGGTAAGAAACCAAAGTTGTCGTTTCTTAAAGTTTGGGCCTGCGATGCTTATGTGAAAAAGCTTCAGCCTGATAAGCTCGAACCCAAATCGGAGAAATGTGTCTTCATAGGATACCCAAAGGAAACTGTTGGGTACACCTTCTATCACAGATCCGAAGGCAAGACATTCATTGCTAAGAATGGATCCTTTCTAGAGAAGGAGTTTCTCTCGAAAGAAGTGAGTGGGAGGAAAGTAGAACTTGATGAGGTAACTGTACCTGCTCCCTTATTGGAAAGTAGTTCATCACAGAAACCGGTTCCTGTGATGCCTACACCAATTAGTGAGGAAGCTAATGATATTGATCATGAAACTTCAGATCAAGTTACCAGCGAACCTCGTAGGTCAACCAGAGTAAGATCCGCACCAGAGTGGTACGGTAATCCTATTCTGGAGGTCATGTTACTTGACCATGGCGAACCTATGAACTATAGGAAGCGATGATGAGCCCAGATTCCGCAAAATGGCTTGAGGCCATGAAATCTGAGATGGGATCCATGTATGAGAACAAAATGTGGACTTTGGTTGACTTGCCCGATGATCGGCAAGCCATCAAGAATAAATGTATCTTCAAGAAGAAGACTGACGCTGATGGTAATGTTATTGTCTACAAAGCTCGACTTGTTGCGAAAGGTTTTCGACAAGTTCAAGGGGTTGACTACGATGAGACTTTCTCACCCGTAGCGATGCTTAAGTCTGTCCGAATCATGTTAGCAATTGTCACATTTTATGATTATGAAATTTGGCAAATGGATGTCAAAACTGCATTCCTGAATGGATTTCTGGAAGAAGAGTTGTATATGATGCAACCATAAGGTTTTGTCGATCGAAAGGTGCTAACAAAGTGTGCAAGCTCTAGCGATCCATTTATGCACTCGTGCAAGCCTCTTGGAGTTGGAATAAACGCTTTGATAGTTGATCAAAGCATATGGTTTTATACAGACTTTTGGAGAAGCCTGTATTTACATGAAAGTGAGTGGGAGCTCTGTAGCATTTCTAATATTATATGTGGACGACATATTATTGATTGGAAATGATATAGAATTTCTTGATAGCATAAAAGGATACTTGATAAAAGTTTTTCAATGGAAGACCTCGGTGAAGTTGCTTATATATTGGGCATCAAGATCTATAGAGATAGATCAAGACGCTTAATTAGACTTTCACAAAGCACATACCTTGATAAAGTTTTGAAGAAGTTCAAAATGGATCAAGCAAAGAAAGGGTTCTTGCCTGTGTTACAAGGTGTGAAGTTGAGTCAGACTCAATGCCCGACCACTGCAGAAGATAGAGAGAAAATGAAAGATGTTCCTATGCTTCAGCCATAGGCTCTATCATGTATGCAATGATGTGTACCAGACCTGATGTGTGCCTTGCTATTAGTTTAGCAGGGAGGTACCAAAGTAATCCAGGAATGGAACACTGGACAATGGTCAAGAACATCCTAAAATACCTGAAAAGGACTAAGGATATGTTTCTCATTTATGGAGGTGACAAAGAGCTAGTCGTAAATGGTTACGTCGATGCAAGCTTTGACACTCATCCGGACGATCTAAATTGCAAACCGGATACGTGTTTATATTGAACAGTGGAGCTGTCAGTTGGTGCAGTTCTAAACAAAGTGTCGTGGCGGGATCTACGTGTGAAGCGGAGTACATAGCTGCTTCGGAAGCAGCAAATGAAGGAGTCTGGATGAAGAAGTTCATATCCGATCTAGGTGTCATACCTAGTGCATCGGGTCCAATGAAAATCTTTTGTGACAATACTGGTGGAATTGCCTTGGCAAAGGAATCCAGATTTCACAAGAGAACCAAGCACATCAAGAGACGCTTCAATTCCATCCGGGATCAAGTCCAGGTGGGAGACATAGAGATTTGCAAGATACATACGGATCTGAATGTTGCGGACCCGTTGACTAAGCCTCTTCCATGAGCAAAACATGATCGGCACCAAGACTCCATGGGTGTTAGAATCATTACTGTGTAATCTAGATTATTGACTCTAGTGCAGGTGGGAGACTGAAGGAAATATGCCCTAGAGGCAATAATAAAGTTATTATTTATTTCCTCATATCATGATAAATGTTTATTATTCATGCTAGAATTGTATTAACCGGAAACATAATACATTTGTGAATACATAGACAAACATAGTGTCACTAGTATGCCTCTACTTGACTAGCTCGTTAATCAAAGATGGTTAAGTTCTCTAACCATAGACATGAGTTGTCATTTGATTAACGGGATCACATCATTAGGAGAATCATGTGATTGACTTGACCCATTCCGTTAACTTAGCACTTGATCATTTAGTATGTTTCTATTGCTTTCTTCATGACTTATACATGTTCCTATGACTATGAGATTATGCAACTCCCGTTTACCGGAGGAACACTTTGTGTGCTACCAAACGTCACAACGTAACTGGGTGATTATAAAGGTGCTCTACAGGTGTCTCCGAAGGTACTTGTTGAGTTGGCGTATTTCAAGATTAGGATTTGTCACTCCAATTGTCAGAGAGGTATCTCTGGGCCCTCTCAGTAATGCACATCACTAATGAGTTAGTTGCAGGATGATGAATTACATAACGAGTAAAGAGACTTGCCGGTAACGAGATTGAACTAGGTATTGAGATACCGACGATCGAATCTTGGGCAAGTAACATACCGATGACAAAGGGAACAACATATGTTGTTATGTGGTTTGACCGATAAAGATCTTCGTGGAATATGTGGGAACCAATATGAGCATCTAGGTTCCGCTATTCGTTATTGACTAGAGACGTGTCTCGGTCATGTCTACATAGTTCTCGAACCCGTAGGGTCCGCACGCTTAAAGTCTGATGACATCGGTATTATGAGTTTTTGTGTTTTGATGTACCGAAGGTAGTTCGGAGTCTCAGATATGATCACGGACATGACGAGGAGTCTTGAAATGGTCGAGACGTAAAGATTGATATATTGGACGACTATGTTCGGACACCGAAAGTGTTTCGGGAGGTTTCGGACATTTACCGGAGTACCGGGGGGTTACCGGAACCCCCCGGGGAGTATATTGGGCCTAATGGGCCGTAGTGGGAAAAGAGGAGGGGCGACCAGGGCAGCCGCACGCCCCCTCCCCCTATAGTCCGAATTGGACAAGGAGGGGGGCGGCGCCCCCCTTTTTCCTTCTCCTCCTCTCTCCCTTCCTTCCCTTCTCCTACTCCTACAAGGAAAGGAGGAGTCCTACTCCCGGTGGGAGTAGGACTCCCCCCTTTGAGCGCCCTCCTACTGGCCGGCCGCCTCCCCCCTTGCTCCTTTATATACAGGAGCAGGGGCACCTCTAGACACACAAGTCGATCTGTTGATCTCTCCCAGCCGTGTGCGGTGCCCCCCTCCACCATATTCCACCTCGGTTATATCGTAGCGGTGCTTAGGCGAAGCCCTGCATTGGTAGCAACATCATCACCGTCATCACGCCGTCGTGCTGACAGAACTCTCCCATGAAGCTCTGCTGGATCGGAGTTCGTGGGACATCATCGAGCTGAACGTGTGCTGAACTCGGAGGTGCCGTACGTTCGATACTTGGATTGGTCGGATCGTGAAGACGTATGACTACATCAACCGCGTTGTGCTAACACTTCCGCTTTTGGTCTACGAGGGTACGTGGACTCACTCTCCCCGCTCGTTGCTATGCATCACCATGATCTTGCGTGTACGTAGGAATTTTTGTGAAATTACTACGTTCCCCAACATGGGCCCCCTTTGGTACTTCTTTCGCTCAATATTTATTATTAAATCCAAAAATGACTTTCGTAGAGTTCAGGACTTTTGGAGTTGTGCAGAATAGGTCTCCAATATTTGCTCCTTTTCTAGCCCAGAATCCCAGCTGCCGACATTCTCCCTCTTCATGTAAACCTTGTAAAATAAGAGAGAATAGCCATAAGTATTGTGACATAATGTGTAATAACAGCCCATAATGCAATAAATATCAATATTAAAGCATGATGCAAAATGGACGTATCAGTTAGTCACATGGCGATGTGAACTATGGGTGTTAATCACATGGCTACGTGAACTAGATTATTGACTCTAGTGCAAGTGGGAGACTGAAGGAAATATGCCCTAGAGGCAATAATAAAGTTGTTATTTTTTATTTCCTTATTCATGATAAAGGTTTATTATTCATGCTAGAATTGTATTGATCGGAAACCATAATACATGTGTGAACACATAAACAAACATAGTGTCCCTGGTAAGCCTCTACTAGACTAGCTTGTTGATCAAAGATGGTTAAGGTTTCCTAACCACGGACATGAGTTGTCATTTGATGACGGTATCACATCATTAGGAGAATGATGTGATGGACAAGACCCATCTGTTAGCTTAGCATAATGATCGTTCAGTTTTATTGCTATTGCTTTCTTCATGTCAAATACACATTCCTTCGACTATGAAATTATGCAACTCCCGGATACCAGAGGAATGCCTTATGTGCTATCAAACGCCACAACATAACTGGGTGATTATAAATATGCTCTACGGGTATCTTCGAAGGTGTCTGTTGAGTTGGCATAGATCAAGATTAGGATCTGTCACTCCGAGTATCGGAGAGGTATCTCTGGGCCCTCTCGGTAATACACATCATAAGCTTGCAATCAAACGACTAAGGATTTGGTCATGAGATGATGTATTACCGAACGAGTAAAGAGACTTTCTAGTAAGGAGATTGAACTAGGTATCAAGATACTAACGATCGAATCTAGGGCAAGTAACATACCGATGGACAAAGGGAATTGTGTATGTTTTCATAACGGTTCGACTGATAAAGATCTTCGTAGGGTATGTAGGAGCCAATATGAGCATCCAGGTTCTGCTATTGGTTATTGACCAGAGAGGTGTCTAGGTCATGTCTACATAGTTCTCAAACCCGTAGATTTCGCACGCTTAACGTTCGATGACGATATAGTATTATATGAGTTATGTGATTTGGTGACCGAATGTTGTTCGGAGTCCCGGATGAGATGAATTACATGACGAGGAGTCTCGAAATGGTCAAGAGGTAAAGATTGATATATATATATATATATAGGACAATAGTATTCATACACCGGAAGTGTTCTGGAGGGTACCGGGTACATATCGTGTCACCGAAAGGGGTTCCGGGCACACCCGGCAAAAGATATGGGCCTTATGGGCCAAGAGGGGAAACACACCAGCCACAAGGGGTTGTTATGCCCCTCATATGGGCCGACCAAGGTGGAGAAGGAAAGGGGAAGGAAGTAAGGGAATATGATTCCCCCTTCCTTCCCCCTTCCCCCTCTTTCCTTGACCCTCCGATATATATGGCAGGGGGGCGCGTGGCTTGGGAAGAGCCCAAGTAGGATTCAGTCCTACCTGGGGCACCTCCTGTCCTCTCCCCACCCCTCCCACCTATATATAGGTGGGGGAGCCCCTAGCACACACCAGACAATTGCCTAGCCATGTGCAGCGCCCCCTCCACCGTTTACTCCCCCGGTCATATTTTCATAGTGCTTAGGCGAAGCCTTGCGAAAATCACTTCACCATCACCGTCACCATGCCATCATGCTCACGGAACTCATCTACTACCTCGACGTCTTGTTGGATCAAGAAGTCGAGGGATGTCACCGAGCTGAACGTGTGCGAAACTCGGAGGTGTCGTACGTTCGGTGGATTGCGAAGAAAGTTCGACTACATCAATCGTGTTGTGAAACGCTTCCGCTTATGGTCTACGAGGGTACATAGAAACAATCTCCCCCTCGTTGCTATGCATCTCCATGGATAGATCATTGCGTGTGCGTAGACTTTTTTTGTTTTTCCATGCAACAATTCCCATCACTAAGGTGAACTCCATCCTCAACGCGTGTCTTCTTAGTTCCCTTGAGGATGGTATAATACTTGACCATCCTACCATGTGCCCATATAGGTTTGAGACCGATGATGAACGTGCCATGGAGGAGGTCATCCACAAGCGAGCGCCTACACCATCCATGAGAGAAGCCTGGAAATGGAGAAGGAACCGTCAAGGAGAAGGTGAGGTTCCACCTGCACCGATGGGTGTCCACGAGAAGGCGACATGCTGCGGGCCTCTGGATACCCCGTGCGCACGGGCCCTTGGACCCCGTGCACATGGGACCCCATGCGCACGGGCTAAGTCGCCAGCTCTCTGGATACCACATGCGCACGGGCTCCACTTACCCCGTGCACACGGGGCTGCCTGTGTGCAGCTGCGGGCTTTGCCCATGTAATTCCTATTACGCCCTTGCTTACCCCTTCATCCCCTAGGACTATATATACTCCTCCTCCTCCTCCTCCATTTAGCTTAGCTAAGAATAGATCTAGACATTATGAACTTTACCATGTACCCATGTTCTTCTTGTTGTTTATGTACCTTTGTGGATCTTGTGTGGATTTGAGTCTAGTGGATGTCTGATTGGACTTGTTCTTGAGTGTTCCTCTTGTGTTTTCCCCTTTGTGTTCTTCTTGTTCTTGGGGATTTCCCCTCCAATTCGTGAAAGATCTCCATGTAGGGTTCTACCCTACAACAAGTTCACTCTTGTTTGATTTACATTTCACCTATCTATCTTCACTTTGATGATTATCTGTTTTGTCAACAATCGTCCAAAAAGGGGAGATTGTTGGTGCAATGATAGGCCCCTTATGTTTTGGAGTTTGTTAACATAAACAGTATGGGACTTATGTGTTTGCTAGTGCACAGAGAGTAACATGTCCCTGATGTATCAAGGAGTTTGATGCAAACGACAAAGATAATCTCCCTGCGCTGCAGTGAAGGTCATCACCAAAGATGATGCTAGCAAGAGTGACCCCCAAAAATTGCTGAAGTAAAGCAATCGGTTCGGTGTCTGTCAGAATAAACATGACTGCATGCGAGGAGAATGAAGACGGAGTGAAGACATAGCATTTGTTTCGTTATTCTTCTTCTTTCATTGAGTCATGGGACCACCGTACTATTAAGAGGGGTCTAGCATTCGAAGCTTTGATTCTCTGATGCTAAACCCAAAACCTATGAAAGCTGTGAGAGAAATCTCTTTGGATTTTGAGCAAATACTTTCCAGCAAGAAACTGTGATCTTCTTCACTGCGAGAGATTTGTCTTGGACCGAGGAGTTAGCGTTACTTGTTCCTCAAGTGATGTTACCTTTGCTCCAAAATCTGATCGTTGAGAACGTGTCGGTTGGCCATTGGCTGGACCACATGTCCAAAATGGTCATTTTGCATCTGGGAAGGTTGCGGCTATAAATAGCCATCCCACATCGGCTTTGTCCGGTGGCTGCTCCATTTGATTCTGAGAAGATTGTTGAGCAACCCACTCTCTGAGCGATTTAAGTTTAAAATCCACTGAGATAAAAAACCCTAGAGCCGAAGAATTAGATAGTGGTTCAGCATCATTGGAATCTAAGTTTAGTACGCTCCGCATATTACTCTTGAGAGCTGCAAACTCTCTAGATGTTTAGGTGTCAATTTCTTCAAAGAGTGATTGTGGTTCTCGAAGAAGAAGTCTGTAAAGGTTCGGAGATCGCCTTCAAGTATCTACCATGAGTAATCAGCATCGGTTGATGAATCGATTATCGAGGAGAATAGGGTGATGAGAGTTTATCTTCCGTGTTAAGTCACAACCCCTCCAACCAGACGTGGTCCTTGTGCCGAATGACGAACTGGTCGAACAAATACCTTGTCACCATCGAGCATCATCGGTTATCTCTGTCACCCATGTTTATCTTCAATGTATTTTCATTCACATGATTTGTCTCAATGCATAATCTAGTTTCCCTTCGGTACTGTTTTAGTTCGCTGTAGTTTGATTTTCATTCGTTCCGCTGCTGGGTTCTGAGAGTTTTGAGTTTTTTGAAGAAAATCTAAAACTCCAATTCACCCCCCCCCCCTCTGGTAGACGTACTTCGTTCCTACAACTATAGAGCATTGTATGAGAGAATCAAACATGGTTGCCCATGAGCTAGATAGTTTTGGGAGGGGTAATCCACCGTCGGTGTGGTCGGATACACCTCCTAGTTTCTTGCATTTTTATTTAGCAAATGATGTAACTTTGATTTAAATTAATAAAGCTAGCCATCTTGGCCTTCAAATAAAAAAGGAGAGCAACCAGCAAGCTAGTACCCCTAAAAAAGCGAGCTGGTTCGCTCCCTTCCGGGGTCGAGTGGGGCGCGCGCGAGGACTTGTCATGTTGTGCACTTAGCCACCGCCATGTATCACGCTCTAGAAACACCTGTGGGAACGTTTATTTTCTACACGTGTTTTGAGTTTTTTTTATTTTGCTTTGTTTTTTCTAGGTTTCTCAAAAAAAAGTATTTTCCCTCTAGTGAAAGCACATAATGTGAAAAAACACGGTTGTGCTTCCCTGAAACACAACTATGCTTTTCAAAAAGTGAAAAGCACGATTGTGCTTTCGGTCTTTGGTTTTTTGGGTTTGTGATTTTTTTTGTTTTAGGTTTTCTTTTTTTTCTTTTTTTGGTTTTGATTTTTATTTCTGGTTTTCGGATTTTTTTCGGGGAAAAAAGTTTGTCAAATCTATTAACATGGATCTAGTTTTAAAGATATAACGTGAGAACCACAACATGAAAATGATTCATGATTTGGATGTGCGGTTCAAGAGGGAAAACATTAAAAACAAATCTATGAAAAAAGAACAAAATCACAGGTTGCGACAAGTATCACATACTTAGTGTGCCCCTTATCACCAGGACAGGAGGTGGGAAGTGACCTTTGCAGGGGTTACAATCTAACTAGTGATTTCTGGAGACTAGACCACCCGATGAGTGAGGGAGAAAGGGAGTATGCTATGCATCGTGCACACGGCCCCAAACCTGGCGTCACTCGCTACATAAGCCTGGCATAGCGGGCCACAACAGCCACAAACGAGCGCATAGACGACCTTTTTCTGACTTCTTAACAACATTTATGGAAGGAGAGGAACAATGAGCATTTCGAAGGGATCCCACATTCTTTCGCTTCATGGTTGGCTAGATTCAAAAATCATTTGAACCTTCTTGTACACAATTGTATAGAGGAACTTCGTCCTTCCCTAGTTTCTTACATACAAGGCTTGTGATATTTGGTTGCTTAGATCTTGATAGCCATGGCCGGGGGGCCTCAAAAACCCACTTGTAACACTGATGTAATTGGTCTCTTGTGAGTAATACAAAAGTCATTGGGAGCCTCTCCCACTGTCATTCATAGTAAAAAAAATGTTTCCCAATTTTGGTCGATTTTTCTAAAATTTTAGGAAATATTCATAAATTTAATAAATGTTTGTGAGTTTGACAAAATATTCATAAATTTTTAAAAATATAAAAAAACATGAATTCAAAAATGTTTGTGGATTTGAAAAAATGTTTGTGAATCCAGAAAGTGTTCACAAATTCCAACAATGTTCATGAATTTGAAAAATGTTTGTGAATTCGACAAAACATTTGCAAATTCCAAAAATGTTCATGTACTCATAAAATGTTCATGAATTCGGAAAATGTTGAAAAATTAAAAAAATGTTCGCCAATTTGTAAAGATGTTCATGAATTGAAAATTGTTCACAAATTTTGAATATTTTCATATATATATATATATATATATATATATATTTGTGATAATTTTGAATGTATTGAAATCTGAATTTTTTAAAAGCATGAGCATTTTTTGAAATTATGAACAAATTTTGGAAAACATGGACAAAATTTGAAATCCCAAACATCTTTTGAACAAACAAACATTTTTTGAATTTTCCTGAAAATTGCGATTTTTTGTAAAACAAAATGAAGAAAAGAAAAAAGGAAAAAATAAAAAAATTGAACAAAGTTTGAAATCTCAAATATTTTTGGAAGGTCCCTAAAACTGGTCGTATCTTTTGCTTCGTGCGTTAATGGGCTGGCTTAGAGAGTGGTCGGCATGATATACATTGCATATAGCGATACATAGAGGGAGAAGGTCCTTCCCTTCATGGAAAAAAAGAAAATCTTAAAAAGAAACGGCGACAACTTGTGGAGCGTGGACTTTCCCAACATTTACATACATGTCTGGCCCCACTGTGACGACCCGTGACTCTCCTACTTTTTCAAACACGGTATATAAACATAGACTCTCACATACTCGCGTTGTTGCACATACACCCATCCCTATAAACACACGTACACACACCTTACTTCTATGAGCATCTCCGAGTGGTAACATTGCCAGCTCTCTCTTCTCAGATCAAAAACCCAGAGCAATTGTGGATAATGTTGTAGATTTCGCATGATTTTTCTTGTTGGTAATTATGTTCATATGTTAATTTACCTCAACTTACACGTTATGTTGTGGACTGCTGCAGATTGTGAACGAATTTGGTTCTTTGATCAGTATTGTTGGAAGCCAGTAGTAAGCAAATTTCGATATGGAAACCAAGTTACCATCAAGAGTGCCGAGGCAGACAAGATTAGCAAAAGGCTTGGTCCGGCGAGGGTTCCGGGTTGTGGGCCCTACGGTCATTCATGCAGGCAGCTGGACTTGCAAATGACCACCTTGTTGGGTGCTTCCGTTTTGATGAGTGCAATGCGTCTGCAACTGTTTGCGCCAGTGAAACTGAAATGCTAAAGCCGAAGCATGATATGACAGCAAAGAGATCACCAATGATGTTGCACTGTCAGGGGGCGACCGTTAAGGTGATCGTTTCATAGAACTTACAATGAAAAGCATTAGCCTTACCACAGTGACCTGGATTTTCTGTAGGTTTTGTGTTAGAATTTCCTTGGGCAAGAGAGTGTAGGATCAGAATGGGTTTGTGTACAAAAGTTGTTTGTGCAGTAACTGCAATGCAACTTGGCATGTACATATGCCACTGAAATTTGTGCAACAAGTTAACCTGAGGGTTTGGGGGCAACATGAACTAAATGTCCTGTCCAAAACAAAGAACTTAAACCGAAATTTCCTGGAAGTTCCAACCTTTGTTGACTATGACAACAATCGCGACCGACTATTAAGACCCTCGCGGCTATGGCAGGGCAGTACGCTCTGCTCTCTCGCGACCTGTGCTCTAATCAAAAGACTGAAGGCTCCTACGAGGAAGATGAAAAAGGCATGACTTGCACCCATGATGGTTATCACTTCCAGACTATACAAAACTCAGTTATTGTGACAATGGTATTATTACATCCTTATAACAACGTCCAGAAATGACACTAAGTAGCACAAAACCAGAACACCGTATTTGGTTTGAAGCATTTGATTAACTAACCAGATTTTGCAAGGCACGGTTTATACTAGCTCTGTGGTTCATTTTCTTACCAAAGCACGGCCAATTGAATGGAAAATAATTTGATGACGGAACTTTGGTAGTGATCATTCAAAAAAGAAAAGAGAAACGACGTTATCAAGAGAGACATTTTGCACCCAATGCTTTGCTGGGAATTCAACAGGCTCTCGAGAAGTCAAAGATCAATCATCCAGACTTCGCACGAACACAGAACACGTTCAGAACCATCAAAGGAGGTTACTGAGGTGATAGATTGCTACAGAGTTGGTTTTGGTCCGTTCCAAGTCCGTGCGAAAACCATCGCCCCGGTCAGGTGCTAGTTATGCCCGAGGTATGATCCCAGATGGTCGAATTTCACACGGATTCGGAATGATTGTGGAATCACCAATCAGGGGTCCTTAACATTGCAGTTATATCACTTCTCATAGTTGTTTCATATGGATCTGAACAAATTTTACGGATTTCTCGATGCCACATTCAATAAAGCCTCTCGAATTTGTTTCATACATATGGCAAGCTCAAAAGCATGCAACATATTTATATTTGAAATTATTGGGTGAATCAGTCAAGACGCCGAAGAAGATATTCGACTTCAACATCCTTCGTTAAAGGCATTACCCACATATCATATAGCTTAGAAAGCACTTTTGGATCAACTTTACAGTGACTGTCACAGGCATCACCATCTTGCTTGCCTGCACTGTCCTCCAGAGTGACAATCTGTCCAAATATCCTTGCCTTCTTCTCTACTCTCTTCTTGACCTTTTCTTCAACTGCCGTGAATGTTAGTAAGTTCATAAGAGCATTGGTGTCCTGCATTGAACAGCAAGACAAAGGAACTTAAAGGCTTGATTCAGACTGGCAGTTCCTATCAGGCTATCACAAATGCTAATGCATGGAGCTTAACATGGAAAGCACTTCAATAAAATAGGAATAAAGGCTTGTATGCAACGGTGCATCATACACAACACACTTGGCGGTTATTGTTCAAACTTGAAATGTCAAGGTGCATGAATATATAAATAAGCCAACAAATTTTATGAAAAATGCAATAAAAATCTAGTAAGTCTATATAAGAGGTGGAAGATAATTTGGGGAAGCAAAGATGTTAACTAAATTAACCATGATATACGATGTGAACGATAATTTGACGAAGTAAAGTATAATATGCCAACTAAATTAACCTTAGCACGTATTGGTGGGCTATAATCTTGAGGTGCGTCTCTGAATTTCACCTCAGCAACATATTTTCCACAATGAATTCTTCTTGAGAGAGCCTACAAGCAAATAATCAACGCATTTCACTGATCTCATAGTAATTACCAGTAAACTAAAATGCTTTTTTTGCAAATATATCTATAAACTAAAAACAGAAATTCCGATAGTAGCAGTTATATGTAACATTTAAAAGAAATGTTTGTGTACAACATATACCTGCAGACATGCAAAATCTAATGCAACTGTTTCTGCATAGTTGCCATCATCGCCATCCACAGTGAATAATGGTAGCAATTCATTGAAATACATCTTCCATATTGCATCATTCACACAGACCGATGAAGCAAAAGGGTGCAAAACCTACGAAGAAAACAAATAATAACTCAGAATCCCAGCGATAGTTAGTCATCACTCGTCAGTTCCTGATATTATATTTTTTTTTGAAGTGCTGATATTATAATATCAAAATCCAGTATTCACCTTTGGGTGACCTTTGGTAGGAAAGACAGGTGGTGGAAGATCTTGAGAGAAGAATGGAACATCTTCTGGCTTTTGATAGTGTCCAGCCTATGATATCTTACAGATGTAATTAGATCACGCATACATATGCTCAACAATGACAATTAGAAGTATATCACACAATAAGTCAACTATATGTTCAGTTGAAGTTTGAATGTTTCATAGGATGTCATGGATAGGATACGAACATAAGCTATGAAGTCCTAAAATATTTCCCCATCTTCATTTTTCAACTAGTAATTATTTCCCTGACTAATAAGGCATCAACAAAGCATTTATCAATCAAATTGACTACCTGCTCATTCGAACTGGTCAGATTTCAGGTTCTTTGTTTGCCCTATGGAACAGGAGGTAATCTTGACAATTAGCTAACCCTGCATAAGCAAGAGCGGAATATGACACAAGTAGATGAAACCAAACCCAAGGGGGCAGGTGCCACGAATACGATGTGCACACCCAAAGGACCAAGCCAAGTCTGGCGACTACGATCTGTGTGACTGTTTCAAAGAGTACACTGCCATCTGATGATGACAAAGATGACTGACAAGGGACGAATGAAAGAAAAGGCCGCTAATTCCATCATATATTACCCATGTGTGGCTGTGTATTGAAGTGCTAGTGTGCTGCCTATATAGGTGAACGTGTCGTAAGACCAAATTAGCTATGAAGAGTTTCCACTGGAAATGCCAGAACTCCACATGCCCACGCAAGCTCATCATGGCTGCACTACAATATGGTCAAAACCTGAACCTGCAACAGTAACAGGATAGCCAAATCTAAACTGATCCGCGCGACTTCCGGCCACCGTCGTCCCAACAACTGTGTCAATCTCCGGACCCTCGGTGGGAAGTCAAGAAGGAACTAGGCTTGCCTTGGCGTGCAGGACCTGGGCTTCCCGGACGAAGAACTCGGCGAGGGAGCCGCCGCCGGCGGCGGCCGAGTAGGCCGGTGTGTTGCGCGGGCGTTTGGCCCGCTCGATGAGCGCGAAGACGATGGAGTCCTCCTCGCGGATCAGCTGGTCGCGCACCGCGGCCAGGCTCAGCTGCTCGCCGCCCCCCAAGTACATTGCTCTGCGCCTCGTCGGGTGTGGGGAAAGTGAAAGGCGCGCGTAGGAAGCTCGTCGCGTCGTGGTCAAGTGGTTCCGAAGATGTCGTGCGAATTGCCAACCCTTATTTGACCCTAAAATAACGGAAATGATAAACGTTCGGATTTTAACCGTGACAACTTGAACGTTTTTTATGATAACTTAAGTTGATAATTTTCTAATAAAAAATTAACTGGTCAAAGTTGACATGTTTTAACAACTAAAGTTGCCACGTCACCTCAACTAAAGTTGCTATAAAAAACAGTTCGGAGTGACATGCTTAAAATCCGAACCCGAACATTCAAGATTTATGGAAGTCCAAAAATAAATTTACTCGCCATAAGAAGATCTCTACGAGGAAGGACAGAGCAACTCTCATTCGGGATTTGGAGACGTTTGCAAATCTGCGCAAGATCAACTTGAAGCTAAACTCAGAGAAGTGTGTGTTTGGCGTCCCCTCCGGCAAGTTGCTTGGATACTTTGTGTCCCACGGGGGATCGAAGTCAATCCCAACAAGATCAAGGCCATTGAGCAGATTCATCTCCAAGTCTGCCGAGCGTACCATGCCGTTCTTCAAGATTTTGAAGAAGGCATGTCCCATGAAGTGGACCCCTGAAGCAGACATAGCTTTGCAAGAATTGAAGACCTACCTGTCCTCTGTGCCTACCCTGGTTGCGCCCAAACCCCAGGAGCCGTTGTTGCTATACTTAGCGGCAACCAACCAAGTGGTCAGTGCAGCCTTGGTAGCACAGCGAGAAGTGGATGAGAAAGAGAGTGAGCAGAGGCCAGCAGGGCCAGATAAGGATCAGAATAGCAGCAAGCACGACAACGATGACAACCCTAAGAACGCGGCAAGGAAGAAAGTGGTGCAACGCCCAGTGTACTTCGTCAGCTCCTTGTTGCAGGGGTCTAGGTCGAGGTACTCTAGCATGCAAAAGTTGATCTTTGGCCTCATCATGGCCTCAAGGAAACTGCGTCACTACTTCCAAGCCCATGAGATCACGGTTGTTACACATTTCACGTTGCAACGGATACTCCAAAACCCATAGGCTACCGGCAGAATAGTGGAGTGGGCTTTGGAGCTATGCAGCTTTGGTTTGAGGTTTGAGAGCACATCAACTGTCCAGAGGAGGGCGTTGGCAGAGTTTATTGCAGAATGGACGTCAACCCCTGATGAGGAAGTGACAGAGACAACTATCCCAGACAAGGAATCCCCCCAAGAATGGATTATGTATTTTGATGGTGGTTTTTTCCTACAAGGTACGGGGGCTGGTGTGCTTCTTGTTGCCCCCTCCGGGGAGCACTTGAAGTACGTCGTCTAGATGCAACCAACAATACAACAGAATATGAAGGGCTCCCTGCCGGGCTCAGAATTGCAGCAGAATTGGGAATTAAGAAGCTGATCATTCGAGGAGATTCATAGCTGGTGGTGAGGCAAGTCAACAAGGATTATCAAAGTCCATTGATGGAGGCATACATTGAGGAAGTGAGGAGATTGGAGGAGCACTTTGACAGATTACAAACAGAGCACGTACCCCATGCAGACAACAACATAGCTGATCATCTGTCAAAGTGTGTTGCGCAGAAGCTTCTTGTGGAACCTGGGACTTTTGTTCTCCGTCTCACTCAGCCCTCCGTATCCCCATCAACAATGGCCCGAAAACGGAGAAAGTTGGACACCGGAAAGCCTCTCCCGATAGAGTCATCCGCTCCCGGCAGAGACCCTGCCGGAAACAACTCCTCTCAGCCTGCCGGACCACCCCCTCCAGCCGGGTCCATGGATCCCGCGTACGAGGCCGGTGCTCCCGCGGCGGAGGAGGTGCCGCTAGTCCTCGTTGCCGAGCCACAGGCTCCAACTTGGGCAAGGCACATTGTCCGCTTTCTCCAAACCGGAGAGCTTCCCGGCGATCAAGATGAAGCTGAAAAAGTAGCCCGGAAGTCCAGTATGTATCAGTTTGTCAATGACACTCTATACAGAAGGAGGCCCAACGGTGTGAAATTGAAGTGTGTCTGCCGGGAAGAAGGAAAGGAACTGGTGGTTGAGATACACAAAGGAATGTGCGGCTCCCACATTGAATCAAGGGCGTTAGTTGGGAAAGCATTGCGGCAAGGATTCTATTGGCCCATAAACCTCCAAGATGCGGTCAAGCTAGCCACTAAGTGTGAAGACTGCCAGTTCCATTCCAAGAAAACCCACTTGCGTGCCCAAGCGCTTCAGACAATCCCTCTGTCATGGCCATTTTTGGTCTGGGGGCTCGATATCCTCGGCCCCTTCCCCGAGCAATCGGGGGCTTTGAATTCTTGTTCGTTGCCATCGACAAGTTTACAAAGTGGCCGGAAGTGACTGTCGTGAGAAAGGTGACTGCTCAGTCAGCTATCAAGTTCTTGAAAAATCTGGTGTGTCATTTTGGAGTTCCGGCAAGGATAATCACCAACAACGGCACCCAGTTCACGAGTCGCGCCTTCATGCAATATGTTCATGCCCACGGATGCAAGATCTCATTCACCTCTATGGCACACCCCCGGAGCAATGGATAAGCTGAGAGGGCGAACGTTGAAGTGCTACGTGAACTCAAGACAAGAACCTTTGATACGCTGCAGAAGCACGACAGGTGGTGGATCGAGGAGTTGCTGGTAGTTCTCTGGTCCCTCAGAACGACACCAAACCGAGCTAGCCGGCAGACTCCCTTCTCCCTGGTCTACGGGGCAGAAGCAGTTATCCCCACGGAACTCATTTACGGGTCGCCTCGAGTACTTGCTTACGATGAAATCATGCAAGATCAGTATCGGCGTGACGACGTTGTACTACTTGAGGAGAACCGTCTCCGGGCTGCTACGCGTGCTGCACGCTATCAGCAAGCCCTGCGTTGTTATCATAGCCGCAGGGTTCATGTCCGGTGTTTTGAGGAAGGTGACCTTGTCCTTAGGCGCGTTCAGTCCGCCAAAGGTACACACAAGTTGTCACCAAAGTGGTAAGGCCCTTACCGGGTAGTACGAGTCACCAGACCCGACGTAGTCCATCTGGAGACCGGAGATGGCACTCTGTTGCAAAACTCATGAAATATTGAGCATCTTCGCAAGTTCTACCCGTAAGGCGCGAGGCTGACGGGCCCTGCCCGGCAGCCACCCATTTGTATAGGCCTTGCCTCAGTTGCATGTAACCCCTTGTACAAAGTCGGGGCGATGACCCCGTGCGAGAGAAAATAAAGAAGCATTGTAGGGGGGCCCCAACCTAGATTGCATGCATGCACGAGCATTCCAGATCACTGCATAAGCATTTTCATGAGCATCTGCATATGCATATAGATGGGATCGCATCTTGCATTCATTCTCATCTACATGAAGCTACAGGTTCTTACCATGGACTTGGCTTCGACAAAGGAGCGATAAGATTGCCCGACACTGCGATCCCGGCAAGCCAAACAGATAAGTTCTACCTCTTGTCCATTCGTGTTCTGTAAGCTATAACTTATGCATTAGAAAACCTCGCCACTCCTTCTAGACTTAGGTGCTCCCATTCCCGACCTGAACGTTGCTTCGGTCAGTGTGGTCGTAGTTGCCTTTGATAAAAGGAAGTTGGCGTGGGGCTGGGCCCTCTGTCTGTAACCCGGCAGATAAGGTTCTCCGGCAGATAAAAAGGGGGCTGGCTGGATAAGCCTGCCGGGACAAACTCGTTTGTTTACACTAAAGAGGCATCTCACCTCTGCATGGACGTATACATGTAGGGGTTCCTCTCCTCCCAGGCACGGCAGGTGAAGGCTAGAAGGGCAAGGGGGAGCATCGGGGAACACGTCGATGGAGAGCACGGCAAAGGCGACCCGTCAACCACCGCCACCAGGGCCAGCAGGGAACGGCAGGATGAACAGAGCTGCAGCCCGAGAAGAAGCCTGCCGGGGCTCGGCTGGAAGACTGCTGGAGGAGCCCGGGAGCGCCATCCCCACCTCTGCATCCAACTCCCCGGCATACCTTGTTGCCGGGAGGAGATGCAGATGTAGATGATGGCGCTACTGCCTGATGAAGATGGTGCGAGCGGCGATCAGTCAGAGTCGGAGTCATCACCCTCCCGCCCACCAGCATCGTCATCGTCGTCACAGTCCTCCTCGTCGCTCATGCTCGAGGAGGAGCTTTCTTCGTTGGTAGAGCTCTCCGCGCAGCACCCTAAGAGAATTCCCGAGCGCCCGAAGACCTTGATGGAAAGCAGGCCGCTCTCCATTAATTTGAACTGGAGAAGGTGCCCATCCGTCAAACTATGGGCACGGGTGAAGGTCTTCCAACCACGGCGGACGTACATAACATGAGGAGCAGGGAAGTCGACGTCGACCCACATGCCGTCGTTCCCGCAGCCCCTCATGTGCAACCTCAAAATGCGCGGCGGATCGAGCTCCATTTCCCGGATGAACGGGGTAGGAGGACGAAGATGGCCGCACAGAGGCTTATACAACCTGATGAAGAATTCTCGAGGCTGATCTCCAGCATGGCCTTCCATCGGGGGAGGAGCCGCCGGCGGAGGTACAACCGGAGCGCCGCCTCGTCCTCCTCCTCGTCGAGCGCCACGAAGACCTCGACCTCGCCCCTCCCTCCTCCTCTCACGGCGGGCTCCGCCGCTGCGAGCTCCGGAGGAGGGGCGATGCGCTGACGAGTAGAAGCCCTCGTCGCCGCCACTGGAGTACCAGCGCGTTCTCGCCCCCTCACCATGATGAGCGAAGGAAGACTATGAATAAAGAAGGAGGAAGAGGTGCGTATGGGAAAACACCATCCTTGCCCTCTTTTATAGATGAGCAAGGCCAGGGGCCGGCCCCTCGCCCCTTGGGCGGCCGCCCCGCTTGTCCAATGAAGCCTCCCCTCCCCGTTCAGAGACATGGGGAATCAGGACCAACCCACTGCTCCAACTAGCGATGCCTGATTTTCCGCCTCGGCACTCACACCCGTGCCCTCCACGTCCATCACCTACCCTTCCTGAGGCATGAAGGACACGTGGCAGATGGGCCAGAAGCATGGAGACAAGTGGGATGGCCGTTTCCGCCCTGTGATCGTGGGGCATGAGCGCCATGCAGGCCATGATCCGAGACTTTTTCATACCATCGTGCACGACGCGCGGGGAAACCAGAAACTGGCCCAAAATCAAGACTAATGAAGAAGCAAAGAAGATCTCGAGAGACCAACCTCTTCAGCAGCGCTGCTGGTGCACTTGTTATGCCCTACCCGACGATGCTCGGCAGCGCATTCGAGGCAGGCCTGGGGGCTTCTGTCGGTGCAACATACCTGGGGCCCGTTGCCCTGACTGTGCACATGTGCAAGATCAGGATTGAAGCATCAGAACAAGATGAACAAGAGACCAAGAGATTCAGAACACCAATAAGCAGAACGGAAGGATCCAAGGCCAAGTCACACTACAAAAAAAGACACATCCGTGACATTTTGGGCCGAACGATTTTTTTTCTATCATACATATGACACTTCTATGACGATAATTGTGACAAAACCCGGTATCATCATAGATGTGGTGGGCTCCTACTTCTATGACAAAAAATCATGACAGAAAATGGACTTTTCGTCCTGGGCAGGCCGGAGACGCAGCTGCATGACATTCTTCGGGTCGTCCATGACGGAAAAAACCATGGTAGAAGCGAGGGGGAGGAAAATTTCGGGGAGTTGCCGGTTACGGTGGGAGGTCGGGGGCGGAGCGATGCGCGTTTCTCTCGTACAGGTACGCGTGTGTGTGGGAGACGTTGGCTCTAACTGAACCCGAGCAAGGCGTTGGGCTCTAACTGAACCCGAGCGATTGCATTGCAGGCTACGCGTTACTGAACCCGAGCGATCGATCGATGGCTATTAACTGAACCCGATGGAGCGATTCCTTCGCTACTGCTGCTAACTGAAGCCGATCGATGCTGCCTCTGGGATGAACAGTGAGCGTTGC
>NC_041391.1:207550038-207566076 GCF_002162155.2 Triticum dicoccoides | reverse complement strand
GATGAACAGTAGACGATGGAGGGGTGGCCGTGGAGGGGTGGTTGAACAGTAGCCGGTGGAGTAGCGCACGGTGGAGGCTGGATGAACAGGAGCCCGTGGAGGCTGGAGGAGGTCAACGATGGAGATGAACAGTATCTCGTGGAGTCCCGTTTTGCGGTACGCCACATCCCTCCCGATGAACAGGACCCCCGTTTCGACTGTAGGAGGTCCGTTTTGCGGTACGCCACACCCCTCCCGATTAACAGGACCCCCGTTTTGACTGTAGGAGGTCCGTTTCCTCCGTTTTGCGATACGCCACACCCCTCCCGATCAACAGGACCCCCGTTTCGACCATAGGAGGCCCGTTTCCTCCGTTGTGCGGTACACCAGGCCTCGTTTCCATGGCCTGTTTCGTCTAAGCCGGTTGGCTCCCACGCATTCCGTTGCCTCCCGATGAACACAACGCATTCCGTTGCATCCCCATGAACACGACGCATTCCGTTGCCTCCTGATGAACACGACGCATTCTGTTGCCTCCCCATGAACACGACGCATTCCGTTGCCTCCCCATGAACACGAGCCCTCGCCGTACGTATGCGCGACTAGGCATTCGAGACCCCGCCCGTATGTACACATACGTGGCCGTATTTTCTTTCTTGCACCCTGGCCGCTGTATGTACGTGTACATGCTACGTGCGCACCTCTACTACGACACGTGCGTGCCTCTACAATGACCAGTATGTACGTACACATTCACGACCAGAATGACAATGCTACGTACGCTTCGACCATGTGGGTCCCGACTATCAGACACTTCCTTGCGTGCGAAAATGTAGCTGGTGGGTCCCAGCAGTCAGAGGGGCGAATCGTTTTTTTTTGCCCGGACGCACTTCCTTGCGTGCGAAGGTGTAGCTGGTGGGTCCCAGCAGTCAGGGGGGAAACGTTTTTTTCATGAAATATGGTGGCCCGTCTGGTGGGTCCCCGCTGTCAGGTGGAGGAATAATTATTTTCCACGTAATAAGGAGGCACTTCCTTGCTGTGGCCGTGGACCCAGCTGTCAGCCTCTCCACATACAGTCCATGTCCGATGGAAATCGTTCCTTGACCACGTTGACCACGCCCCGCTGAGAGCACCAGGGCGGTGGACAACGGTGAGGCCTAGGAAGGGGACGATGGGGAGCAGGGGAAGACGCGGCAGTGGAAGCCCGCGCCGAGAGGAGTACGAGGGTTCACTGGTTCGGCTGTGATGTGAGGCTGCCGTCATCGGAGGGCCTGGCAAGAAGTGGGAATAGTAGGGGGCGGTGAGGCCTCCGTGGTAGCACATTCGGCCACGGGGGCAGGAGCACGCGACACGACCGGCGCTGCTTTGGGCGGCTGGAGCAAGAAGACCAGAGGTTGAGGAAGCACTACGGCCGTTGGATGGACATCGTACGGTCACTGGAGCTAGAATCATTTATATTGACTAAGTTGACAAAGCCCTCCGTCCCCGTCAACTTAGTAGGCCCACAAGTCAGCCTCCCACCAAGGTGGGTCCCAGCTAGCTGGGGGTATTCATTTTTTTTGTGCGTAATAAGGAGGCACTTCCAGTGGGTCCGAGCTGACAGCAGGGGGAATGCTTTTTTTCGTGAAATACGGTGGCCCATCAGGTGGGTCCCAGCTGTCAGGGCAAACGTTTTTTTCGCGAAATACTGGTGGCCCGTCCGGTGGGTCCCTGCTGTCAGGTGGAGGAATAATTATTTTCCGCGTAATAAGGAGGCACTTCCTTGCGGCTGCCGTGGACCCAGCTGTCAGCCTCTCCACATACAGTATTCTTCCGATGGAATTCGGTCGTTGACCACATTGACCACGCCGCGCCGAGAGCACCACGGAGGTGGATGACGGCGAGTCCTAGGAAGGGGACGACGTGGAGCCGGGGAAGACGCGGCAGTGGATGCCCACTTAGAGAGGAGTACGAGGGTTCACTGGTTCGGCTGCGCTGCCGTCGCCGCACAATAACAGGGGGTATGGGTGAGTGGAGTGGAGGGATGGCCTGGCCAGCGATGGGAGTAGTATGGGGGCGGTGAGGCCTCCACGGCAGCACAGCCGGCCACGGGAGGCAGGAGCAGGCGGCACGAGCGGTGCTGCTTTGGGCGGCTGGAGCAAGAAGACTAGAGGTTGAAGAAGCACTACGGCCGTTGGATGGACATCGTACGGTCAGTTGAGCTAGAATCATGCATATTGACTAAGTTGACAAAGTCCTTCGTCCCCTTCAACTTAGTAGGCCCACTATACTGGGTCCCAGCTAGCAGGGGGAGTATTCTTTTTTTGGGCATAATAAGGAGGCACTTCCTTGCGTGCGAAGATATAGCTAGTGGGTCCGAGCTGTCAGCGGCGGTAACATTTTTTTCGCAAAATACAGAGGCCCTTTCGGTGGGTCCCAGATGTCAGGTGGAGGAATCATTATTTTGCGCGTAATAAGGAGGCATTTCCTTGCGTGCGGCCGTGGACCCAGCTGTCAGCCTCTCCACGTACAGTCCACTTCTGATGGATGTCGTTCATTGACCACGTTGACCAGGCCGCGCCGAGAGCACCAGGGCAGTGGACGACGGCGAGGCCTAGGAAGGGAACGACACGGAGCCAGGGAATACTCGGCAGTTATTTCCCACACGGAGGAGTACGAGGGTTTACTGGTTCGTCTGCCGTCGCCGGAGAATAAAAACATGTGTGGGACTGAGGGTGAGTAGAGGGATAGCTAGGCCAGCGATGGGAGTACGGTGGGGCGGTGAGGCCTGCGCGGCAGCACAGCCGGCCGCGGGGAGGAGGGAGCAGGCAGTCCCGCCGGCACTTGTTTGAGCGGCTGGAGTAGGAAGAGCAAAGATTGAAGAAGCACGACGGCCGTTGGATGGACATCCAACAGTATACAGGCCATCTGTGGAAAGCCTCAAATTTGTGGAAAATAGCGTACAGCCCATCTGCCATTATTTCAAATAGTTTACAACCCATTTGCTAATTCTTACGGGTTTTTTTGGAGCCCATATTCTTTTTGTTAGCATTACAGCCCATATTGTGGCCACGGTTAAAAAAGTATACGAAATTTTGCATATGTCGGTGCGGTCTGAACTGTTTTTAATCACGAAATTTCGAGTCACATTCAGACTGATTTTAAAAATAAAAGTATATCAATATAAAATCCAATAAATTGTCCAGGCATAAAAATCAATGCAATTTAAAATCTCTAAATGAAAAAAAGATGTTTGAAACTAATTGCCGGTTTGATGTGTTTTAAAAATGTACAACCCATTTCTCATTACTGATAGGCCATTTTCTCGGCCAGTTGAATGAAGCTCTCCTCGTCTAGCCCAACAGGCATGATAAAGTGACTTACTTGACAAATCACAAAAAAATTGGGCTAGCCATTTTCAAAAAGAAAAAAAAACTACTAGGCTGGTCTGTGATAAACATAAAAGAAAAGGCTGTCTAGACAGGCCAGAGTGTCCCGCACAGCCCAGTTGACACCCTGCTTCCGTCTCAAAAACATATTAGATAAATGCCACTCCAATTATGGCGATTCATAAAAATGCCATTGCAATTTCCAAACTTTGTAAAATGCCACTACAATTTTTGCAAACTTTGAAAAACGCCACTGCAGTTTGCAAACTTTGAAAAACGCCACTCCAGACTTCAGAAAATGCCACTAGAAATGGCATGAAATGGCATTTTTCAAAGTTTGGAAATTGTAGTGGCATTTCTCAGAGGCATTTATCAAATTAACCCAAAACAAAAATAACTGGGCGAGCTGCTGGGTCCCTGGTGTCAGCCGCTCATTGTGCAATTCTCTCGTTTATTGACTACATTGACAATGGCATAGGACCCAGATGTCAGAAATCCACTAGGAGAAGCCATTTTTTTATTGGCTTGAAATAAGGAGGCACTTGCTTGCGTACTTCCATGACCTTGGCGGGTCCCTGCTGTCATCCTCTCCATGTACAATCATCTCCTGACTGTGTACGCATCAACTTGCTAGGCCCACAAGTCAGCCTCTAAACCCGTGGATGACAAATACAACCCATTTAAAAAAATAACAGCCCATTCCATAAGTTCAAACGGAAAGTTCAACATTCAGAGCAAAGTAACAGGTCTGATCCACATATAGAGTACTGAACTTCCACGTTGACAACCATCATAGCCAAGTTAACTATCTACTCCCACTAGACAAGTACTAACTTACTCTTAGCTAACTAGACGATGCCAGCGGTACACACTAAATGCCGGCACCGGCGTCCTGCGCCTCGCCTCGGACTTGCCAAAGGTGCGATAGGGCGTGTTGCTCGCGTGCATTGGCCCTTTCCATGCCGGCGTGGTCCACCGAAGCTTCGGCTTCCAAGTGGGAAACCCACTTGACGAGCTGGTAGTAAAAATCGGCGTCGCGAACGCGTGCGTGCCCGACAGCCTCCAGGGCTATTTGCCGGGCGCCGGCCTCCACGTAGTCGGCCCAGTTGTGGGCGCTCTGCTCGTGACTCAGAGCGTCGGTGCGCTGTTGCTCCATGTCCCGCTGGCGGTGCAAATCGGCATTACGCTGCTCCTCCACCAGGCGGTCGTGCTCCAACAACTCCTGCTCCTCCGCCATGCGGTCGCGCTCCAACAACTCCTGGATCTGCGCATTGCCATCTAAAGACAGATAGAATGCCTCCTCCCTCCGTCTGCCTTTCGGTGAAAAACCGAACAGTAGTTCCGGCGGTGACCGCCTCCGGCGTCTCCTACCACGGACGGGCGGAGGTATGGTGGATGTGGCGAGCAATGTCGGGCTGGTGGGGGCTGATGAGGATATGGCGAGTTGGGTCACGGTGGCACTGGAGAATGCCGGGAAATAGTACTTATAGGGGGAAGGTACCGCGACGGTCATCAGAATTCAATGCATAATGGATTAGCGCGCCAGCTTGCAGTGGAAAACTAGGGAAACTGAAATTATGACTGTGCCGTCCCATCCCGTCTAGGTCGCACGCCGGCATGGCGGTCAAACGAGTGCACTCGAATTATCTCCCTCCTTGTCAATAATGATTTCACGGATTTAAAAAGCCCGCAACAATTAAAGCGTATATTTTTTCGCATCAGTTAGCTGCCTTAATTATGGCCAGCCACATGCAGGCACTCAGAATCGCTTGCAGGCAGTACACGAAGCAGCATGCAACGAGTCGCAGCCGAGGGCACGCATGTGTTGGGAAACGTAGTAATTTCAAAAAATTTCCTACGTACACGCAAGATCATGGTGATGGCATAGCAACGAGAGGGAAGAGTGTTGTCCACGTACCCTCGTAGACCGTAAGCGGAAGCGTTATGACAACGCGGTTGATGTAGTCATACGTCTTCACGATCCGACCGATCCAAGCACCGAACGTACGGCACCTCCGAGTTCAGCACACGTTCAGCTTGATGACGATCCCCGGGCTCCGATCCAGCAAAGCTTCGGGGATGAGTTCCGTCAGCACGAAGGCGTGGTGACGATGATGATGCTTTACCGGCACAGGGCTTCGCCTAAACTCCGCGACGATATGACCGAGGTAGAATATGGTGGAGGGGGGCACCGCACACAGCTAAGGAACGATCTGTAGATCAACTTGTGTGTTCCGGGGTGCCCTCCTGCCCCCGTATATAAAGGAGGGAGGGGGAGGTGTGGCCGGCCTAGGAGGGGGCGCGCCAAGTGTGGAGTCCTACTAGGACTCCCTAGTCCTAGTAGGATTCCACCTCCCTTGTTGGAGTAGGAGAGGGGGAAAGAGGGGGAGAGGAGGAAGGAAAAGGGGGCTGCACCCCTTGTCCAATTCGGACCAGGGGGGGGGGGCTGCACGCCTCCTTCCTTTCGGCCTCTCTCCTCTATTCCCGTATGGCCCAATAAGGCCCATATACTCCCCGGCGAATTCCCGTAACTCTCCGGTACTCCGAAAAATACCCGAATCACTCGGAACCTTTCCAAACTCCGAATATAATTGTCCAATATATTGATCTTTACATCTCGACCATTTCGAGACTCCTCGTCATGTCCCCGATCTCATCCGGGACTCCGAACTCCTTCGATACATCAAAACTCATAAACTCATAATATAACTGTCATCGTAACGTTAAGCGTGCGGACCCTACGGGTTCGAGAACTATGTAGACATGACCTAGAACTATTCTCGGTCAATAACCAATAGCGGAACCTGGATGCCCATATTGGTTCCTACATATTCTACGAAAATCTTTATCGGTCAAACCGCATAACAACATACGTTGTTCCCTTTGTCATCGGTATGTTACTTGCCCGAGATTTGATCGTCGGTATCCAATACCTAGTTCAATCTCGTTACCGGCAAGTCTCTTTACTCGTTCCGTAATGCATCATTCCGTAACCAACTCATTTGGTCACATTGCTTGCAAGGTTTATAAAGATGTGCATTACCGAGAGGGCCCAGAGATACCTCTCCGACAATCGGAGTGACAAAAGCTAATCTCGAAATACGCCATATCAACATGTACCTTCGGAGACACCTGTAGTACTCCTTTATAATCACCCAGTTACGTTGTGACGTTTGGTAGTACCCAAAGTGTTCCTCCGGTAAACGGGAGTTGCATAATTCTCATAGTTACAGGAACATGTATAAGTCATGAAGAAAGCAATAGCAACATACTAAACGATCAAGTGCTAGGCTAACGGAATGGGTCATGTCAATCACATCATTCTCCTAATGATGTGATCCCATTAATCAAATGACAACTCTTTTGTCCATGGCTAGGAAACATAACCATCTTTGATAAACGAGCTTGTCAAGTAGAAGCATACTAGTGACACTATGTTTGTCTATGTATTCACACATGTATTATGTTTCCGGTTAATACAATTCTAGCATGAATAATAAACATTTATCATGAAATAAGGAAATAAATAATAACTTTATTATTGCCTCTAGGGCATATTTCCTTCAGTCTCCCACTTGCACTAGAGTCAATAATCTAGTTCACATTGTTATGTGATTTAACACCAATATTCACATCTGCATGTGATTAATACCCATAGTTCACATCATCATGTGATCAACACCCAAAGGGTTTACTAGAGTCAATAATCTATTTCACATCACTATGTGATTAACACCCAAAGGGTTTACTAGAGTCAATAATCTAGTTCACATCGCTATGTGATTAACACCCAAAAGAGTACTAAGGTATGATCATGTTTTGCTCGTGAGAGAAGCTTAGTCAACGGGTCTATCATATTCAGAGCCGTATGTATTTCGCAAATATTCTATGTCCATAATGCTCTGCACGGAGCTACTCTAGCTAATTGCTCCCACTTTCAATATGTATCCAGATTGAGACATAGAGTCAACTGGATTGGTGTAAAAGCTTGCATCGTTGTAACTTTTATGACGGACTCTTTTATCACCTCCATAATCGAGAAACGTCTCCTTAGTCCTCACTAAGGATATTCTTGACCCATGTCCAGTGATCTACTTATTAGATCAAAATTGTATTCCTTTGCCAAACACAGAGCAAGGTATACAATAGGTCTGGTTCACAGCATAGCATACTTTATAGAACCTATGACTGAGGCATAGGGAATGACTTTTCATTCTCTTTCTATTTTCTGCAATGGTCGGGTCTTGAGTCTTACTCAACTTCACACCTTGTAACATAGGCAAGAACTCCTTCTTTGACTGTTCCATTTTGAACTATTTCAAAAATTTATCAAGGTATGTACTCATTGAAAAATCTTATCAAGCGTCTTGATCTATCTATATAGATCTTGATGCTCAATGTGTAAGCAGCTTCACCGAGGTCTTGCTTTGAAAAAACTCTTATTCAAGTATCCTTTCATGCTATCCAGAATTTGCATATCATTTGCAATTAACAATATGTCATCCACATATAATATTAGAAATGTTACAGAGCTCCCACTCACTTTCTTGTAAATACAGGCTTCTTCAAAAGTCTGTATAAAACCATATGCTTTGATCAACTCATCAAAGCGTATATTCCAACTCCGAAATGCTTGCACCAGTCCATTGATGGATTGCTGGAGCTTGCACACTTTGGTAGCATCTTTAGGATTGACAAAAACTTTCTGGTTGCATCATATACAACTCTTCTTTAATAAATCCATTAAGGAATGCAGTTTTGACATCCATTTGCCAGATTTCATAAAATGTGGCAATTGCTAACATGATTCAGACAGACTTAAGCTTTGATACGAGTGAGAAAATCTCATCGTATTCAACACCTTGAACTTGTTGAAAACATTTCGCAACAAGTCGAGCTTAGTAGATAGTAACACTACTATCAATGTCCGTCTTCCTCTTGAAGATCCATTTATTTAACATGGCTTGCTGATCATCGAGCAAGTCAATCAAAGTCCATACATTGTTCTCATACATGGATCATATCTCAGATTTTATGGCCTCAAGCCATTTCGTGGAATCTGGGCTCATCATCGCTTCCTCATAGTTCGTAGGTTCATCATGGTCCAGTAACATGACTTCCAGAACAGGATTACCGTACCACTCTGGTGCGGATCTTACTCTGGAAGGCCTACGAGGTTCTGTAGTAACTTAATCTGAAGTTTCATGATCATCATCATTAACTTCCTCACTAATTAGTGTAGTAGTCACAGGAACAGATTTCTGTGATGAACTACTTTCCAATAAGGGAGCAGGTACAGTTACCTCATCAAGTTCTACTTTCCTCCCACTCACTTCTTTTGAGAGAAACTCCTTCTCTAGAAAGGATCCATCTTAGCAACGAATAACTTGCCTTCGGATCTGTGATAGAAGGTGTACCCAATAGTTTCCTTTGGGTATTCTATGAAGACGCGCTTCTCCGATTTGGGTTCGAGCTTATCAGGTTGAAAAAAACTTTTTCATATAAGCATCGCAACTCCAAACTTTAAGAAACGACAACTTTGGTTTCTTGCCAAACCACAGTTCATAAGGTGTCGTCTCAACGGATTTTGATGGTGCCCTATTTAAAGTGAATGCAGCTGTCTTTAATGCATAACCCCAAAATGATAGTGGTAAAATCGATAAGAGACATCATAGATCACACCATATCCAATAAAGTGCGGTTACGACGTTCGGACACACCATAACGTTGTGGTGTTCCAGGTAGCGTGAGCTGTGAAACTATTCCATGTTGTTTTAATTGAAGACCAAACTCGTAACTCAAATATTTGTCTCCGTGATCAAATCGCAGAAACTTTATTTTCTTGTTACGATGATTTTTCCACTTCACTCTGAAATTCTTTGAACCTTTCAACTATTTCAGACTTATGTTTCATCAAGTAGATATACCCATATCTACTCAAATCATCTTGTGAAGGTCAGAAAATAACGATACTTGCCACGAGCATCAACACTCATTGGATCGCATACATCGGTATGTATTATTTCCAATAAGTCAGTAGCTTGTTCCACTGTTCCGGAGAACGGAGTTTTAGTCATCTTGCCCAAAAGGCACGGTTCGCAAGCATCAAATGATTCATAACCAAGTGATTCCGAAAATCCATCTTTTATGGAGTTTCTTCATGCGCTTTACACCAATATGACCTAAACGGCAGTGCCACAAATAAGTTGCACTATCATTATTAACTTTACATCTTTTGGTTTCAATATTATGAATATGTGTATCACACGATCGAGATCCAACAAACCATTTTCATTGGGTGTATGACCATAGAAGGTTTTATTCATGTAAACAGAACAATAATTATTCTCTAACTTACATGAATAACCGTATTGCAATAAACATGATCAAATCATATTCATGCTCAACGCCAACGCCAAATAACATTTATTTAGGTTCAACACTAATCCCGAAAGTATAGGGAGTGTGCGATGATGATCATATCAATCTTGGAACTACTTCCAACATTCATCGTCACCTCACCCTCAACTAGTTTCTGTTTATTCTGCAACTCCCGTTTCGAGTTACTACTCTTAGAAACTGAACTAGTATCAAATACCAAGGGGTTGCTATAAACATTAGTAAAGTACACATCAATAGCATGTATATCAAATATACCTATGTTCACTTTGCCATCCTTCTTATCCGCCAAATACTTGGGGTAGATTCACTTCCAGTGACCAGTCCCTTTGCAGTAGAATCACTTAGTCTTAGGCTTAGGTCCAAACTTGGGCTTCTTCACTTGAGCAGCAACTTGCTTGCTGTTCTTCTTGAAGTTCCCCTTCTTCCCTTTGCCCTTTTTCTTGAAACTAGTGATCTTGTCCACCATCAACACTTTGATGTTTTTCTTTGATTTCTACCTTCGCCGATTTCAGCATCACGAAGAGCTTGGGAATCGTTTTCGTCATCCCTTGCATTATAGTTCATCACGAAGTTCTACTAACTTGGTGGTGGTGACTAGAGAATTCTGTCAATCACTATCTTATCTGGAAGATTAACTCCCACTTGATTCAAGCGATTGTAGTACCCAGACAATCTGAGCACATGCTCACTAGTTGAGCGATTCTCCTCCATCTTTTAGCCATAGAACTTGTTGGAGACTTCATATCTCTCAACTCGGGTATTTGCTTGAAATATTAACTTCAACTCCTGGAACATCTCATATGGTCCATGACATTCAAAACGTCTTTGAAGTCCCGATTCTAAGCCGTTAAGCATGGTGCACAAAACTATCAAGTAGTCATCATATTGAGCTAGCCAAATGTTCATAACGTCTGCATTTGCTCCTGCAATAGGTCTGTCACCTAGCGGTGCATTAAGGACATAATTCTTCTGTGCAGCAATGAGGATAAACCTCAGATCACGGATCCAATCCGCATCATTGCTACTAACATCTTTCAACACAATTTTCTCTAGGAACATATCAAAATAAACATATGAAAGCAACAACGCAAGCTATTGATCTACAACATAATTTGCAAAATACTACCAGGACTAAGTTCATGATAAATTTAAGTTCAATTAATCATATTACTTAAGAACTCCCACTTAGATAGACATCCCTCTAATCCTCTAAGTGATTACGTGATCCATATCAACTAAACCATGTCCGATCATCACGTGAGATGGAGTAGTTTCAATGGTGAACATCACTATGTTGATCATATCTACTATATGATTCATGTTCGACCTTTCGGTCTCCGTGTTCCGAGGCCATATCTGTATATGCTAGGCTCGTCAAGTATGACCTGAGTATTCCGCGTGTGCAACTGTTTTGCACCCGTTGTATTTGAACGTAGAGCCTATCACACCCGATCATCACGTGGTGTCTCAGCACGAAGAACTTTCGCAACGGTGCATACTCAGGAAGAACACTTCTTGATTATTAAGTGAGAGATCATCTTAAAATGCTACCGTCAATCAAAGCAAGATAAGATGCATAAAGGATAAACATCACATGCAATCAATATAAGTGATATGATATGGCCATCATCATCTTGTGCTTGTGATCTCCATCTTCGAAGCACCGTCGTGATCACCATCGTCACCGGCGCGACACCTTGATCTCCATCGTAGCATCATTGTCGTTACGCCATCTATTGCTTCTACGACTATCGCTACCGCTTAGTGATAAAGTAAAGCAATTACAGGGCGTTTGCATTTCATACAATAAAGCGACAACCATATGGCTCCTGCCAGTTGCCGATAACTTCGGTTACAAAACATGATCATCTCATACAATAAAATATAGCATCACGTCTTGACCATATCACATCACAACATGCCCTGCAAAAACAAGTTAGACGTCCTCTACTTTGTTGTTGCAAATTTTATGTGGCTGCTACGGGCTTAGCAAGAACCGTTCTTACCTACGCATCAAAACAAAAACGATAGTTTGTCAAGTTGGTGCTGTTTTAACCTTCGCAAGGACCGGGCGTAGCCACACTCGGTTCAACTAAAGTGAGAGAGACAGACACCCGCCGGTCACCTTTAAGCAACGAGTGCTCGTAGCGGTGAAACCAGTCTCGCGTAAGCGTACGCGTAATGTCGGTCCGGGCTGCTTCATCTCACAATGCCGCTGAACCAAAGTATGACATGCTGGTAAGCAGTATGACTTATATCGCCCACAACTCACTTGTGTTCTACTCATGCATATAACATCAACGCATAAAACCTAGGCTCGGATGCCACTGTTGGGAAACGTAGTAATTTCAAAAAAATTCCTACGTACACGCAAGATCATGGTGATGGCATAGCAACGAGAGGGGAGAGTGTTGTCCACATACCCTCGTAGACCGTAAGCGGAAGCGTTATGACAACGCGGTTGATGTAGTCGTACGTCTTCACGATCCGACCGATCCAAGCACCGAACGTACGGCACCTCCGAGTTCAGCACACGTTCAGCTTGATGACGATACCCGGGCTCCGATCTAGCAAAGCTTCGGGGATGAGTTCAGTCAGCACGTCGGCGTGGTGACGATGATGATGCTTTACCGGCGCAGGGCTTCGCCTAAAGTCCGCGACGATATGACCGAGGTGGAATATGGTGGAGGGGGGCACCGCACACGGCTAAGGAACGATCCGTAGATCAACTTGTGTGTTCTGGGGTGCCCTCCTGCCCCCGTATATAAAGGAGGGAGGGGGAGGTGCGGCCGGCCTAGGAGGGGGCGCGCCAAGTGTGGAGTCCTACTAGGACTCCCTAGTCCTAGTAGGATTCCACCTCCCTTGTTGGAGTAGGAGAGGGGGAAAGAGGGGGAGAGGAGGAAGGAAAGGGGGGCCGCACCCCTTGTCCAATTCGGACCAGGGGGGTGCGCGCCTCCTTCCTTTCGGCCTCTCTCCTCTATTTCCGTATGGCCCAATAAGGCCCATGGACTCCCCGGCGAATTCCCATAACTCTCCGGTACTCCGAAAAATACCCGAATCACTCGGAACCTTAACGAACTCCGAATATAGTCGTCCAATATATCGATCTTTATGTCTCGACCATTTCGAGACTCCTCGTCATGTCCCGATCTCATCCGGGACTCCGAACTCCTTCGGTACATCAAAACTCATAAACTCATAATATAACTGTCATCGTAACCTTAAGCGTGCGGACCCTACGGGTTCGAGAACTATGTAAACATGACCTAGAACTATTCTCGGTCAATAACCAATAGCGGAACCTGGATGCCCATATTGGTTCCTACATATTCTACGAAGATCTTTATCGGTCAAACCGCATAACAACATACGTTGTTCCCTTTGTCATCGGTATGTTACTTGCCTGAGATTTGATCGTCGGTATCCAATACCTAGTTCAATCTCATTACCGACAAGTCTCTTTACTCGTTCTGTAATGCATCATTCCGTAACCAACTCATTTGGTCACATTGCTTGCAAGGCTTATAAAGATGTGCATTACCGAGAGGGCCCAGAGATACCTCTCCGACAATCGGAGTGACAAAACCTAATCTCGAAATACGTCAACTCAACATGTACCTTCGGAGACACCTGTAGTACTCCTTTATAATCACCCAGTTATGTTGTGACATTTGGTAGTACCCAAAGTGTTCCTCCGGTAAACGGGAGTTGCATAATTCTCATAGTTACAGGAACATGTATAAGTCATGAAGAAAGCAATAGCAACATACTAAACGATCAAGTGCTAGGATAATGGAATGGATCATGTCAATCACATCATTCTCCTAATTATGTGATCCCATTAATCAAATGACAACTCTTTCTTCCATGGTTAGGAAATATAACCATCTTTGATAAACGAGCTAGTCAAGTAGAAGCATACTAGTGACACTATGTTTGTCTATGTATTCACACATGTATTATGTTTCCGGTTAATACAATTCTAGCATGAATAATAAACATTTATCATGAAATAAGGAAATAAATAATAACTTTATTATTGCCTCTAGGGCATATTTCCTTCGGCATGTAGCCACTTAAATCGCTGGAATTAATTAGGCTTAAACTTCTGCATGCCGTTGATTATTGCCATGCCTTGGTCTTGCTGCTTTGCTCACGGGACTAATAAACCCGGACGGAGGGAGTACCTTGGTTGGTGAGAGGTTTGAATTAAGCCCTGCAAACCGGAAATGAGGTACTAGTACGTGCGTGATCCGCTATTTATTCGTGTAGGATCGAGTAGGTCATTTCTTGAATTGAGCCCTGCAAATCGGAAAGGAGGTAGTACGTGCGTGATATGCTATTTATCCGTGTAGGATCGATAATGTAGCTTGTTAGTTTCTTCAGAGGTAGGCATTTTTATCCGTGTAGGATCAATAGTGTAGCTTGTCAGTTTCTTCAGAGGTAGGCATTTTTATTCAAAAAACAGCCACTTCGCATCTTGCGTCGCAAATAAAACTGCCAGGTGCGCATTTGTAGGCTAGCTAGTGATCGATCAGTAACTTGTAAACACTGAGCGAACAAAAATAAGTAACTGTTAATGCATCTCAATGATTCACATATCATATACAAATATGTAGCTCCAAAAGCAAAGATCAGCCACTTTGGATCTTGCGCCGCAACTAAAACTAATTAGTACAATTTCCATACATAAGATCAACATGTTAATGCATCTCAATGATTCACGGATCATATACAAATATGTAGCTCCAAAAGCAAAGATCTAGAAAAACACATATGTTCTTCCTACTAACATGGATGCTTCTCTTGGCCAAAATTCAGTACAGACTGAAAGACAAATTTGTTTGTGAAGTCTACAATTCCTCTTGCAAACGTAAGTGGTTTCACAAATAGCTGGAACCATGAGAATGAACCACACATGATGGAGGAACATCCACTTCAATATGATTTGGTCTTCTCTCGATCACACCACGAGACTATATTCGGAATACAAACTTTAACTTAGGGAAAATGATGCCCATTGTATAATCAGACCAAAGCAATGAAGCACCAAGTGTTGGCCAGTAAATAGTACAGTACTACTTTTCTGCAGTCCATGAAGTGACTATCCAATCTTTGTGTCTATTTTCAAATGGCACTGCATGCAGTGACTATACTATTCTCTTGTGCAGTTCAACCAAAATTGCGGACACTTTGTTTGTTTGCCAAAGAGCAACGGGCAGACATATCTGTCTGCACAAATATCAAGCAGCTAGTAAACATATACCCCACCATGTTCGCAGTGATGGAAGAGGTGAAATCGATACAACCAAAATTGAGCATCCAATCATTGAATCCTGTCCTGCACCTCCAATGTAGGTCCACCCTGCCAATAAATTCACATGCAAACCACTAATATTACTACCTAATAACAGTACAAAAAGAGTAGCAAGATAGTAGCAAACCATGTACCTTCGTAATGAACAGCTCATAGTGCCACCAATTGGATATAAAGGTTTCTAAAAAACATGCTCCTAATGTTGAACTAGTTGGACTTTTTGTACAGCTCCACTAAAATCGAGCATCCCTGTTTGCATAGATATTAAAAGTGTGATTACTATAAAAGTGGCACTAGATGAAGCATAGACTCACAAATATAAGCATTCCAATTTCTTAATGGGAAAAGGTAGCAAGACTGTTTCTAACCACCTGTTTGAAGGAATAAATAAAGCAACAACGGCTGATGTCAAGAAGGCATACATAGTTTTTTCTGAAAAACTGAGCCATTTCTGACCTTTCCTCTTCTTTTAAGCAAATTTTGTGCACTTCTACTAAAATAAAATGCTATCACCGCCTTGACAATTTAGTTACACTGTACAAAAGGAAATGACTTAATATTACATCATGATGTCGGGTATATAGTAGACAGGCATTAGAGACAAACATACAGACCTACTCCTATAACATAATGAACATTAATTTTAACAAAGGTGTGACTAGCTTTACCGGGATAATTTGAGTGAACTCTACACCCTCTGTTCCTTAATATAAGACGTTACGGTGGGAGAGCGATGCACGTTTCTCTCATACAGGTACGCGCGTGTGTGCGAGGCGTTGGCTCTAACTGAACCCGAGTGAGGCGTTGGGCTCTAACTAAACCCGAGCGATTGCACTGCAGGCTACGCGTTACTAAACCCGAGCGATCGATCGATGGCTGTTAACTGAACCCGATGGAGCGATTCCTTAGCTATTGCTGCTAACTGAAGCCGATCGATGCTGCCTCTGGGATGAACAGTGAGCGTTGCGGGGG
>NC_041391.1:207515379-207549834 GCF_002162155.2 Triticum dicoccoides | reverse complement strand
CGGTGGAGGGGTGGCCGTGGAGGGGTGGTTGAACAGGACCCCGTGGTGTGGAGGGCTGGATGAACAGTAGACGGTGGAGGGCTGGATGAACAGTAGATGGTGGAGGGGTGGTTGAACAGTAGCCGGTGGAGTAGCGCGCGGTGGAGGCTGGATGAACAGGAGCCCGTGGAGGCTGGAGGAGGTCGACGGTAGCCCGTGGAGGCTGGAGGAGGTCGACGGTGGAGATGAACAGTATCCCATGGAGTCCCGTTTTGCGGTATGCCACACCCCTCCCCCCCCCGTTTCGACCGTAGCGCTCCAACACAAGTCCGTTTCGTCCGTTTTGCGGTACGCCACACCCCTCCTGATCAACATGACCCCCGTTTCGACCGTAGGAGGTCCGTTTCCTCCGTTTTGTGGTACGCCACACCCCTCCTGATCAACAGGACCCCCGTTTCGACCGTAGGAGGTCTGTTTCCTCCGTTTTGCGGTACGCCACACCCCTCCCGATCAACAGGACCCCGTTCTGAATTTGGCCGGTCGAACACAAGGCCGTTTCCTCCGTTGTGCGGTACGCCAGGCCTCGTTTCCATCGCCTGTTCCGTCCAAGCCCTCCCGATGAACACGACCATGCATTCCGTTCCACCCCAGCTGGTTGGCTCCCCATGAACACGACGACAACGTCGTTTCTCTGTTCCGACCCAGCCATGTACGTATGCGTGAGTAGGCGTTCGAGACCCCGCCCGTATGTACACATACGTGGCCGTATTTTCTTTCTTGCACCCTGGCCTCTGTACGTACGTGTACATGCTACGTGCGCGCCTCTACTACGCCACGTGTGCGCCTCTACAACGACCAGTATGTACGTACACGTTCGCGACCAGAATGACAACGCTATGTAGGCTTCGACTAGGTGGGTCCCGACTGTCAGGCACTTCCTTGCGTGCGAAAATGTAGCTGGTGGGTCCCAGCAGTCAGAGGGGCGAATCGTTTTTTTTGGCCCGGACACACTTCCTTGCGTGCGAAGGTGTAGCTGGTGGGTCCCAGCAGTCAGGGGGGAAACGTTTTTTTCATGAAATACGGTGGCCCGTCCGGTGGGTCCCCGCTGTCAGGTGGAGGAATAATTATTTTCCGAATAATAAGGAGGCACTTCCTTGCTGCGGCCGTGGACCCAGCTGCCAGCCTCTCCACATATAGTCCACGTCCGATGGAAATCGTTCCTTGACCATGTTGACCACGCCGCGCCGAGAGCACCAGGGCGGTGGACGACGGCGAGGCCTAGGAAGGGGACGACGGGGAGCCGGGGAAGACGCGACAGTGGAAGCCCGCGCTGAGAGGAGTACGAGGGTTCACTGGTTCGGCTACGGTGTGAGGCTGTCGTCACCGCAGGGCCTGGCCAGCGGTGGGAATAGTAGGGGGCAGTGAGGCCTCCGCGGCAGCACATCCGGCCACGGGAGGCAGGAGAATGCAGCACGACCAGCGCTGATTTGGGCGGCTAGAGCAAGAAGACCAGAGGTTGAAGAAGCACTACGGCGGTTGGATGGACATCGTACGGTCACTGGAGCTTGAATCGTTTATATTGACTAAGTTGACAAAGCCCTCCGTCCCCGTCAACTTAGTAGGCCCACAAGTCAGCCTCCCACCAAGGTGGGTCCCAACTAGCTGGGGGGTATTCATTTTTTTGTGCGTAATAAGGAGGCACTTCCGGTGGGTCCGAGCTGACAGCAGGGGGAACATTTTTTTCGCGAAATACGGTGGCCCGTCGGGTGGGTCCCAGCAGTCAGGGGCAAACGTTTTTTTCGCGAAATACTGGTGGCCCGTCCGGTGGGTCCCTACTGTCAGGTGGAGGAATAATTATTTTCCGCGTAATAAGGAGGCACTTCCTTTCGGCTGCCGTGGACCCAGCTGTCAGCCTATCCACGTACAGTATTCTTTCGATGGAATTCGGTCGTTGACCACATTGACCCGCCGCGCCGAGAGCACCACGGCGGTGGATGGCGGCGAGGCTTAGGAAGGGGACGACGCGGAGCTGGGGAAGACACGGCAAAGGATGCCCATGCAGAGAGGAGTACAAGGGTTCACTGGTTCGGTTGCGCTGCCGTCGCCGCAGAATAACATGGGGTGAGGGTGAGTGGAGTGGAGGGATGGCCTGGCCAGCGGTGGGAGTAGTATGGGGGCAGTGAGGCCTCCGCGGCAGCACAGCCGGCCACGGGAGGTAAGAGCAGGCGGCACGACCGGCGCTGCTTTGGGTGGCCGGAGCAAGAAGACCAGAGGTTGAAGAAGCACTACAGCCGTTGGATGGACATCGTACGGTCAGTCAAGCTAGAATCGTGCATATTGACTAAGTTGACAAAGCCCTTCTGTCAGGACCCCGACTCAATGCCACATCGATCTAGCATGTAACACCTCATATCACCTTGCGGCCTCACGCACGGTATTCCCACGGGTGTCGCCTTACCTTTGCCCGGGACCGTTTGCGCCTTTTGGCACACGTATATGACAGTGTCGCTAGCATCCATATGATAAGGAGCCCGGGCTGACATGGCTAGTCGTAAACCCAAAGCGGCACAGACTTACAGGGACAGGCATCCATGACCCAGCATCGAACGTGTCGGTCATCAGCGAGTGAATCCAGGCTGTAGCACTGGGCTAGCAGGACTCCGGTGAACCGGGCTGTAGCGGGCTAACAGGACTCCGGTATTCATCGCGTGACATTTCCCCGAAGGGACAGACACAGGAACGAAGAAGGACACATGCCGGCCAGCCTAAGTGTTCCGGAGCAGTAGCAAGCTACCATGGCTCGGTGGAAACACTAGGAGACATTTCCCCATAAGAGAGGCTACTAAAGATAAACAACTAGATGGTCAGATCCCACACATACCAAGCATTTCAATAACATACACACAATATGCTCGATATGTGCAAATACAACATGGCATCACAACATGACTCTACGACTCAAGTAATTTATTCAATAGGCTCCGAGGAGCGAGATATTACAAACATGGGTCTCAAGACCCAACATTCAGAGCATACAAATCAAGCACAAGCGGAAGCTATCATGTCTGAGTACAGACATCTATAAATGAAAAAGGCTGAGAAGCCTGACTATCTACCAAATCCTGCCGAGGCACAAGATCGTAGCTGAGGTAACAAGCTAAACGTCGAAGTCCAAGCGGAACTACTAATGAGACTGAAGTCTCTCTGCAAAACATAAAATATGCAAACGTGAGTACAAATGTACCCAGCAAGACTTACATCAGAACTAACTACATATGCATCATTATCAACAAAGGGGATGGTGGGGTTTAACTGCAGCAAGCCAGCTTTGACTCGGTGGCTATCCTAAACTACGACTGCAAGCGACTCTTTTGAGGTGGCGCACACGAGTCCACATATTCACCATATCAATACACCACTATGGATCCGCTCCCGTCTCCCTACGAGAACGCCATCCATAGCACTCACGCTTATCTTGCGCATTTTAAAGTATCCACTTTCACTTGTCTATGAACTGATATAAGCAACCCAGAAGTCCTTTTCCGCGGACACAGCTATTTGAATAGATGATGTTAACCCTGCAGGGGTGTACTTCTTCACACATGTTTCCACCACTTAGCGTCTGCACACGACATGTGCTCGGCAGACTTCAAGCGAAAGCCGACGTGGGTGTAGACCACGACCTACCTAAACACTCAAGTCTCTAGTCCAGGTTTATCGCCTATTCGGGTTCCATCCATGAGGAGATCCGGCCGGAGTTTCGCTCACAGCCCCAAACAATGTGAACAGGGTTCCGTGACACCAAACGGGCGCCCGGTATACCCGGCCACGTGCCTACCGCATCACAGCCCACCCCTACGGTCAGCGCTGTCCACGGCCTCCAGCATACTACAAACACCAGAAACTACTTGCAACTCCTGGACAAAGGACAAGGGTGATTAAGAAGCCGAGAGGGTCCATTGGTTTCGGGCCCAATGCGTGGTAGTAGCTGAATCATGGATCACAAACACAGAACTCAGTTCCTGAGGACGGCTGCAATGAGACAACCCACCATGTACTCCTACATGGCCTCTCACCGCTACCTTTACCAAATCGTGTTCACACACTTAGCTCACACACAGTGGGACATGTTCACACGCCTCTGATTCATCCCCGATGAATCAGACCTGACTCAACTCTAAGCAGTAGCAGGCATGACAAACAAACATGAATGAGTAGGCACAACAGGGCTCAAACAACTCCTACTCATGGTAGTGGGTTTCATCTAATTACTGTGGAATGACAGGTCATGCAGAGGATAAAGGGGTTCAACTACCGCAGCATGTAACAGTTGAATCGGTGTTGTCCTAATGCAGTAAAAGAGAGCAGGAGCGAGAGAGTAGGTTTGTATCGGAATGAACAAGGGGGTTTTGCTTGCCTGGCACTTCTGAAGATAGCATTGAGTCTTCATCAGTGTCAATGATCACATCATCGGTATCACGTCTATCGAGAGGGGACAAATACCGGCAACACAGAAGGGAACACAATCAATGCAATGCACAATATGATGCATGATCATGACATGGCAAGATGAATGTGTGTTGGGCTAATGCAACTAGCAACAGATTAAATGAAGTTGGTTTGAATATAAAATTCAAATTCAAACTCCATATGTGATTAAATAAATGCCTTTTAATTGATTTGTGCTAAACAGCAGCTATAAGTTGTTCTAACATGCATGAAAATGGTACAGATGGATTCCTTGAATTTTTCTGATAATTTTTCATATATAATTTATTTAATTTGGAGCTACGGTTGAATTTCTATGAATTTTAGAAGTTTTAGGCATTTTCTGAAATTTCCTGGATATTTAGAATTAAAATAATTCCAGAAAATGAATTTACTGCGTCAGCACTACGTCAGCATGACGTAAGCGAGTCAACGGGCAGCCCAGGTCAAACTGACCAGTGGGTCCTCCGTGTCAGTGACTAACCTAACTAACTGGGTTAGTTAGCGTTTTAACTTAAACTAACCTAGATTAATTAGGCGGGCTGGTCCCGCATGTCAGTGACACAGGGAAGGTCAAACCCCGGTCAAATGGCCCAAACAGGCCGGCGGCTCAACGCCGGCGGCAACAGGCACGGCGGAGGGCTTCGGGATCGCTCCTCCGGCGACCATTCGGGCGGCGGAGAGGCTCTACGGTTAGCTGGGAGGGCGCCGCGTCTTCCTGTGGAGTCGGTTGGGGTCGGGGCGGCCGGAATCGGCGCCGGCGTCGACCTAGGTGGCCGCCGGAGTTCGGCCAAGGTCGAACGCGGAGCTGCGGTGCACTAGAGGGGAAACGGAAAGGCTCTGTGGGCTCCTGGGAGGGCGGCGAACTCGGTAACGTGCTCGGGCGCTAGCTGGGGTGACCCTGGCCACGGCAGCGCCATGACCGGCGGCGAGGAGCAATCGGCTCCGGTGAGAAGGCGGCTGGAGTGCGGGAACGAGCGCGGGGAGAAGGGGAAATGGAAGAGGAGCTCACAGCGAGGTCGATGAGCAGCTCGGTGGTCTCGGGGAGGCGGCGGAGGTGGCGAATTGACCGCGGCGAACTTCGGTGGCCGGCGACGGAAACGGCGATGGTGGCGGCATTGCAGCACGTCCGGGAGGTCCGTAGCTCAACGAGGAGGTGGAGGGGGTTGTGGCGGAGCTCGGAAGCGGGTCGGGGAGGCGAGGGGAGGCCAGTGGCTACGGTGATGCCCGTCGGCGGCGGCGGTGGTTCTCGGGTGAGAGGGAGAGAGAGCAGGGGGAGAAGAGGAGGGCGAGGGAGAGTGAGAGCGGTGCGGGGCAGCTGCGTGGCTTCGTCCGGGGCATCGAGGGAGTCCGGGGAAGCAGGAGGTGGCCAGCAGGGGGGGAGGTGGCGCGCGCGCGTGCCGGCGAGCGTCGGGCACACGCCCTCGTCCTTCTGTCCGAGGAGGAAGACGACAGGGAAGGCGCGGGTGGGCTGGGCCGGCCAGGGGGGGAAGCTGGGCCGGCTGGTGGGCTGCACGGGTGAGGCCAGGTAAGGTTTCTCTCCTCTCTTTTATTTCTATTTTAGTTACTGTTTTCTATTTTCTGTAATTGTGTTTGGATTTATTAAAAATGCCAGAGCATTTCCAAAAATCATGCAACTGACTGTGGCCACTGTTTGGAATATTTCCAACAGTAAACATTTCAGTTTGTGATTATTTGAGCATTTAAAATATTATTAGCAATTAAATGCCCAAATGCAAATACTATATAATTTAATTCAAAAATCCAGGAATAGCCTATAAATATGTTCATCATTTTTGGAAGAGGTTTTCACCTTTAACAGAAATTATGAACATTTCCAAAGGGCATTCTGGGTTATTGAAAATATTTTTATTGAACCTAGTTAAATTTCATTTGGTGCTAGGGTTTCAACAATCCCCATTTCAATTTTAAATGAAATTTAAACATGGTGCAACACTCTAATGCATGCACTAGGCATTGCCAGAACTAGGGATGTGACAACTCACCCCCACTAAACAAGAATCTCGTCTCGAGATTCAAGCGTAGGGTAAGGTGAAGGGGAAACGCAAACTAGTATAATCTTCACGATCCAAGGTGCACTTCAAATGAACGTTGGTTTGAACACCATTTTGTCTTGATGTCTTGTTCTGAGAAATCCTGTCAACATGACAGGGGGGGGGGGAAGAAGGAGACTCTAGAAGGGTCGATCTCCTCGGAGATCGAACAACTCAAGATTAACTTACGGAATGAGACATAGGACCATCTCTCGGGTTGAGACACGAGATACACATCAAGAGGGGTGGAAAGAAACGGATGACGAAGGTTCACTAGGTGGACAACAATTCCACACTTAAGAAGGTGGTAATCGGTTGTCAACGTAGCGAGGAGTTGAGTTGACATGACACCAAAATGATGCACCTTAGGGAAGGTGACTCGAAGATATATCCCCTTAAGTGGCAAAAAGAATTACCTTTGATATAGAGATCATTGAGACTCTCTATATCAGCCTAAGGCAATTCCCAAGCGATCGTTTGGAGGGGGTCAGTAGGATGACATACTCAGACTTGGATGATGTGGATTACCTTGTTGAAGACAACGTAATGGATGAATTTTGCTTATCACCGGAAATGGAAGAGACCCATGGTAGAATGGCACATTGGCGGTGCAAGCTGGGAACAAAATGCAAATGCTAGGAATGATTCTGGTAACTGGGGAAGAACCCAACAATAAAGAGTGAATTCACTGTTTGAAAAGGTCATAGCATTTGCCGAGGAAACTGAGAGCAAACCCAACTAGTGCCGAGGATAACACGTAGCGCTTGTGCGTGCTCTCAAGAACTTGAGCATTTCCACAATCATCAAGGTTTTACCAACATCCGTATCAAGGGTTCGGTAACACAACTCACTACCATGATGAATGGTGATGGAAGATGCAGATGCAAAGGAAGATAACACCTTCTCAGATTTCACCTTAGCGAAGCCAAGGAACAAAATCTGGATGATCGACCGAGAGACATTTAGCACTCCGCTTCAAATGTTCTCCTTGATGTGCTAGTGTAACCCATTCATAGAAATGGTCTGGTATCTAGGACATCAAGTAAAAGGTCGGACTTCGGGATCTCAAAATCCATAGGGGCAACTAGGGAGTAAATCCTACGAAATCCCTATGGGGAGGTGGCCAACTTCCTCAATCAAGATATTATAATAACAGGTCTTCCGGCTGGATGTGTTGGCCACGACATCCACTTTACCGGTTATCGAGGGACCAATATTATAGTTTTTGGGAAATGTTCCAACCATCATATCTGCCTGAGATTCAGATCTGGTTGGTGTCAGGATATTCCAGACTCATCGAGTCTAGGAAGGAAAACGAAAGTTTGCAACACAAATCGACGAGATGACGTTGCGAGATTCTCGGGAAATGAACTACGATAGTAAGCTCCAAATCATGAGCTGGTTCTGCTACAAAAATGTGAACACGTTGTCCCAGACAAGCATGGCCACGTGGTAGTCTTATAATAAAACACTACCGAGTTCAGGAGGGGAACCATCATCGAGGATATCAAAATCCTTGCATAAGGTATACTCTTAAGAAGGAACTTCTTCTCCTTGAACAAGTCAATCAGTGGCTTGGTGTGCTAGGGATACATATAGATTGAAGGTTGCAAGTCTTCAAACCACAGCATTCTTCGTACGTGTGCATGACTGATTTGGAATGATTCCAAAGAAAGCAACATTGACTTTCTCGAATCCACGGCGGCAACTTGCATCAGATGCACATGAATTAAAGGAAGTCACTACCTTCATCCAAACATATGCTTCATGAGCTAGCATGAACAAATGCTTTCAAAAATTTCCAACACTAGCTTAATGCTCAACAAAATCATGGAGGAGATAAGGATGTTGTCAATGGGCTCAACAACAATTCATCCGGGTTTCCTTTTAAAAGGAATTCCATAGTTAAGTGAACACGGTGATAGCATTGGTCAGACCAAAGATGTAATGGTGTATGCTCGAGGGATCAACCACGAATAAGACAACATTACGAGCATCGTTGGTACTGATTTGATTTGATGATGGCCCACACTCAAATCAAAGGATTGATAAGACAATAGGTCCAACAACTGATCACAGGGACCAATCGATGAAGATATCATCTTTCTTCAACACACACTACACAAGAATATCCCTTTGGAACGAACTAAGTCAGACAAGCTTTTATCTTCCAACTCTCCAAATTGTTGTCCAGCTTAACCAACTAGCTCAGGGATATCTAACACCGATTCTTGGAAAGAAGGTGGTTCATAAGAAACCAACTTGATCACGGGCTCAACATAACGGTCAGGTGACGACCTGGTGATACTTCCGAGAAGACATTCAGAAAATCACGAACCACCGGTATGTTACTAAGCTCGAGAACAATCTCGCTTTTGAGGGCAAGACGATATAATCAAATGAGTGAGGACTTGACAAGATCCTAACTCATCAATCGAAGGGTGCACCGAAATAAGAACTAGGTAGCACGATAAGTCGTAGAAGGATGATTCAAAAACCAACATGCTAAAAATGAAATTATTATCCTTTAACTACCAAGCAACGAGGTTGCTGGGAGTATTGATTTCACACATCACAATTCATTTGTCGGTATTCCGGTTGCATCAACACGAGGGCCGAGGAATGAACAGTGATGGCAAGAAGTATCACTGTACCAAGAGTTCATGGGATGGTGTGCAATTCCTATAACAATCCCGATATAAAGATGGTAATACTCCAAGGTAGAACAGAACAAAAGCTGGATTAGCAATTTGATCTGCGGAGCACAACTTCTTTGACCCAATCCTGGATATGGAAGAGGTACTGGAGTTTGTTTCTCCTAGTCATTCTGCGATAGAATGGCTTGACGGACCACAAGAGTAATAGGCATCGATAAACGAACGCACGCATACTCTTGACTATCAATTGATAGACGAAGGTCAGTAGACAACTAAAGAGGGACAACTCAAAGGAACACACGATTTTCTGAGTTGTGGATGCATGGTTTGGCATGTCGAACGAATTCAACATTTCTTCCTGATAACCCATGCAGAGAGGTAGGACTGGCAGAGTCACGATTTATGAATGGAGATCTCCTCAAGAGTACTCTAATTGTGATCTTTTGATCCAATAAACATCTGCCATAAGCGGTTCATAGTATTTGAAAGAAGGAAATACCACGGACCTCGAGGACTATCGCAAAGTTACTAATATCCTGAAGGAACTAGCAAACACTATCAACATGAAGTAAGTAGAGTGAATCTCAGGTTCAAGAACCCAGGAACAGAATACCTATTACTAAGTAGCATCACGGGATGCTTTCGAGAATGATGGCCAGAATCATCACACTGGGAACACAAATCATGGCTAAATTACTAGATGATCCCCTGAGACACCTAGGGTCATAATAATTATTCCAACATAAAGGTCGAGGCAGTAGAATACCTCAACTCAACAATTAGTGTGATTGAGCTGGCATAAAGGAGCATCGAAACCAGAGGGAAAGGATTTTGCAAATGCATCAGACTATTTAGAAATCTGGAATGTCTCGGACAGCATAACGGCTGTAAATGCTCAGAAAAGATTTGAGACATTCACAAAAATGGTGGCATAACCACTCAGAAGCACAATATCAAGGTTCCGAGATCAACAATTAACATATGGAGGTAGTAGGAACTGAACTCAAGCTTAAATCCAACAATCTTATAAGTCTACGGATTAGTAACACGTGATCCTGATGGGAAGAAGAGATAGCCTAGTTCTTAATCCACGTAGAAGAGAAGATGATGACTCAGATCAGAAGGCCATGAGGTATAAGGAGTAAAAAGAGCCTTATGTTCTATCCCACAATCAAATCCCTTATATAACTAAAGAATTTCTAGACTCAACTTCGACCAGTTTGGCTTGGTAATCCTACAGGCAGTCAAGCTCTGATACCAACGCTGTCAGGACCCCGACTCAATGCCACATCGATCTAGCATGTAACACCTCATATCACCTTGCGGCCTCACGCACGGTATTCCCACGGGTGTCGCCTTACCTTTGCCCGGGACCGTTTGCGCCTTTTGGCACACGTATATGACAGTGTCGCTAGCATCCATATGATAAGGAGCCCGGGCTGACATGGCTAGTCGTAAACCCAAAGCGGCACAGACTTACAGGGACAGGCATCCATGACCCAGCATCGAACGTGTCGGTCATCAGCGAGTGAATCCAGGCTGTAGCACTGGGCTAGCAGGACTCCGGTGAACCGGGCTGTAGCGGGCTAACAGGACTCCGGTATTCATCGCGTGACATTTCCCCGAAGGGACAGACATAGGAACGAAGAAGGACACATGCCGGCCAGCCTAAGTGTTCCGGAGCAGTAGCAAGCTACCATGGCTCGGTGGAAACACTAGGAGACATTTCCCCGTAAGAGAGGCTACTAAAGATAAACAACTAGATGGTCAGATCCCACACATACCAAGCATTTCAATAACATACACACAATATGCTCGATATGTGCAAATACAACATGGCATCACAACATGACTCTACGACTCAAGTAATTTATTCAATAGGCTCCGAGGAGCGAGATATTACAAACATGGGTCTCAAGACCCAACATTCAGAGCATACAAATCAAGCACAAGCGGAAGCTATCATGTCTGAGTACAGACATCTATAAATGAAAAAGGCTGAGAAGCCTGACTATCTACCAAATCCTGCCGAGGCACAAGATCGTAGCTGAGGTAACAAGCTAAACGTCGAAGTCCAAGCGGAACTACTAATGAGACTGAAGTCTCTCTGCAAAACATAAAATATGCAAACGTGAGTACAAATGTACCCAGCAAGACTTACATCAGAACTAACTACATATGCATCATTATCAACAAAGGGGATGGTGGGGTTTAACTGCAGCAAGCCAGCTTTGACTCGGTGGCTATCCTAAACTACGACTGCAAGCGACTCTTTGAGGTGGCGCACACGAGTCCACATATTCACCATATCAATACACCACTATGGATCCGCTCCCGTCTCCCTACGAGAACGCCATCCATAGCACTCACGCTTATCTTGCGTATTTTAGAGTATCCACTTTCACTTGTCTATGAACTGATATAAGCAACCCAGAGGTCCTTTTCCGTGGACACGGCTATTCGAATAGATCATATTAACCCTGCAGGGGTGTACTTCTTCACACACGCTCTCACCACTTACCGCCGTTTACACGACATGTACTCGGCAACCTTCAAGCGGAAGCCCAACGTGGGTGTCGGCCACGGCCTGCCTAAACACTCAAGTCTCTAGTCCAGGTTTATTGCCTATTCGGGTTCCATCCATGAGGAGATCCGGCCGGAGTTTCGCTCACAGCCCCAAACGATGTGAACAGGGTTCCGTGACACCAAACGGGCGCCCGGTTTACCCGGCCACGTGCCTACCGCATCACAGCCCACCCCTACGGTCAGCGCTGTCCACGGCCTCCAGCATACTACAAACACCAGAAACTACTTGCAACTCCTGGACAGAGGACAAGGGTGATTAAGAAGCCGAGAGGGTCCATTGGTTTCGGGCCCAATGCGTGGTAGTAGCTGAATCATGGATCACAAACACAGAACTCAGTTCCTGAGGACGGCTGCAATGAGACAACCCACCATGTACTCCTACATGGCCTCTCACCGCTACCTTTACCAAATCGTGTTCACACACTTAGCTCACACACAGTGGGACATGTTCACACGCCTCTGATTCATCCCCGATGAATCAGACCTGACTCAACTCTAAGCAGTAGCAGGCATGACAAACAAACATGAATGAGTAGGCACAACAGGGCTCAAACAACTCCTACTCATGCTAGTGGGTTTCATCTAATTACTGTGGAATGACAGGTCATGCAGAGGATAAAGGGGTTCAGCTACCACAGCATGTAACAGTTGAATCGGTGTTGTCCTAATGCAGTAAAAGAGAGCAGGAGCGAGAGAGTAGGTTTTTATCGGAATGAACAAGGGGGTTTTGCTTGCCTGGCACTTCTGAAGATAGCATTGAGTCTTCATCAGTGTCAACGATCACATCATCGGTATCACGTCTATCGAGAGGGGACAAATACCGGCAACACAGAAGGGAACACAATCAATGCAATGCACAATATGATGCATGATCATGACATGGAAAGATGAATGTGTGTTGGGCTAATGCAACTAGCAACAGATTAAATGAAGTTGGTTTGAATATAAAATTCAAATTCAAACTCCATATGTGATTAAATAAATGCCTTTTAATTGATTTGTGCTAAACAGCAGCTATAAGTTGTTCTAACATGCATGAAAATGGTACAGATGGATTCCTTGAATTTTTCTGATAATTTTTCATATATAATTTATTTAATTTGGAGTTACGGTTGAATTTCTATGAATTTTAGAAGTTTTAGGCATTTTCTGAAATTTCCTGGATATTTATAATTAAAATAATTCCAGAAAATGAATTTACTGCGTCAGCACTACGTCAGCATGACGTAAGCGAGTCAACGGGCAGCCCAGGTCAAACTGACCAGTGGGTCCTCCGTGTCAGTGACTAACCTAACTAACTGGGTTAGTTAGCGTTTTAACTTAAACTAACCTAGATTAATTAGGCGGGCTGGTCCCGCATGTCAGTGACACAGGGAAGGTCAAACCCCGGTCAAATGGCCCAAACAGGCCGGCGGCTCAACGCCGGCGGCAACAGGCACGGCGGAGGGCTTCGGGATCGCTCCTCCGGCGACCATTCGGGCGGCGGAGAGGCTCTACGGTTAGCTGGGAGGGCGCCGCGTCTTCCTGTGGAGTCGGTTGGGGTCGGGGCGGCCGGAATCGGCGCCGGCGTCGACCTAGGTGGCCGCCGGAGTTCGGCCAAGGTCGAACGCGGAGCTGCGGTGCACTAGAGGGGAAACGGAAAGGCTCTGTGGGCTCCTGGGAGGGCGGCGAACTCGGTAACGTGCTCGGGCGCTAGCTGGGGTGACCCTGGCCACGGCAGCGCCATGACCGGCGGCGAGGAGCAATCGGCTCCGGTGAGAAGGCGGCTGGAGTGCGGGAACGAGCGCGGGGAGAAGGGGAAATGGAAGAGGAGCTCACAGCGAGGTCGATGAGCAGCTCGGTGGTCTCGGGGAGGCGGCGGAGGTGGCGAATTGACCGCGGCGAACTTCGGTGGCCGGCGACGGAAACGGCGATGGTGGCGGCATTGCAGCACGTCCGGGAGGTCCGTAGCTCAACGAGGAGGTGGAGGGGGTTGTGGCGGAGCTCGGAAGCGGGTCGGGGAGGCGAGGGGAGGCCAGTGGCTACGGTGATGCCCGTCGGCGGCGGCGGTGGTTCTCGGGTGAGAGGGAGAGAGAGCAGGGGGAGAAGAGGAGGGCGAGGGAGAGTGAGAGCGGTGCGGGGCAGCTGCGTGGCTTCGTCCGGGGCATCGAGGGAGTCCGGGGAAGCAGGAGGTGGCCAGCAGGGGGGGAGGTGGCGCGCGCGCGTGCCGGCGAGCGTCGGGCACACGCCCTCGTCCTTCTGTCCGAGGAGGAAGACGACAGGGAAGGCGCGGGTGGGCTGGGCCGGCCAGGGGGGGAAGCTGGGCCGGCTGGTGGGCTGCACGGGTGAGGCCAGGTAAGGTTTCTCTCCTCTCTTTTATTTCTATTTTAGTTACTGTTTTCTATTTTCTGTAATTGTGTTTGGATTTATTAAAAATGCCAGAGCATTTCCAAAAATCATGCAACTGACTGTGGCCACTGTTTGGAATATTTCCAACAGTAAACATTTCAGTTTGTGATTATTTGAGCATTTAAAATATTATTAGCAATTAAATGCCCAAATGCAAATACTATATAATTTAATTCAAAAATCCAGGAATAGCCTATAAATATGTTCATCATTTTTGGAAGAGGTTTTCACCTTTAACAGAAATTATGAACATTTCCAAAGGGCATTCTGGGTTATTGAAAATATTTTTATTGAACCTAGTTAAATTTCATTTGGTGCTAGGGTTTCAACAATCCCCATTTCAATTTTAAATGAAATTTAAACATGGTGCAACACTCTAATGCATGCACTAGGCATTGCCAGAACTAGGGATGTGACACCTTCGTCCCCGTCAACTTAGTAGGCCCACTATACTGGGTCCCAGCTAGCAGGGGGAGTATTCTTTTTTTTGGGCGTAATAAGGAGGCACTTCCTTGCGTGCAAAGATATAGCTGGTGGGTCTGAGCTGTCAGCGGCGGTAATGTTTTTTTCGTGAAATACAGAGGCCCTTTCGGTGGGTCCCAGATGTCAGGTGGAGGAATCATTATTTTGCGCGTAATAAGGAGGCATTTCCTTGCGTGCGGCCATGGACCCAGCTGTCAGCCTCTCCATGTACAGTCCACTTCCGATGGATGTCGTTCATTGACCATGTTGACCAGGCCGCGCCGAGAGCACCAGGGCAGTGGACGATGGCGAGGCCTAGGAAGGGAACGGCATGGAGCCAGGGAATACTCGGCAGTTATTTCCCACGCGGAGGAGTACGAGGGTTTACTGGTTCGTCTATCGTCGCCGGAGAATAACAGCATGTGTGGGACTGAGGGTGAGTAGAGGGATAGCTAGGCCAGCGATGGAAGTACGGTGGGGCGGTGAGGCCTGCGCGGCAGCACAGTCGGCCGCGGGGAGGAGGGAGCAGGCAGTCCCGCTGGCGCTTGTTTGAGCGGCTGGAGCAGGAAGAGCAGAGATTGAAGAAGCACGACGGCCGTTGGATGGACATCCAACAGTATACATGGCATCTGTGGAAAGCCTCAAATATGTGGAAAACAGCATACAGCCCATCTGCCATTATTTCAAATAGTTTACAGCCCATTTGCTAATTCTTATGGGTTTTTTGGAGCCCATATTCTTTTTGTTAGCATTACATCCCATATTGTGGCCACGGTTAAAAAATTATGCGAAATTTTGCATATGTCGGTGCGGTCTGAACTGTTTTTAATACCAAAATTTCGAGTCACATTCAGGCTAATATTAAAAATAAATGGATATCAATATAAAATCCAATAAATTGTCCACGCATGAAAATCAATGCAATTTAAGATCTCGAAATGAAAAAAAGATATTTGAAACTAATTGCCGGTTTGATGTGTTTTAAAAATGTACAACCCATTTCTCATTACTGATAGGCCATTTTCTCGGCCAGTCGAATGAAGCTCTCCTCGTCTAGCCCAACAGGCTGATAAAGTGACTTACTTGACAAATCACAAAAAAACTGGGCTAGCCATTTTCAAAAATAAAAAAAAACTACTGGGCTGGTCTGTGGTAAACATAAAAGAAAAGGCTATCTAGACAGGCCGGAGTGTCCCGCACAGCCCAGTTGACACCCTGCTTCCGTCTCAAAAACAAATTAGATAAATGCCACTCCAATTATGGCAATTCATAAAAATGCCACTGCAATTTCCAAACTTTGAAAAATGCCACTGCAATTTTTGCAAACTTTGAAAAACGCCACTGCAGTTTGCAAACTTTGAAAAACGCCACTCCAGACTTCAAAAAATGCCACTAGAAATGGCATGAAATGGCATTTTTCAAAGTTTGGAAATTGCAGTGGCATTTCTCGGAGGCATTTATCAAATTAACCCAAAACAAAAATAACTGGGTGAGCTGCTGGGTCCCTGGTGTCAGCCGCTTGTTGTGCAATTCTCTCGTTTATTGACTACGTTGACAATGGCATGGGACCTAGAGGTCAGAAATCCACTAGGAGGAGCCATTTTTTTATTGGCTTGAAATAAGGAGGCACTAGCTTGCGTACTGCCATGACCTTGGTGGGTCCCTGCTATCATACTCTCCACATACAATCATCTCCTGATTGTGTACGCGTCAACTTGCTAGGCCCACAAGTCAGCCTCTAAACCCGTGGAGGACAAATACAACCCATTTAAAAAAGTAACAGCCCATTCCATACGTTCAAACGGAAAGTTCAACATTCAGAGCAAAGTAACAGGTCTGATCCACATATAGAGTACTGAACTTCCACGTTGACAACCATCATAGCCAAGTTAACTATCTACTCCCACTAGACAAGTACTAACTTACTCTTAGCTAACTAGATGATGCCGGCGGTACACGCTAAACGCCGGTACCGGCGTCCTGCGCCTCGCCTTGGACTTGCCAGAGGTGCGATAGGGCGCGTTGCTCGCGCGCGTTGGCCCTTTCCATGCCGACGTGGCCCACCGAAGCTTCGGCTTCCAAGCGAGAAACCCACTTGACGAGTTGGTAGTAAAAATCGGCGTCGCGAACGCGTGCGTGCCCGACAGCCTCCAGGGCTATTTCCTGGGCGCCGACCTCCACGTAGTCGGCCCAGTTGTGGGCGCTCTGCTCGCCACTCAGAGCGTCGGTGTGCTGCTGCTCCATGTCCCGCTGGCGGCACAAATCGGCGATACGCTGCTCCTCCGCCAGGCGGTCGCGCTCCAACAACTCCTGCTCCTCCGCCATGCGGTCGCGCTCCAACAACTCCTCGATATGCGCATTGCCATCTGAAGACAGATAGAATGCCCGTCCCTCCGCCTGCCTTCCGGTGAAAAACTGAACACTAGTTCCGGCGGTGACCGCCTCTGGCGTCGCTTACCGCGGACGGGCGGGGGCATGGCGGACATGGCGAGCCACGCCGGGCTGGTGGGGGCTTATGAGGATATGGCGAGTTGGGTCACGGTGGCACTGGAGAAGGCCGGGAAACAGTACTTATAGGGGGAAGGTAGCGAGACGGTCATCGGAATTGAATGCATAATGGCTTAGCGCACCAGCTTGCCGTGGAAAACTAGGGAAACTGAAATTATGACTGTGTCGTCCCGTCACGTCTGGGTCGCACGCCGACATGGCGGTCAAACGAGTGCACTCGAATCATCTCCCTCCTTGTCAATAATGATTTCACGGATTTAAAAAGCCCACAACAATTAAAGCGTATCTTTTTTCGCATCAATTAGCTGCCTTAATTACGGCCGACTGCATGCAGGCACTCAGAATCGCTCGCAGGTAGTACGCGAAGCAGCATGCAACGAGTCGTAGCCGAGGGCACGCATGCAGCCACTTAAATCGCTAAAATTAATTAGGCTTAAACTTCTGCATGCCGTTGATTATTGCCATGCCTTGGTCTTGCTGCTTTGCTCACGGGACTAATAAACCCGGACGGAGGGAGTACCTTGGTTGGTGAGAGGTTTGAATTAAGCCCTGCAAACCGGAAAGGAGGTACTAGTACGTGCGTGATCCGCTATTTATTCGTGTAGGATCGAGTAGGTCGTTTCTTGAATTGAGCCCTGCAAACTGGAAAGGAGGTAGTACGTGCGTGATACGCTATTTATCCGTGTAGGATCGATAGTGTAGCTTGTTAGTTTCTTCAGAGGTAGGCATTTTTATCCGTGTAGGATTGATAGTGTAGCTTGTCAGTTTCTTCAGAGGTAGGCATTTTTATTCAAAAAACAGCACTTCGCATCTTGCGTCGCAAATAAAATTGCCAGGAGCGCATTTGTAGGCTAGCTAGTGATCGATTAGTAACTTGTAAACACTGAGCGAACAGAAATAAGTAACTGTTAATGCATCTCAATGATTCACAGATCATGTACAAATATGTAGCTCCAAAAGCAAAGATCAGCCACTTCGGATCTTGCGTCGCAACTAAAACTAACTAGTATGATTCCCATAGATAATATCAACATGTTAATGCATCTCAATGATTCACATATCATATACAAATATGTAGCTCCAAAAGCAAAGATCTAGAAAAAACATCTGTTCTTCCGACTAACATGGATGCTTCTCTTGGCCAAATTCAGTACAGACTGAAAGACAAATTTGTTTGTGAAGTCTACAATTCCTCTTGCAAACGTAAGTGGTTTCACCAACAGCCGGAACCATGAGAATGAACCACACATGATGGAGGAACATCCACTGCAATATGATTTGGTCTTCTCTCGATCACACCGCGGGACTATTTTCGGAATACAAACTTTAACTTAGGGAAAATGATGCCCATTGTATAATCAGACCAAAGCAATGAAGAACCAAGTGTTGGCCAGTAAATAGTACAGTACTACTTTTCTGCAGTCCATGAAGTGACTATCCAATCTTTGTGTCTATTTTCAAATGGCACTGCATGCAGTGACTATAGTATTCTCTGGTGCAGTTCAACCAAAATTGCGGACACTTTGTTTGTTTGCCAAATAGCAACGGGCAGACATCTCTATCTGCACAAATATCAAGCAGCTAGTAAACACATACCACACCATGTTCGCAGTAATGGAAGAGGTGAAATTGATACAACCGAAGTTGAGCATCCAATCATTGAATCCTGTCCTGCACCTCCAATGTAGGTCCACCCTGCCAATAAATTTACATGCAAACCACTAGTATTACTATCTAATGACAGTACAAAAAGAGTAGCAAGATAGTAGCAAACCATGTACCTTCGTAATGAACAGCTCATAGTGCCACCAATTGGATATAAAGGTTTGGAAAAAAACATGCTCCTAATGTTGAACCAGTTGGACTTTTTGTGCAGCTCCACTAAAATCGAGCATCCCTGTTTGCATAGATATTGAAAGTGTGATTACTATAAAAGTGGCACTAGTTGAAGCATAGACTCACAAATATAAGCATTCCAATTTCTTAATGGGAAAAGGTAGCAAGACTGTTTCTAACCACCTGTTTGAAGGAATAAATAAAGCAACAGCGGCTAATGTCAGGAAGGCATACATAGTTTTTTTCTGAAAAACTGAGCCATTCCTGACCTTTCCTCTTCTTTTAAGCAAATTTTGTGCAGTTCTACTAAAATAAAATGCCATCACCGCCTTGACAATTTAGTTACACTGTACAAAAGGAAATGACTTGACATTTACATCATGATGTCAGGTATGTAGTAGACAGGGATTAGAGACAAACATACAGACCTCCTCCGATAACATAATGAACATTAATTTTAATAAAGGTGTGACTAGCTTTACCGGGATAATTTGAGTGAACTCTACACCCTCTGTTCCTTAATATAAGACGTTTTCATGGTTCAATTTAAAGTACCCAAACATCTAGTATTTAGAAATATAGGTAGTAGTTTTCTTGAGCACATATCTGGGAAAGATTGTCACACTTTATTTATGTCCATACGCTAATGCAACACCATTCGAATACTACAAATATACACTAATCTAGTGGCTAGTGCAACAATAGAGTAGTTAGTTTATTACAGGGTATAGTACAATGGTTTTACTGAACAGATTTCAATAAACTCTAGCACTGGAAGGTTTCTATAAGAATTAACAATACAAAATGTAAAGGTAACAAGTTTCAGCATTGGTATACTAGCTGTGCATGAGCATTAAACCAAATACAGAAGTCTGAAGGTAACTAGCATTATTAACTAATGACTGTATAAAAAATTTGTAAACCATGTACCTCCATGGTAAATATCATTTCGAACTCGGGGGGACCTTAAAAATTGCTATCCCAATCTTGATAATCGATCGAACATAAAAACTTGATCGAACGAATCAAGAGCACAGCCGGAGGAGGAGGTGCCCACTCTTGACCTTTCCTCTTGTCTTCATAATTGTCTGTGCAGTTTAACCAAAATAAAATGACATCAACGCCTTGGCATTTTGGTGACACTGTACAAAAAAATTAACTTATCTCATGAAAGTGAGGTATGTAATCTATAAGCATTAACAGTGCAAAAATCTGAAGGTAGTAACAAGTTTCATCGTTGGTATACTGGCTGTGCAACAGCATTAGAATGCCTTAGCTGAAAAATCTTTAATACATCCACAATCAACAGCTAACCCTGAAATGATCCAGTGACATTAAATGGCACTGCTTAAATTTATCTGTGGCATTAGACTGAGAGCCGCATTAGTTAAATGTGGCATCACTTTAGCAGTAGCATTGCTTGACTTGACTGCTGGCGTTATACTAATAGCAAAAAAAGTGGCAATAAGAGCATGGGAGGCCCATTCGGACAGTAGGCGCACCAGTGCGATGTACCTCCACGGACGCAGAGTGGTGAGGGAGGTATGGTTGCCCAGAGCAACAAATATCCAGGAAGCATATGTGGATTACGTCCCATTTTTGTTCTCTTTAGCCACCTTTTTCCTATGTGAGGACAACAAACCGATCGACCTGGTCATTCTCTATTGCGTTGTCATGCCTTTCTACCCTTCTTCAACCAAGAGACACGAGACTCATTCCTTAGCTACTGATTTTCCCCTTTTCAACCTAGATGCGGGTTTGATGCCTACTCTCTTGGACAGTACAGTCTCACTTCCTTTCCTTATTCAATTCAGACATGCATTAGTCTGCATGAAGTAGGGTTTCCTTTAATACTGCAAATTATGGTTTTCGTCTGCGTGTCCAGCAGAGCAGAGGATAGCAAATTTGGAAGATGGTGGAGTGGAAAAAGATCCACATGCAACGACGTGCCAGATGGGGCAATAGAACAAGGGTATGGTTCGAAAAGAGGTAGCATACCTGAGGGTCAGCGGGAAGTGGCTTTGCTCGTGGTCGTCGTCCTCCGCACACACTACGACAGCGATCCTACGCGGGCGCTAGGTCTGAGAGGACGGCCTTGTCGTTAGTGTGTGACCTCGCTCGCCGATGACGAGTGCGTCAATGCTGCACGTCCTTTTATTCCCCGGAAGATCTATGACCATCGGTGAGGAGGGAGAGAGGGGCCGTGTTTTTTAGATCTGGAGAGAGGGTGGTAGTGTGAGAAGCAAGTGGGCAGCCCTTGGCAAGAAAGCGCCGAAGCTCCAGCCTATATATCTTATTTATACTACTAGTACTGGAGGTGGAGTAGTGGTAGAGTAGTTTATATTTTCTCTGCATACAGTACAAGTTAGTCGTGCTTCAAAACTAAACGACACGCCATTGAAAAAATAAAGGCCGATAACTAATGCGGCACCTCGGGCCAACGCGTCCAGATCGCATTTTGCAGAGAAATTACACACCATGTTTCGTTGACATGTGGTCCCGTTCAACATAACAGTGAGACGACGACGAGTAGTAGGAGTATTTCCGAACCGACGTGCAGGCCGGGGTGCCCCTTCATGAACCGTCGCAAACTGGCAACCATCCACCGACTCTTCGACTTTCCCTCTCGATTTGGAACTACTGTTGCACGCTCTTCCTCTCCCTCCTCCATTTTCCTTCAGCCCTTCACCCTTTCTTCTGCCATTGTTCGATCGTCTTCTCCATGGAGGGAACAGGACGGAAATGACCCCATTATTCTTGCCCCGATCTGAAAGATGACGTGGTGGAGGAATTCATTGATCGGTGCGACGTCATCACCTCGGCTAGCATGGCAGGTTCGTTCAAGCCCATTCTCGACTCAACTAATAACATCATTACAAGGAACCCAAGAGTCAAGGAGCGGTTTGATCTCCCCTATCTTCTTCGCCGTGACCCTGATGACTGGCGCCGTCACGATGGAGGCCTCGCCCTATGCAAGTTGATGCCGCTTGATAATGATACGTATGATGTTAAGATGCCATCGCTTGAGCGCAAGGCTTGGGCAGATGCAAATGGAGATTGGGTTGTTTACATTGGGTCCAACTGCGAGTGGGAACTTGTGAATGTGTACACTCGTGCCCGGGTTCCACTTCCAAAAATCTCAGCAGACTGCCCAGAGGTTGAGCACACCGGTATTGTACGCACGGTCAAATACAATCATGGTGATTGTCTTCTACGGAAGATAGCAATTTCTCGAGTCCCCAACCGCTCTTGGAATTACAACAACTATGAAGTTGTTGCTATCTTCGACAAGCTTGTTGCCATCGTCAGTGGTTTGACTGGATGGATATTGCTCAAAAATCAGTTTCTGTACACAGATGAGTACTGTGATGCAATTGAATATGAGGGCCTTGTGTTTGCTGCCACCATTCGTGGCACTGTTTTTGCATGGCATCCTCGTTGTTTCAGTATGTTTGTCTTCCACCGTAATTATAATTGTTTCATCCACATGCATGCGGGTTAGCAAGTTTCTCTTTAGGCTGGCCATAGTGGGGAGTAACTTAGACTAGTAACATGCATATGTTACTAGTTTATGTTACTACCTCTATAGTGCATAGTATCTTAGATTAGTATCATAGGTGGTCTCATTTATTGCCATGCATGACACATAGTAGCATCACATTTGTTATGTTACGGTATCTACCTATGTTACTATAACCATCTCTCTCTTCCTTAATTGCCTGCCACAAAAGCATGTTTGCGAGTCCCAAGTGCATGATACTACTTATGTTACCCCCACTATCGCCAGCCTTACTAATTAACCTTCTTCTTGTGTTTCCAAGGTCCTGTGAACATTCCACCACCTATACTTGAAGATTTTTATAACCAAGGGGGAGATGATGATGGTGATGATCACGAGCATGAGGACGAGCAGCGCCCATATACCATTTGGCGCGTGGCAACTAATTCCGATGGATCACCTCTTCTCGTGTGTATACAACCCACTGATGATGTTACTGCTAAGGAAGCAGGTGTAGTCTCCCATGGTCGCACTCTCCGGACCTATTCCAACACCCGGTGCATGGTATTCGGGATGGATACTAGTGCTAGCGCCAACTCCTTCTCCTTGGTACAGAATTGATAGTCTTGGAGAAAACTCGCTCTTCCTTGGACAAAACTATCCAATGATGATGAAAGGCGATCCAACTGCTGCGGACACAATGTTACTACCATTTATGAGAAGCAAATGTGTCTATACCTCAGACATTTGGGTGGTTCCCTACCCTGGTAGTGATATAGTAGGCCGCTTCAGCCCGGATGATCAGTCCTGCGTTGGTCTCCAGATCGACAATGGATGGCCCATCCCAGAGAATCACTTGTGGTTCAAAGCAAGAGTTTCCAACATCGAGGAATGGTTGAGTTGAAGTTCATTTCATTGCTTGTTATTTGTTGTGTGGTGAAAACTTTAGTATTTATAATGTATCCTCGTTGTCGATGTGGGTTGATGACCTGTTGTATGTAATAAAATGATATGCCTGCGATAAACTTACTAAATTTATGAATGGCTTTCGAGTTGCTTCTGTGAGTGAGTGGTGCGACGAAGCAAAAAATATATTTTTCGAATACATAATTGTATGTGCATTGCAACAGGTTATCGGATGAGGCCAATCAACAATAGTAGTACACTATTTGTACTAGCTTCACATGCTTCGCGCGTCGTGCGGGTGTTTTTACTGTAGCCATACTGTACTACGAAACCAGCACCTCGAATCCTCGATACTAGTAGTACTACTATATACTAGTAAGTAGTAGGAGTACTAGGGTGGCATGGGCCAGAACAAGCATTCACGTCCAGGAGTACGGCACACACCACCAGCACGACTTCCATCTGACACCATATTTCTTGGAGTCCGTGCTAGAGCAATCTCTTCAACCTCATCGTTTCTCTAACTCAGCCATCGCGCGGCGGGCGAGGTGGGGGTTTGCCGATAGTCGGTTTCGTTAACTCCGGTCCCACTTGTAAGGCCAACTGCAACGCACTACCCCAAACGGACCTCCGTTTTGCACGAACTCCAACAATAATTTTGACTAGAAAAGCAAGACCAAAGAAAACAAGAACCACAAGAATACATTTTACTACTCCTGTAAGTTGGATTAGTGCCTTCTCGATGCATTCATTGTTAATATGCGGAGGCTCGATCTTGCGTGCTTCTTTCTTCTTCGAGTGTAAAGAAGTAGACGTTGCTTCCTCGCATCTAGTCTCATGTCTAGACTCTATTCTAGTACTCCCTCCAGTCCGTTTTTCTCTGCTTCTAAGCAGCAACATGCATACCAAGTAGGAGTATCAACAAGTGCACTAATCTCATCTATAGCCTCTGTGCTAGCTAAAAGTGATAGAACATCTACTAAATTGCGCTCTATCAATATATGGATGTACTCTTCTTCCCAATACAGAAACTTGCATCCATTCTACTCCCTCCATTGCACAATACATGCCTTCTATTTGTCAAAATATATATGTAACTAGACATGTTTTAGTATATAGGCACATTCATTTTTGGACAAATGGAAGTCAAGTATTTTGGAACGGAGGGAGTACACAATAAAATTTTTAAGTTAGCACAACTAGTCTAATCCGAGAGCACAACCGAAGATTTGGTCGGGTTCTTCCTCCTTTTGCTGACACGTGGGACATCCAGCATCCAGGTCGTGTCATGAAAGAAAATAGAGTGGTAGTTGAAGCTACGAGATGTGCATCTTGGGTTAAACTGTAAATAGAATCTTACTACTCTTGAGTAACTCCAAAAGCAGCCACCGAAGATCTTTCTTGGATTTGTTTTTCATCACCAGCACGTCGAGGTGAAAGATGTGCAGGTTCAGTGGGTCCACTTGCGTTTTCACTGACATGTGGGACTGCATGTGAGCAAACAGACGATGGGATCCGCGCGCCCGCTGGCTGGCTGAGAAGAGAGATATAGAGGAGTGTTGAGCATGGACTGCAGGAAATTTGTTCTACGTATTGTACCTCGATATAGGCTCGATATAGTGGGGTGGCATGGGCCATAACTAGCATTCACGTCTAGCAGTACGACACACGCCACCCACACGAGTCCCATCCGACACCAAATTTCTTGGAGTCCATGCTACAGCCATCTCTTCCCCCTCCTGTTTTCTCAGCCATCGCGCGGTGGGCGGGGTGGGGGTTTGCCGATAGTCGGTTTGCTCAACTACGGTCCCACTTGTAAGTGAAAATGCAACATCGCACGCATTCCCGCTTGAGCGGCGTGCCAGACCAACCGTGTGGGGGTGCGACGCGAACACAGCAGGCTTTTCCTTTTGAACTCATAACTTGTAAAATTTGGTTCTGCTCCATGGCGCGATCGATAGATAGAAAATAATGATTTTGCCTAGAGTAATGAGAAGTTTGGTTCTGGTGCCGTTCATGCATGGAGTACGTACGAAAATTATGAAGTTGATGCGAAAGGTAAGATAATTACTGTAGTATCATATACTACTACATGGATTTGACGAAAAGATAAAAATACATACAGATCCATCAACGACATCCTCACGCCCTAGTGCGCCGGGTCACCAACCGACGTGTGAGGAGCAGCAGCGTTGGTGGCGAGCTCAACGTGCTTCTGAACAGTGCCGTCCAAGGTTGCCCTGCGGTCCAAGAAGGCCAGCGTCCTATTGTCCTCCTCTTGCATGCGCGTAGACGTGGGTGATTATGTCGATGGTGTCTTGCTGCGCCAGGCGCTGCGCGGCAAGCGCGACCTCGAGGTGGACATTCTCCGGCACGACGGCGGGCAGTCATAGGGCCACCAGTGCGTCGGAGAGGTTGTCACCATAGTGGCCGTTGAGGGTGGCGGGCATCGCAGAGCCTGGGCGCATCGGCTGGAGGCTTACGTCAAAGTCATCCGCGAGCTTCTTGACGATGGTGAACTTGTCGAGGAAACCGACGAGGACCTCGTCGAACAAGGAGATGAAGCTGTCGTCCAAGCGGACCCTCGCCCTGCCGGCCTGAAGCAATACTACCTGGAGACGTTCCTCGTTGCCGGGCCACAGGCCGGCATCACGGACCATCTGGCACAGCCGGCTGATGCTCGCGCTCATCGCCTCCATGGGTCTAGCTTAGCTTCTAGTCAACTGATCTTGCGATTCGAGTGATCACTCTTGCCCTTGGTTAGAGTGCGTAGGTGCGTAGGATTTCGTACTACTCCTCGGCCCTCTACTGCACCTGCCTTTGGCTGTATGATAGGTGGGCCAGCCACTCCCTGGGCCCACGTGTCATTCACCCAAAGGCAGTTGCCATAAGTCAATGAAGCTGTGCCCCCCTCCGTGCCGGTGCAGTATAGTCATCTCACCGGACCTCTAGTTGGGGCCAAACGAGAGAAGTTTGATGTTTACTCGTTTATTGGTCCCCTTTGCATTTTGCGCCAAGTTTCGACCTTTGATTTAACTAATAAAATGTTAATGCATGTAAACAAAAATGTTGTGTAAGTCACATTACGAAAACCAAATAATCCCAACACACTTAGGCACAGTGCATTAACTCCCTCCTTGTTTCTTATTTCGTGACATATCAACCAATGAGAGATGTGGGCCGTGCATGCTTTCAATGACTTGAGACTACCAAACATGACATGCAGTGTTTAGTTCATTGTATGTAATCCTATTAAGACTCTAGTTAGCAAGAAAACATTAAGTTCTCTCGCCGATAGGAATAAAACACCATGTATTTATTTACAGAGGGAGTAGTACATTTTTTTTGACATGCATTACTAGATATTGCTAGTCAAATACTAAAATCCAGATGGACGTGGTAGTACTCCTAAATCCAGACGGTGGTGCTACTAGTACTAGTAGTAGTACTACCAATGTAGTACTCCTAGGAGTACTAGCACTATACTACCCGTTGGTCAAATTATTACGTGCTGCTCCTCACAGTGAAGTGACAAGACCCTGCGCCGGAGATGACACCTGAGTATAGGCGCCGTGTTCGGCAAACCATAGTCAGCCTCACCGTCTGCAGTCACTATCATCATGGCTGTAGAGCTAGCCTGCTTACAACTAGCCCTGTTCGACATAATTTCCCATGCGTAGATGCCCGTGCATTGCACGGAACACCAAGATTGGGGGTGGACGGCTCCGGCAGCGGCCATCACGCTAGATTTTTCCACGACCTTCTAGATGTGGTGGGGAGGAGATAAGGCTGATTGTGAGAGACAAGGAGTTGTTTGTAAATAGGGAACAAGTGCGGGCATCTTTTTGCAAAAATGGAGAAGCTTGGTTTGTATGCGTCAGATCTAGATCTGACGGCTATTGGTGAAAGATGGGAGGCACAACATCATCACCAACTCAGGACCTGTTTGATTCGTAGGATTTTGAAAACGCAGGAATAGGACACGGCAATATTACAAGTTTCAAACTGATATTACAAATGTTAGGAGTAATGCTGCACCTAGGAAGAGGGAATTACTAGGAAGTTCACGTAAGAACTTTCGTTACTTTAGGTGGATGCAACGTTATCGTACAAACTAAAATCCACCACCCTGACAAGTCACTAATGGGCAAATAAGTTTTCGAGTCTCTGGCCACTTGATGTTTCAAAAACAAATTCAGCTTGTGCGGAGACTTTGTCATTTAGGCTTAGACGCTTGCGGTGATCAGCACGCCATTCATTGTTGCGCCAGAGAACGCCAAACCTCATTACCTTGAGCACACTTGCCTCCGGAACAAAAAACCTGACCAATTTAATCTCAGATGTGCTGCCTCGATAGTCGATCAAATCAATTTCTGTAAGATGGAGATCAAGGCATTCGATGAGATTGTTATAGTGTAGCACATTTTTCACTTTCGGGTCTTTTTTTATCTGCAAAAGAAGAGAACATATTAGAGCAGCTGGCTGCATAAGATTGCTGTGTCATCAAGAGGTACCAATATCATTCGCTCATACGATAGGGTTGGCTGGCTAGTGATATTTTTTCACTCTCTGTCTCTCTCTCTCTCTCTCTCTGTTTCTGTTTCCTCTCATTTAACTAGGAGCATGTGAAGAGCTTGGGCATTTGTTGCCTTCCACTATGTGGCCGATGCCATATTTCGCAAAAGTATGCCACATAATACACATCAATGTCAAATCAAAAGATTTTGGCACCGCTCTCGCGATGTGAGAGAGTTGGCACCGCTGTGCACACAGACCCACATGTATAAAAAAATCAATCAAACCAACTACACCAACCTCTCACTCTCCCAAACAAGTGTTTTTTTATTGCCTCAGTCCTCTCTCTCTCCCACACAGTGTTTTTTCATTGCGTGAGTTAATTTGGCACTGGTGCAAAGTAGGTGATCCAGATTGGGGCACCAGGTGAGCAATGGAGGGGCATCGATGCCAAATGCATCACAAGTGAATTTGGCACATGTTTTGGCGTACATAGCCCACTTTTGTACTCCCTCCGTCCCAAAATTCTTGTCTGAAATTTGTCTAAATACGGATGTATCTAGTTACATTTTAGTGTTAGATACATCCGTATCTAAACAAATGTAAGACAAGAATTATGGGCCGGAGGGAATACTACCTCGTATTTAGTATAAAATTTTGACCATAGATTTACCTAAGAAAATGCAAATGCATGTCACTAAAAAATACACCATTTGAAATTATGTTCAAATACGAATCCAACGATATAGTTCTTAGTGACATGCATTAACATTTTGTCAGTTAAATCTATGGTCAAATTTTGATACTACAAAATTGGAAGAGTAAACCAGGACGGAGGTAGTACTTTCCCTTAGGGTAACCATAGAGTTACTGGAGTAGTCTAAGTTACTTTCACTATGACTAGCCTAGGCTACTATAGTAGTACAACATAAAAATGATGCAGGTGATCACGTGAGAAAAAATACTAAAAACATTTCTTTCGGTGCAGTGCATAGATGTAGTTTTGAACACTACACTTGTCATCGTAATTTGGGAAAATTACGAAAAAATTGAGCTACGTTGTGATTACCGTTTACTAATAGGAAAGAAGTTTCACCTTGATGAGTAGCTTCTCCGTGCATGGAAAGCATGTAAGGAATCCAACAACTTGATCCAGATTGGGGCCGATAGATTTTAGTGCTAAGATCTTCACTGTGCGCATGGACTGGGTCAAGCTTGTGGGAATCATTTTCTGGAAGACGGTCGTAAATACATCAAGAAGAAATTAAAAAATGTGAATTTCAAGAACACGGAGAAGAAGGTGAGTGTTGTACCTGAATGATTATGGATCCAATAAAGAGTTCGGAGAATTTGGCAGATGAGTACACAAACACTGTCAATTTCGGCGCGTTAATGACCCTGATTTTTGTTGGACCTTCTAGATCCGATACAAGCAATCTCTCAAGGAAAGGCGCATTCTCAATGACCATAACATGGAACAGCTAGAGTGATCTATTCCCAATTGATGTCTTGTTGCGGGGCCAGCAAGACACATAAATCCATCGGAGATTCGTCGAGGCAATGTGGAGGCTAATGAACCCGTGGATCTGCTCAAAAAGGTATCTAGCACAACACAACTGCGGAGCAGGTGCTCCATAGCCTTCTTCGAGATGACAATGTCGAAGAGGTCGAGCTTCTTGAGTTGAGGGAGAAGAAGGGCGGGCGCGACATTAATCTGGGGAAGATAGCAGGAGCTGAAGCTGGCGCGGCGCAGTGTTGGCGTGAGGCGGAGCGCGGACGGCGGCAGAGAGCGACATCGTCCAGCTTCAGAGCTGAGCTCCTCGAGCTGATCTAGGGAGGGGGATAAGAACCACTCGTCAAACTTGGGTTGGACCTTGCAGTTGGTACTGAACATGCGGATGTCAAGGCGTCTGGCTGGCCCAGGGTGCGATGAAAGGATCTTGGAGACTGCGGCCATGCGTTTGCAATCCCCGTCGCAGAGGCAGCTATCGACGGTGAGGTTGAGGGGGACGCAGCGCCAGAGGGGGCGCCACCACCGGGAGAGCAGGGCGGTCCGCACGGCAGATTTGGTGGGGAGGAGGCCGATGTTGACGAGCAGCATGTCCTCGGGGAGGCTGCTGATGAAGTCCAGGCTCGCCGGATGCAGTTTTGGCTCGAGCGGCCTCCGCTTGTTGGCTGCCTCACCGTCCATCTCAACCGGCGGTGACGCTGGTGTATACGTGCGCTGGTGTGTGTTGTGTGCTGGGTCTGCGCGAGTGCGTCCTCCTGTGCATGCCGCCGCGCAGTGGTGAATTGTGCGCGAGGGCATCCTTCACGCGCAAGAAGTTTGTCCTCAATGCGCCCTCAATTTACTAGCGTGCGAGGTGCTACCCCGAGTGGTTTCAACTTTGTTTCCTTCGTCGTGTGTCAGATGGGCCTCTAGTTTACTTATTTTCACCCACTGCCACATGGGCCAGCACACCAAGATACAGAACACGAGCTGACAATGCAGCATGTGGATTGGTTGACCGGTTAACTAAACAATATACAGAGCTATACGCTGACACAGTGAGTGTATAATCCGTCGGTATAGAGAGTTCGAGTGAGAGGGAAGGCCCGTGAGAGATAGCAGAGAGAGCGAGAAAGAGCTACTCCCTCCGTTCGATAATATAATTACAACACTTTTTTTAAGTCAAACTTTTGAAACTTTGACCAAGTTTATAAAGAAATTACTTATATCTGCAATACCAGAGATAAATGATAGTATGAAGTAAGTACATGTTGTGATGAATCTAATGATCGTTCTAGATGTAAATGTTTTTCTCCACATATACCTAGTCAAACTTTTTTGAGGTTTGACTTTTCAAAACATCCATATGCTTATGGACGTGACAGAGTCCCTGATGATATATATATATATATAGAGAGAGATATAGAGAGAGAGAGAGAAAAGTGTGTGTGCGTGTGTGAAAGAGACATGGACAACACACGATAAAAGTGGAGAAAAAGCGTGCGTGTCTTATGCAAACATATCACACATGCATCTTCGACAACGGAGGCAAGGTGAGGAGATAGTGTGTGGTTGTTTGGAACCGAGAGAGGAAGACCCCTAGCACATGGCCAAGAGGGGTCTGACAAACAAGGGAGAGAGGTCGAGAGAGACGTACGGAGAAAATGCAGACATGGGGAGGAGAGAGTGTATGTTTGTCATAGAGAGATCCCCTGGAGATCGTGATGGGACTACATGGGTGGGAGATCGAGTGACAAGGTGTGTGCGCGATAGAAGATGCCCCGAGAGATATCGAGATAGACGTATGGATGGAAGGAGACAATACGTGTGTTCCTGATGGTTAGTAGGATATAATCATACTTAGGAGGGGGGGGGGAGTGCTTGCGCCTATGGCCCTGTTTGGATACTCTAACTCAGTTAGAGGTTAGAGTTAGATTCTAACCCTGAACTAACTCTAAGTAAAGAGGTGTTCTGATGGCAGGGTTAGATGGAGCGTGGATACGGCGAAGCACCTTCACGGGCGGTGTGAGAGGGAGGAAGGGAGAGGACGAGAAGCTTCGAGGAAGTGGGGAGGGATCTGCTGCGGGGAGAGCGAGAGAAAAAACTGTTTATTAGTGGTCCCGAGAAGAACTAACCCAAATAAGCACCTCTTGGATGGGTTAGTTTTTTTGGATGGGTTAGATGCATCTAACCTAAACTAACCCTCCTGTTTGGATCTTTTTGGGTTAGTTGAGTCCAAACTAAACCAAATTAACTCTAACCCATGGATCCAAACAGAGCCTATGATGGAGTGAGGGATTATGGTACTAGGGGGGTGCGTGTCACATGGAGAGAGAACAAGGGCGGAGAGTGTTGGATGGGTCTATATGTATAGCGCGAGCGAGACATGTGTATGTGTGAACCAGGGAGATATAAGGCCCGTTTGGCTTGTGTCATGATCATCTTTTGCGTGGCCTGAGGTTGTGGCTGGATTTCATGCACGCTTGTTTGGTTGCTACCCTGTGAAAAAGAAAGCCCGTCTGGGCTGGGTTCCTTGCACTTTAATTAGCCTGGGTGAACTCCAGACACTGCAAGTAGCCTGGCCCAAGCGACCGGTTTCGAACGCCTGTCCATGCCTGGTCGTGCGGCCACGAGGCTAACAGCAACATGGATGGATATTAGCATTAAATAATTGATGCATGGATTGATTGATGGGACGTTGATGCTTTGCCTGGCCCAGGCATGAGCCAAATGCTTCAGCACCACACAAGCATGGCCAGGCAGAAATATTTTACATCTCACGTCCACACCAGGCAGTACCGACCATCAAGGAATGAGGGTCAGGTCACAAACCAAACCGACCAATAAAGTTTGAGAGAGATTGAGGAGCCCCGATAAGGCTGAGTGGTGCATCAGATAGCTGAGAGGGGGAAAGAGATATTCCATCCGCTCGATAATGCAGTGCATGTAAAATTTTTAGAAGTCAAACCTTGGAAACTTTGATCAGGTTTACGCAAATGTTATTTATATCTACAATACCAAAGATACATCATACAAAACTACATCTCATGGTGAATCTAATGGTATATGTTTGCCGTACTAGATGTAATTCTTTTTCTCCACGTACATGGTCAAACTTTGTGATGTTTGACTTTTCAATAAATCTATGTGCTATGGACGGAGGTGAGTGCCTCAGTCGAGACAGATCAAGTGTGTGTGAAGGAGAATGAGTAAGTGTGCAAAAAGAGTATGTGTGTGAAAGAGAAAGTGACAACAAATGATAAATTAGAGAGAGAGAGTGTGTTTTTTCGTTTCTTATGCGAACATATCACGCATGCATCTCCGAGATGGAAAAGCGAGGCAAGGAGATACACGAAGATAGCTAGTGTGTGATTGTTTGCAACGGAGAGAGACACCCCTGTAGCACATGTCCAATAGAGGTCTGGCCAACAAGGAAAAAAGGTCGAGAGGGACACATGGATGGCATGGACGCATGGGGAGGGAGAGAGGGTGTGTTTGTGATAGAGAGATCCCCTCGAGATCGTGAGGGGACTATATGGGTGGGAGATCGAGGGAGTGCGTGCGCGATAGAAAGATGCCCCGAGAGAAATCGAGATAGACCATGCACATGTTTGTGATGGAGACTAAGATTAGCTAGTCATATACATATAGGGGGGACTGCGTGTGCCTACAATTGAGTGAGAGACCATCATACTTGGCTAGCTGGGCATGAGATTGTGTGTGTGTGTGTGTGTGCATGTGAGATGGAGAGAGAACGATGGAGAGATATAGAGTTTTAGATGGGCCTATCAAGTGTGAGTGAGATATGCATGTGTATGTGTGACCCAGGTGGATGGAGAGTTTGAGAGAGGGGGGGAAGAGCTCCGAGGCGACATAGTGGTGCGTGAGAGAGTTACGGGCAAAGAGCCAAGGAATTTGTGTGTGTACGATGAGTGCACCCAAGATATCTAGCTTGGACTAGCTAGAGTATCATACATAGTGTGCGAGAGAGACCTATAGGGTGTGTATATATGAATGCGAACTAGAAATACCCCCCCAGACACACACACACAGAGAGAGAGAGAGAAAGGGAGAGGGACCAACAAGGTTTTTGTTTCAGATGCGTGCGACAGAATTGAAGATTGTCGGCGAGAGAGTGAGTGAGAGAGAGAACAGGAGTCCGGGAGAGGGGGAGGTCGCGTTTTATGCATCAAAGACTAATATAAACCATGTTTCGATATAAACTTGCATTCAAATATTTAAATTGGATAACATGTTGTCTGCAATCCACACATGAACGGATATAAGCGTATATCAAACAAGTTCATTAATTTGACTTTCAACATGTTCATGCAGTACTATAATAGTGTACAACATGCTACTCGATTGAGGTGTTCAATTTTGGATTTAGTTCACTATTTTGACCTACTGAACGAGCTAGTTCATTGAATCGAGATATTTCATTTTGGGTTTGATTCGCGTTTTTGAGTGGGTCAACTATTTGTCATATAGTAAATCGCTAGCAACGAGCATGTAAAAACACATTACCCCCGAGCATCATCTCTCGATCTAAAAAAGAAGTGGCAAGCTAATATTTCAGAATTTGATTCGAATTAACTTGGTAAGGTAGACGTGGATGCTCGTTCTCCCAAAATTTGAACGAACCGTTAAACATCCTCTCTGCTCGGTGGAATTGCCCGAGCAAATAAATGGGAGACACGAAATTACCGTCCTATGTGGGACACACATCAATTGGCCCGTTGTACATCGAGGGTAGGTTCGTAACTTCATCCAAGCGCGCCTTCTCCTCGGCCGAAATGACATGTGCCGAATAATTCATAAACCATGGTCAGCAAAACACGCTCTCCTCGCCCGAAATAGCTCGCGCCCACTATTTCAAAACACGCTCTCCTCGCCCGAATTCGCTCGCGCCCACTATAGTTTAAAACACGCCCTCCTCGCCCGAAATCGCTCCCGCCCACTATTTGGGGAGAAGCAAAGTTACTCTACTATCCCCGACCCTCGGTACACAGACCCAAGCCAGGAAGCCTATAGGCAAGGGTAGAACTGTAACTCCCCCTCACATTTCAGACAAATGCGTTTGTAAGA
>NC_041391.1:207475467-207514944 GCF_002162155.2 Triticum dicoccoides | reverse complement strand
CAAATCACCTTCTCCCCGGGAAGCTCCCTTCTCCGGAGCCGTGAAACCTCAGCCCCACCTCCACGGCGCCCCCCACCGCACAATTTTCACAGCCGCCCTCCTCCCTAATGCCGGAGATGGTGTGCAATTGCCGTCGTGCACTGGGCCGTGTGCCTCTTACTCCGTGCTGCTGGTGCTGCCTCGACGACGGCCGCATGAACCGTACCGGAGCCGATTCACCCCCGCCGTTGTTCACGGCGCCGGAGCGGCTCCAACTTCGGATCCGTCTAGAGTCCTGGCGCTGCTTCCGCGTAGCCGTCGACCGTGGCGACATCGCTCTTTCCCTGCCGCCAGTCGCCACCGCAACCGCGCCGGCCTCACCAACTCAACAGCTGGACCTGCCTACTTCACCATGCCGCCAGATAGGTTGCACCCTCATCTGAAATCACTTTATTTAGGCGTCAGTTGTCTGAATTTTTATTCTAGGCCAATTGATTCCCAATGGGAAGAAGCACCCCTCGAGGCGGTAGAGCTCCTAGGTTGCCGGTTGGCTGGTGTCTAACGTAAGGGTGCGGGGCCGCAAGTTCACCGTGGAAGTAGCGCTTAGATGGCTATCTTTTAGAGTTGCGTGGGTTGAAGGTACTGTCGCCGCCGGATCTGGATGACGGGGAGTCTTTGTGGATTGGCCCGGGGGCGGCGCAACCACGGCAGTGCGGTGGGGCGGGGAGCGAGGTTTTGGCCGGGGCCACGGACGGCGGAGGCAGGCTACTCTGCCATTCGTCGCTGGCTCTTCGGGGAAGATTCCGAACAGTGTCAGCCGGGAGGCACAAGACGGCCATCAAGCCATCCGGCGTAGATCGGATAGTACCAAAATAAAATAAAATCGTGTGACTCCAATTTAGTATTCAGTCAACAGACGTGTGACCACTCTCGTACCTTGTTGTTGATCTCTTAGTGTATTTCTTCGGATCAAAGAGATATGTCGTTCTTAACATTATGTGTTATCTGCATCTTCAGACACACCGTCTTCCGACTCACCGCAGCTGCTCCAACAAGGGAAGCATACACCAGAAGGGAGCTACAGTCCCCACTCAACAGTTCCCTGCATCGAACGCGCGTGCCCGACATGGACAGCCACAACAACTGCAGGGCCATCGACAAGTCAGCACATGATGCTCACTCCTATGGATGGCAGCCAGATAGGTTGTACCCTCATCTTACTTGTGTGCAACATTTATGGATTTGTTATTCATCTAAGTACGGAAAATAGATCATCACATTTCACTGTATATTCATGCTGATCTCTTACGGGTCTTGTTCAGGAGTTCACGCCATTCCATAGTTCAGCTAAGATACTTGTTCTTTAGGTAACGTTGTTCCATAGTTATCATCCATCATCCAATGCTATCCCATAGGCTGGTGATTATAGTATTATACCACTTCTAGTATTACCTATGTTGTTCTTTAATACTTTTGTGTGCCATCTAGTTAATCTCGAGTACAAACGATACATATTCTGTAGCTTTCATCTGTGTTCTCCCTTTAGTTTATGAGACTTGTTGCTGCTAGTTAACCCCAGTCCTACTATTTATGTCGTCTCCTACAGGCACTCATTTACATAAATCTAACTACTAGTTGTCTTCCATGCATGTCAGATATAATTGCACACACTGATATATCCACAGGAACCTCACGGAGCAATGTAAAGGCCAATAAACTTGATGTCAATGATACCGAATATGATGGAACATGTAAAGGCAGTTCTTCAGAAGACTTGCAGAAAGATGATGAATCCTCTTCACCCCACAAGGTCCTTGCTCTAACTTGGCCTGTGATATGGGTACAACATGCATATAATGTCCTGGAGTGTATCTACTTTGTTGCAATGCCATGTGCTTAGCATGCCGACCATGCATGTAAATATGTCATGCCTTCCTGTTTTTTAGTACCTATTCCATTCATGATAACATGTTTTCAAATTCAAGTACTGTCATTCTACTCTATCGCAATGCCATCTACTTAATTTGGACATCATGCTTCTGAATATCTTATGCATTGTTATTCATCAGTATGTACTTCATATGTCTGCCATACCATGTTTTTTTACATTGAAGTGTTGTTCTAGTGCTCTATTGCAATGCCATCTTATTTTCCCAATCATACATGTGTATGTTGCCTTAGTTATTTCTGTACGTATTCCGCTAGCATATAGTTTTACATTCAACTAGTTTTTTTTGCTGTGTTGTCTTGTCGTATCCCTAGCTCTTACACCATACTCCCTCCGTCCGGATTACATGTTGCCGAAATGGATAAAAAAGGATGTATCTAGAACTGAAATACGCCTAGACCCATCCATTTTTTTGGATGGAGGGAATACATGTCAATATGTCATGCCTTTCTATTCTTCAGTATCTATTCCATCTCTCTGCTGTCGCATGCTTTATAATTAAAGCACCATTCTTCTATACAAGGCATGCAAGGGGAAGACGACTATGTTAGAATCTGAAGGATTACAAACAAGGCCTTTGCAAAAGATCCAAACGCCAGGAGATAATAAACCAACTCCAGTTTTTATAGATACTGCTCCAGCATAGAGAAACCCAACTCCTATTGATAATAAGCAGATTCCAGTGGCCAAAGAACTAGTCCGCTCCAGTCCAGCAAAAATATATCAACTCAATTCTAAGAAGCGTGTGTGTATCCTTGCATCATGAAATTTTATAGCATGCTGATCATATTTTCTACATGTTTCTTACCCATCTCTCTTTTAGAAAATAAGCTTAACAGATAGAAGAATTTCTGCAATGGTATCGTTTATGAGGAAAGATTCTTGCAGGAATTCTCTGTGCTCCAATGTAGATGTAAGTACCTGTTGTATATCACTATATTTTTACATCAGCATGTATTTTGTTAATCGGCGTGAATCCAACCTTTATCTGATCTAAATTTAGTTGTTGCAAAATGTATGATTAAAGGCCACAATGTTGATTTTTGTAAGGAAAATTGTCTGATAGTTTTGCATCCTGAGCTGCATGAGTGTACTATCTCATATCAGTGGGTTTGAATACTTTGGTTCTGCAGTGGGTTTTTTAGTGTTTTTTTTACTGTGCTGTCCTGTCGTATCCCTAGCTCTTACATCATACTCCCTCCGTCCGGATTAAATGTCTCAGAAATGGATAAAACTGGATGCATCTAGAACTGAAATACGCCTAGACCCGTCCATTTATTTCCGGATGGAGGGAATACATGTCAATATGTCATGCCTTTCTATTCTTCAGTACCTATTCCATCTCTGCTGTAGCATGTTCTATAACTGAATCACCATTCTTCTATATAAGGCATGCAAGAGGAAGACGGCTCTGTTAGAATCTGAAGGGTTACAAACCAGGTCTTTGCAAAAGATCCAAACGCCAGGAGATAATAAACCAACTCCATTTTTAATAGATACTGCTCCAACACAGAGAAACCCAACTCCCACTGATAATAAGCAGATTCCAGTGGCCAAAGAACTAGTCCTCTCTAGTCCAGCAAAAGAATGTCAACTCCATTCTAAGACGCGTGTGCGTATCCTCGCATCATGAAATTTTATAGCATTCTGATCATATTTTCTACATGTTTCTTACCCATCTCTCTTTTAGAAAATAAGGTTAAACGATAGAAGACTTCCTCCATTGGGATCGTATTCGAGGAAAATATCTTGCAGGAGTTCTCTGTGCTCCAATGCTGATGTAAGTACCTGTTGTATATCACTATATTTTTACATCAACATGTATTTTGTTAATCGGCATGAATTTAACCTTTATCTGATCTAAAATTAGTTGTAGCAAAATGTTAAAGGCGCCAATGTTGATTTTTGTAAGGAAAACTACCTGGTAGTTTTGCATACTGAGCTGGATGAATGTACTATCTCATATCACGCACATTACTGAATTGTAGTGCTTCTCTGGTTGCCCATTCATTCATTGTGTCAATGTTGCTTTCGTACTACCTTACCTGGCTGATGATAGTTGTGCCATATTGTGTTAATTTGGTGTAGGCTACTTGCCCAAACGTTCGTTGTGTCAATGTTGCTTTCCTATTATCTGACTTGGCCAATGATAGCAATGCTAGTGTGTTAATTTTGTGCAGGCTGCTGAAGATAAGAAGACAAACTCTGAAAACAGCAAGGCAACCCCATTGTTTCTTTCCAGTAAATCTAGGCTAGGTAATATGGCAATAACTCATGATTAATCTGTTTGGTTCCCGTCCTAATTTATGTTATGATGCAGTGGTCAAGACACTCTCCACTATCAATAATACAAGCCTGCCAAAATCGCCATCTGAATCTGTTCAGTATCCTCTGTCTCGAATGCAACGGAATAAATGTATGTTTGTGAACCAATTAATGGCTGAAGCAATGATGGAAATGGTGGATGAATCAGAGGTGCAGAGTCATGCGACACAACAACTGATCAATGTTTTCAGAGACAGTGTAGCAAAGCAGAAAGAACTTGCCCACATACTTATGGGCGTCATCTGTGCTGAGGTTGCAGATTGTGACGTTGTAGATGGTTAGGTTCTGCTGATTTATTTGCACTGGCATCAATCTTTGATTGCCAGTGGATGTAATTTCCTGTAATATATGTTGGATGTGCAACGTTATTCCCTGTATGACGTACCTTTGCATGATCGATTTTGGTCCTGTGCATAATTGCTCGTCGTAATGGGATCAAATTATCTAATTTGGCCTAAAGACATGTACGAACTTTAGTGGGCCCATTAAGTTAATGGGCCGTTACTAGGCCGAAAGTTAATGGTCGGCCCTCTTACCTCTCGGGTCGTTAACAGGCCGACATCGAAGCGGGAAACAGGTGGCCCCAGTTTATTTCACAGGCCGTTAATAGGCCGTTACTAAGTTTGGGCTACATATGGCCCAACTATACTATAGGCCTTTAGCAGGCCGAAATAGACAGCGGGCTTGTACTGGACCATGAAGACCATGGGCCGCTAAGAGGCCGAAAGTCAGGTCGTATTGTAAATGGCCCAACTGTGTTGTGGGCCTTTAGCAGGCCGAAAGAGAAACTGGGATGGTATTGGACCATGAAGGGCATGGGCCGTTAAAAGGCCAAAACTAAGGTCCGACTACAAATGGCCCAACTAATTTATGGTCCGTTAACAGACCGAAAGGCACACAGGGCTGGGAATTGGCCCAACACTTAAATGGGTCGCTAAAAGGCCAAAACTCAGGTCCGACTACAAATGGCCCAACTGATTTAGGGGCCGTCAATAGGCTGAAAGTGACACCGGGCCAGAAAATTGGCCCAACACTTAAATGGGCCACTAAAAGGCCGAAACTCAGGTCCGACAACAAATGGCCCATCAGATTTATGGGCCGTCTACACGCTGAAAGACACACCGGGCCAGAAACTAGCCCAACAGTTAAATGGGTCGCTAAAAGGCCGAAAGATGTACATCCTGAAAATTGGCCCATCCATTAAACAGGCCGTTAATAAGCCGAAATCTCATCGGGCCGATATTGAGCCCAGATATATAGCGGGCTGTTAACGGGCTCGAACTGACGCTGGGCTGCAATGGTGTCAAATCTTTAACGGGCCGTTGACGGGCCGAATTGGCACATCTCGTATGGGCCGTGGGCTTAAATGGACCTGACACAAGTAGGCCTTATATGGGCTGGCCTGCTAATTTTTACTGGGCCGGCCTTTTCACAGGAATGGGCCTCTGTTGGGCCGTGCCACATGTCGACGTATCATAGGCGTCTTCCGTCCAATGAGTGGATGACATCTGTCTCAACGGTGAGCCGACACGTGTTTCCTCCAGCCAATGATGATTTTACACGTGGAAAATCCCCATTGGTCGGGGCTGTTAACGGGTTATCGGATCCAAAACCCGACCCGATAGCTTAACGGCGTTCCGTTACGGCGGATGCCACGTGTCGGTCACCCTTGACGAAAGCACTTCTGTGACGCACGATTTATCATCATGGAAGTGGACACTTCCGTGATGATAATTTTGGTAATGTCATGGAACACTTCTACGACAGCACAGGTATGACTATCTTGATTCTGTCATAAATTTGTCATGGATGTAAATGCATGACAAAAAACGCGACCTACTATGACAAACACGTATCATCACGGAAGTGTATTTTTTTTGTAATGTCAGAGGAGCCAGATACTATCATGAGATAAGCCTCCTTTGTCGGGAAGGCAAGCCTGGCAAGGGGAGAGGCTACCCCCAGAAGGAAATGACCAAGGCGTCTCGGCAGGGCCTGCCGTGACTCACGGAGACCATATTACCTCACCGACTACTCCACCACGACCCACGTCGTCAATCAATGCGGTGTCAAGCCGCGGAGTGATTAAGTGGCAACCATTCGCCACATGGCGATCACTTCCTACCAAGGGAACCTACAAATGACACTCGTACAATGACGTGTCAAGCAAGCAGGCGTGGAGCTGGCAAGATAGCCCGGCAAGCCTTGCCGGGAAACCAACGATGTGACACTAAGTGGTGCATTAAATGCACACTGTTAGCCTGCAGAGTTAGGTGTGATAACATTATTTGCTATCATATTAGTGTCTAATGACAAAATTGCCACTGTGGTAACCCCTTAACCTATAAAAGGAGGCCCATGGCAACCATAGAAAGGGTTCGCGAGTTCGGAAAGCTAGACCACTCACACCCCCATACGCGCGTAGTCGCTGCCGCCCTTAGGCAACCCCTGCCGGTCAAGAAGATATTAAAAAAAATTAAGCATATGAGGCAACCTCAATTCCATTTTTTTGTAGTTTTTTTATAAACTAAAGTAGTGATAAAACAAGAAACTAAAAGATTCAATTGCAAGATCTAAAGATATACCTTCAACCACTAACCTCCCCGGCAACGTCGCCAGAAAAGAGCATGATGTCTACTATGCAACCTTCTTGTAGACGTTGTTGGGCCTCCAAGTGCAGAGGTTTGTAGGACAGTAGCAAATTTCCCTCAAGTGGATGACCTAAGGTTTATCAATCCGTAGGAGGCATAGGATGAAGATGGTCTCTCTCAAACAACCCTGCAACCAAATAACAGAGAGTCTCTTGTGTCCCCAACATGCCCAATACAATGGTAAATTGTATAGGTGCACTAGTTCGGCGAAGTGATGGTGATACAAGTGCAATATGGATGGTAGATACAGGTTTTTGTAATCTGAAATTATAAAAACAACAAGGTAACAAGTAATAAAATTGAGCAAAAACGGTATTGCACTTCAAAACAAGGCCTAGGGTTCATACTTTCACTAGTGCAAGTTCTCTCAACAATGATAACATAATTATATCATATAACAATCCCTCAACATGCAACAAAGCGTCACTCCAAATTCACTAACAGCAGAGAACAAACGAAGAGATTATTGTAGGGTACGAAACCACCTCAAGGTTATTCTTTCTAATCAATCCATTGGGCTATTCTTATAAGTGTCACAAACAACCCTAGAGTTCATAGTAAAATAACACCTTAAGACACAAATCAACCAAAACCCTAATGTCACCTAGATAATCCAATGTCACCAAAAGTATCCGCGGGTTTGATTATACGATATGCATCACACAATCTCAGATTCATCTATTCAAACCAACACAAAGAACTTCAAATAGTGCCCCAAAATTTCTACCGGAGAGTCAAGACGAAAACGACATACATCAAGTGTTCTCAAATCCTTTAAAGACTCAATCCGATAAGATAACTTCAAAGGGAAAACTCAATCCATTACAAGAAGGTAGAGGGCGAGAAACATCATAAGATCCAACTATAATAGCAAAGCTCGCAGTACATCAAGATCGTGCCATATCAAGAACATGAGAGAGAGAGAGAGAGATCAAACACATAGCTACTGGTATATACCCGCAGCCCCGAGGGTGAACTACTCCCTCCTCGTCATGGAGAGCGCTGGGATGATGAAGATGGCCACCGATGATGGATCCCCCCTCCGGCAGGGTGCCGGAACAGGGTCCCAATTGGTTTTTTGGCTACAGAGGCTTGCGGCGGCGGAACTCTCGATCTTGGTTATGTTCTCGATGTTTGGGGATATATAAGAGGTGTTGGCATTGAGAACCAGTCAGGGGGGTCCACGAGGTAGCCACGAGGTAGGGAGGCGCGCCCTCCACCCTTGTGGTGGCCTCGGGACTCTTCTGGTCCATCTCCGATGCTCCGTGGGCTTCTTCTGGTCCAAAAATAATCTCCATAAATTTTTAGGTCAATTGGACTCCATTTGATATTCCTTTTCTGCGATACTCAAAAACAAGAAAGAAACAGAAACTGGCACTGGGCTCTAGGTTAATAGGTTAGTCCTAAAAATCATATAAAATAGCATGGAACAATAAAAAATTATAGATACGTTGGAGACGTATCAAGCATCCCCAAGCTTAATCCTGCTCGTCCTCGAGTAGGTAAATGATAAAAACAGAATTTTTGATGTGGAATGCTACCTAACATATTTATCAATGTAATCTTCTCTATTGTGGCGAGAATATTCAGATCCATAAGATTCAAAACAAAAGTTTTATACTGACATAAAAACAATAATACTTCAAGCATACTAACAAGGCAATTATGTCTTCTCAAAACTACATGGCCAAAGAAAGCTTATCCCTACAAAATCATATAGTCTGGCTATGCTCCACCTTCATCACACAAAATATTCAAATCATGTACAACCCCGGTTTCAGCCAAGCAATTGTTTCATACTTTAGTATTCTCAAACTTTTTCAACCTTCACGCAATACATGAGTGTGAGCCATGGACATAGCACTATAGGTGGAATAGAATAAGGTGGTTGTGGAGAAGACAAAAAGAGGGAGATAGTCTCACATCAACTAGGCGTATCAATGGGCTATGGAGGTGGCCATCAATAGATATCAATGTGAGTGAGTAGGGATTGCCATGCAACGGATGCACTAGAGCTATAAGTTTATGAAAGCTCAAAAGAAAACTAAGTGGGTGCATCCAACTTGCTTGCTCACGAAGACCTAGGGCTATTTGAGGAAGCCCATCATTGGAATATACAAGCCAAGTTATATAATGAAAAATCCCCACAAGTATCACTACTGCAGGATGCTGCTAACGTGATACTATGACAACAGACCCTTCGACGAAACTATGAGTGATGCAATAATCGCAAACGGTGGTGTAAAAAAACCATCAAAAAAAGGTGCAAATGTTTGCGATGGCGGACACATCAAACACAGTTGAGATTTTACTTGCATGTGCGATGCTAGGCATATGGCTGATCCAGCAAAACTGTTTGCGATGAGGAAGAACAACAGAAACGGGCAGCCATATCAATGTGTGTGCGGTATACGATATACAGTTCGCTCCGATGAGTTGTGTGCTAATAGGGAATGCAACAGAAATGGTCAGCCAGATCAAGGTGTGTGTGATATACAACATACTGTTCACTCGGACAAACTGTTTTCGATTAGGTAAGAGAAGGGAAACGGTTCATATTAACAAGATGTGTGTGATATGCGGCATTTGCAATCAGCCAAAAGAACACAAACGATTCATGTAAACCAGATGTGTGTGATACGTAGCAAACAACCCACTCGGATGAACTGTTTGCAATGAGAAATTATAACACAGACGGTTGCTATAGTAAGTTCGTGTGTGATTCTGTTTGTACAAAAAACTTTGAAAAATGCAAACTAGTTGCTTGTGGTGGCTAGGAGTATCGCACATGATGCGTCTGCAAGTACTCATGTGCGATGATTAGTAAGTTACACATACGTTTCCTTATGTTAACATGTGTGTGAATTTGCAATATGGACAGTTAATATGCAAATGCCTTCTGGACATCGGGCACACGCTTAAACTGAAACAACTATGTACGATACTAATACTTTCCATGAAAATTTAAGAACTTGGCTAACAGCATTTGAGTAACATATATATAGTGGTTACACTATTTGAAAAAGGAGGATCTTCGTAACACGGTTTTGACAACCATATGGTCCATATCTAGATACTTAACATAGTAACAACTATCACATTTTAAGAGGCTAACGGCCAACAACCATATGGTCCATATCTACATACTTAACATAGTAACAGCTAGCACATTTTAAGAGGCTGAGGGCCAACAACCACAACTATCCGCTGGAAGCATCTTGATCACAGTGACTTGGCATCTCATCAATGAAAAGGAAGAGCCCTCTTGTGCCTTGATAGAGCATAAGTAGAACAGTGTCTCCAATTTTCCAATATGGATGCATTGCCATGACAAGCGAGAACTTGTTAATTTGAATGGTTCCATTTATGCGGGAAATGTAGTACTTTGTAGTCACTTTGGCGTTATTAGCAGGCACAAGTGTAATTCGACTACGCTGGGAAATCGAACCAGGAACTACTACAGCAGGAATTTCTGTTCAAATGTAGAATAAAAACCAATTGTAACATATCATTCAAGATATATATAGTTTATGAGCATCAACATTAAAATAAGACTTTTTACCAGCGTTTTGTGCACACAATTGGTCTTGTTTAATATGTGCACCATAGGTATAACTAATCCCATCCAAAATACAACGTTCATACGCTGTGCTATCTCTGTCAGATTATGAACAAAGTTTATGACATGCTTCAAGTCCTTCCAGTGAAATTTGGTACGCTTAGTTGTTGGAAATATGCCCTAGAGGCAATAATAAAAGCATTATTATTATATTTCCTTGTTCATGATAATTGTCTTTATTCATGCTATAATTGTGTTATCCGGAAATCGTAATACATGTGTGAATAATAGACACCAACATGTCCCTAGTGAGCCTCTAGTTGACTAGCTCGTTGATCAACAGATAGTCGTGGTTTCCTGACTATGGACACTGGATGTCATTGATAACGAGATCACATCATTGGGAGAATGATGTGATGGACAAGACCCAATCCTAAACATAGCACAAGATCGTATAGTTCGTTTGCTAGAGTTTTCTAATGTCAAGTATCTATTCCTTTGACCATGAGATCGTGTAACTCCCGGATACCGTAGGAGTGCTTTGGGTATGCCAAACGTCACAACGTAACTGGGTGACTATAAAGGTAGACTACGGGTATCTCCGAAAGTGTCTGTTGGGTGACATGGATCAAGACTGGGATTTGTCACTCCGTATGACGGAGAGGTATCACTGGGCCCACTCGGTAATGCATCATCATAATGAGCTCAGAGTGACCAAGTGTCTGGTCACGGGATCATGCATTACGGTACGAGTAAAGTGACTTGCCGGTAACGAGATTGAACGAGGTATTGGGATACCGACGATCGAATCTCGGGCAAGTAACATATCGATAGACAAAGGGAATATCGTACGGGGTTGATAGAATCCTCGACATCGTGGTTCATCCGATGAGATCATCGTGGAGCATGTGGGAGCCAACATGGGTATCCAGATCCCGCTGTTGGTTATTGACCGGAGAGTCGTCTCGGTCATGTCTGCTTGTCTCCCGAACCCGTAGGGTCTACACACTTAAGGTTCGGTTACGCTAGGGTTGTAGGGATAATTATATGCAGTAACCCGAATGTTGTTCGGAGTCCCGGATGAGATCCCGGACGTCACGAGGAGTTCCGGAATGGTCCGGAGGTAAAGATTTATATATGGGAAGTCCTGTTTCGGGCATCGGGACAAGTTTCGGGGTTATCGGTATTGTACCGGGACCACCGGAAGGGTCCCGGGGGTCCACCGGGTGGGTCCACCTGTCCCGGGGGGCCACATGGGCTGTAGGGGGTGCGCCTTGGCCTAATGGGCCAAGGGCACCAGCCCCACATAGGCCCATGCGCCTAGGGTTTAAGGGGGAAAGAGTCCTAGGAGGGGAAGGCACCTCCTAGGTGCCTTGGGGGGGAGGGAAACCCCCCTTGGCCGCCGCACCCCCTAGGAGATTGGATCTCCTAGGGCCGGCCACCCCCCCTTGGCCCTCCTATATATAGTGGGGGAGAGGAGGGACTTCATACCTGAATGCCTTGGCCTTTGGTTGCCTCCTTCTCCCTCCCCAACACCTCCTCCACCTCCATAGTGCTTAGCGAAGCTCTGCCGGAGTACTGCAGCTCCATCAACACCACGCCGTCGTGCTGCTGCTGGTGCCATCTCCCTCAACCTCTCCTCCCTCCCTTGCTGGATCAAGAAGGAGGAGACGTGGCTGTTCCGTACGTGTGTTGAACGCGGAGGTGCCATCCGTTCGGCGCTGGTCATCGGTGATTTGGATCACGTCGAGTACGACTACATCATCACCGTTCTTTTGAACGCTTCCGCTCGCGATCTACAAAGGTATGTAGATGCATCTAATCACTCGTTGCTAGATGAACTCCTAGATGATCTTGGTGAAACGAGTAGGAAAATTTTTGTTTTCTGCAACGTTCCCCAACAGTGGCATCATGAGCTAGGTCTATGCGTAGTTCTTCTTGCGCGAGTAGAACACAATTTGTTGTGGGCGTCGATTTGTCAACCTTCTTGCCGTTACTAGTCCTTTCTTGCTTCAGCGGTATTGTGGGATGAAGCGGCCCGGACCAACCTTACACGTACGCTTACGTGAGACCGGTTCCACCGACTAACATGCACTAGTTGCATAAGGTGGCTGGCGGGTGTCTGTCTCTCCTACTTTAGTTGGAGCGGAATCGATGAACAGGGTCCTTATGAAGGGTAAATAGAAGTTGACAAATCACGTTGTGGCTTTAACATAGGTAAGAAAACGTTCTTGCTAGAACCCTAATTCAGCCACGTAAAAACTTGCAACAAAAATTAGAGGACGTCTAACTTGTTTTTGCAGCAAGTGGTTTGTGATATGATATGGCCAAAGTTGTGATGAATGATGAATGATCTATATGTGATGTATGAGATGTTCATGCTATTGTAATAGGAATCGCGACTTGCATGTCGATGAGTATGACAACCGGCAGGAGCCATAGGAGTTGTCTTTATTCTTTTATATGACCTGCGTGTCATCAAGAAACGCCATGTAAATTACTTTACTTTATTGCTAAACGCGTTAGCCATAGTAGTAGAAGTAATAATTGGCGAGCAACTTCATGGAGACACGATGATGGAGATCATGGTGTCAAGCCGGTGACAAGATGATCATGGAGCCCCAAGATGGAGATCAAAGGAGCTATGTGATATTGGCCATATCATGTCACGTTTATTATTTGATTGCATGTGATGTTTATCATGTTTTGCATCTTGTTTACTTAGAACGACGGTATTAAATAAGATGATCCCTCACAATAAATTCAAGAAGTGTTCCCCCTAACTGTGCACCGTTGCGACAATTCGCTGTTTCAAAACACCACGTGATGATCGGGTGTTTTATTCAGACGTTCACATACAACGGGTGTAAGACAGATTTACACATGCAAACACTTAGGTTGACTTGACGAGCCTAGCATGTACAGACATGGCCTCGGAACACAGAAGACCGAAAGGTCGAGCATGAGTCGTATAGAAGATACGATCAACATGAAGATGTTCACCGATGTTGACTCGTCCGTCTCACGTGATGATCGGACACGGTCTAGTTTAACTCGGATCATGTAATACTTAGATGGATAGAGGGATGTCTAATCTAAGTGGGAGTTCACTAATAATTTGATTAGTTGAACTTAATTATCATGAACTTAGTCTAAAATCTTTGCAATATGTCTTGTAGATCAAATGGCCAACGTAGTCCTCAACTTCAACGCGTTCCTAGAGAAAACTAAGCTGAAAGACGATGGCAGCAACTATACGGACTGGGTCCGGAACCTGAGGATCATCCTCATAGCTGCCAAGAAAGATTATGTCCTACAAGCACCGCTTGGTGACGCACCCGTTCTCCCTGCATAACAAGATGTTATAAACGCTTGGCAGGCACGTTTCGATGACTACTCCCTCGTTCAGTGCGGCATGCTTTACAGCCTAGAGCCGGGGCTCCAAAAGCGTTTTGAGAGACATGGAGCATATGAGATGTTCGAAGAGCTGAAAATGGTTTTCCAAGCTCATGCCCGGGTCGAGAGATATGAAGTCTCCGACAAATTCTTCAGCTGTAAGATGGAGGAAAACAGTTCTGTCAGTGAGCACATACTCACTATGTCTGGGTTGCATAACCGCTTGACTCAGCTGGGAGTTAATCTCCCGGATGATGCGGTCATTGACAGAATCCTCCAGTCGCTTCCACCAAGCTACAAGAGCTTTGTGATGAACTTCAATATGCAGGGGATGGAAAAGACCATTCCTGAAGTATTTTCTATGCTGAAATCAGCAGAGGTAGAAGTCAGGAAGGAACATCAAGTGTTGATGGTCAATAAAACCACTAAGTTCAAGAAAGGCAAGGGTAAAAAGAACTTCAAGAAGGACGGCAAGGAGGTTGCCGCGCCCGGAAAGCAAGCTGTCGGGAAGAAGCCAAAGAATGGACCCAAGCCCGAGACTGAGTGCTTTTATTGCAAGGGAAGCGGTCACTGGAAGCGGAACTGCCCTAAGTACTTAGCGGATAAGAAGGCCGGCAAAACCAAAGGTATATGTTATATACATGTAATTGATGTGTACCTTACTAGTGCCCGTAGTGGCTCCTGGGTATTTGATACCGGTGCAGTTGCTCACATTTGTAACTCAAAGCAGGGGCTGCGGAATAAGCGGAAACTGGCAAAGGACGAGGTGACGATGCGCGTCGGGAATGGTTCCAAGGTCAATGTGATCGCCGTCGGCACGCTACCTCTGCATCTCCCTTCGGGATTAGTTTTAAACCTTAATAATTGTTATTTAGTGCCAGCTTTGAGCATGAACGTTGTATCGGGATCTCGTTTAATTCGAGATGGCTACTCTTTTAAATCTCAGAATGATGGTTGTTCCATTTTTATGAGAGATATGTTTTATGGTCATGCTCCTATGGTGAATGGTTTATTCTTTATGAATCTCGAACGTGATGCTACACATGTTCATAATGTGAGTACCAAAAGAAGTAAGGTTGATAATGATAGTCCCACATACTTGTGGCACTGCCGCCTCGGTCACATAGGTGTCAAACGCATGAAGAAGCTCCATGCTGATGGACTTTTAGAGTCTCTTGATTATGAATCATTTGACACGTGCGAACCATGCCTTATGGGTAAAATGACCAAGACTCCGTTCTCAGGAACAATGGAGCGAGCAACCGACTTATTGCAAATCATACATACCGATGTGTGCGGTCCAATGAGTGTTGAGGCTCGCGGTGGCTATCGTTATGTTCTCACCCTCACTGATGATTTAAGTAGGTATGGGTATATCTACTTAATGAAACACAAGTCTGAAACCTTTGAAAAGTTCAAGGAATTTCAGAGGGAGGTTGAAAATCAACGTGACAGGAAAATCAAGTTTCTGCGATCAGATCGTGGAGGAGAATACTTGAGTCACGAGTTTGGCACACACTTAAGAAAATGTGGAATAGTTTCACAACTCACGCCGCCTGGAACACCTCAGCGTAATGGTGTGTCCGAACATCGTAATCGCACTCTGTTAGATATGGTGCGATCTATGATGTCTCTTACCGATTTACCGCTTTCTTTTTGGGGCTATGCTTTAGAGACTGCCGCACTCACTTTAAATAGGGCTCCGTCGAAATCCGTTGAGACGACACCGTATGAATTATGGTTTGGGAAGAAACCTAAGCTGTCGTTTCTAAAAGTTTGGGGATGCGATGCTTATGTCAAGAAACTTCAACCTGAAAAGCTAGAACCCAAGTCGGAAAAATGCGTCTTCATAGGATACCCAAAAGAAACTATTGGGTACACCTTCTACCTCAGATCCGAAGGCAAGATCTTTGTTGCCAAGAATGGGTCCTTTCTGGAGAAAGAGTTTCTCTCAAAAGAAGTAAGTGGGAGGAAAGTAGAGCTTGATGAAGTATTACCTCTTGAGCCGGAAAATAGCGCAACTCAAGAAAATGTTCCTGAGGTGCCTACACCGACTGGAGAGGAAATTAATGACAATGATCAAGATACTTCTGATCAAGCCCCTACTGAAATTCGAAGGTCCACAAGGACACGTTCCACACCAGAGTGGTACGGCAACCCTGTCTTGGAAATCATGCTGTTAGACAACGGTGAACCTTCGAACTATGAAGAAGCGATGGCGGGCCCGGATTCCGACAAATGGCTAGAACCCATGAAATCCGAGATAGGATCCATGTATGAAAACAAAGTATGGACTTTGACTCACTTGCCCGTTGAGCGGTGAGCCATACAAAATAAATGGATCTTTAAGAAGAAGACAGACGCAGATGGTAATGTGACCATCTATAAAGCTCGGCTTGTCGCTAAGGGTTATCGACAAGTTCAAGGGGTTGACTACGATGAGACTTTCTCACCGGTAGCGAAGCTGAAGTCCGTCCGAATCATGTTAGCAATTGCCGCATTCTATGATTACGAAATATGGCAAATGGACGTCAAAACGGCATTCCTTAATGGTTTCCTTAAGGAAGAATTGTATATGATGCAGCCGGAAGGTTTTGTCGATCCTAAGAATGCTGACAAAGTATGCAAGCTCCAACGCTCGATTTATGGGCTGGTGCAAGCATCTCGGAGTTGGAACATTCGCTTTGATGAGATGATCAAAGCGTTTGGGTTTACACAGACTTATGGAGAAGCCTGCGTTTACAAGAAAGTGAGTGGGAGCTCTGTAGCATTTCTCATATTATATGTAGATGACATACTTTTGATGGGAAATGATATAGAACTCTTGGACAGCATCAAGGCCTACTTGAATAAAAGTTTTTCAATGAAGGACCTTGGAGAAGCTGCTTATATATTAGGCATCAAAATCTATAGAGATAGATCGAGACGCCTCATAGGTCTTTCACAAAGCACATACCTTGATAAGATATTGAAGAAGTTCAATATGGATCAATCTAAGAAGGGGTTCTTGCGTGTGTTGCAAGGTATGAAATTGAGCTCAGCTCAATGTCCGACCACGGCAGAAGATATAGAAGAGATGAGCGTCATCCCCTATGCCTCAGCCATAGGTTCTATTATGTATGCCATGCTGTGTACCGGACCTGATGTAAACCTTGCCGTAAGTTTGGTAGGAAGGTACCAAAGTAATCCCGGCAAGGAACACTGGACAGCGGTCAACAATATCCTGAAGTACCTGAAAAGGACTAAGGAAATGTTTCTCGTTTATGGAGGTGACGAAGAGCTCGTCGTAAAGTGTTACGTCGACGCTAGCTTCGACACAGATCTGGATGACTCTAAGTCACAAACCGGATACGTGTATATTTTGAATGGTGGGGCAGTAAGCTGGTGCAGTTGCAAGCAAAGCGTCGTGGCGGGATCTACATGTGAAGCGGAGTACATGGCAGCCTCGGAGGCAGCACATGAAGCAATATGGGTGAAGGAGTTCATCACCGACCTAGGAGTCATACCCAATGCGTCGGGGCCGATCAAGCTCTTCTGTGACAACACTGGAGCTATTGCACTTGCCAAGGAGCCCAGGTTTCACAAGAAGACAAGGCACATCAAGCGTCGCTTCAACTCCATTCGTGAAAATGTTCAAGATGGAGACATAGAGATTTGTAAAGTACATACAGACCTGAATATAGCAGATCTGTTGACTAAACCTCTCCCTAGAGCAAAACATGATCAACACCAGAATTCCATGGGTGTTCGATTCATCACAATGTAACTAGATTATTGACTCTAGTGCAAGTGGGAGACTGTTGGAAATATGCCCTAGAGGCAATAATAAAAGCATTATTATTATATTTCCTTGTTCATGATAATTGTCTTTATTCATGCTATAATTGTGTTATCCGGAAATCGTAATACATGTGTGAATAACAGACACCAACATGTCCCTAGTGAGCCTCTAGTTGACTAGCTCGTTGATCAACAGATAGTCATGGTTTCCTGACTATGGACACTGGATGTCATTGATAACGAAATCACATCATTGGGAGAATGATGTGATGGACAAGACCCAATCCTAAACATAGCACAAGATCGTATAGTTCGTTTGCTAGAGTTTTCTAATGTTAAGTATCTATTCCTTTGACCATGACATTGTGTAACTCCCGGATACCGTAGGAGTGCTTTGGGTATGCCAAACGTCACAACGTAATTGGGTGACTATAAAGGTAGACTACGGGTATCTCCGAAAGTGTCTGTTGGGTGACATGGATCAAGACTGGGATTTGTCACTCCGTATGACGGAGAGGTATCACTGGGCCCACTCAGTAATGCATCATCATAATGAGCTCAGAGTGACCAAGTGTCTGGTCACGGGATCATGCATTACGGTACGAGTAAAGTGACTTGCCGGTAACGAGATTGAACGAGGTATTGGGATACCGACGATCGAATCTCGGGCAAGTAACATATCGATAGACAAAGGGAATAGCGTACGGGGTTGATAGAATCCTCGACATCGTGGTTCATCCGATGAGATCATCGTGGAGCATGTGGGAGCCAACATGGGTATCCAGATCCCGCTGTTGGTTATTGACCGGAGAGTCGTCTCGGTCATGTCTGCTTGTCTCCCGAACCCGTAGGGTCTACACACTTAAGGTTCGGTTACGCTAGGGTTGTAGGGATAATTATATGCAGTAACCCGAATGTTGTTCGGAGTCCCGGATGAGATCCCGGACGTCACGAGGAGTTCCGGAATGGTCCGGAGGTAAAGATTTATATATGGGAAGTCCTGTTTCGGGCATCGGGACAAGTTTCGGGGTTATCGGTATTGTACCGGGACCACCGGAAGGGTCCCGGGGGTCCACCGGGTGGGTCCACCTGTCCCGGGGGGCCACATGGGCTGTAGGGGGTGCGCCTTGGCCTACATGGGCCAAGGGCACCAGCCCCACATAGGCCCATGCGCCTAGGGTTTGAGGGGGAAAGAGTCCTAGGAGGGGAAGGCACCTCCTAGGTGCCTTGGGGGGGAGGGAAACCCCCCTTGGCCGCCGCACCCCCTAGGAGATTGGATCTCCTAGGGCCGGCCACCCCCCCTTGGCCCTCCTATATATAGTGGGGGGAGAGGAGGGACTTCATACCTGAACGCCTTGGCCTTTGGTTGCCTCCTTCTCCCTCCCCAACACCTCCTCCACCTCCATAGTGCTTAGCGAAGCTCTGCCGGAGTACTGCAGCTCCATCAACACCACGCCGTCGTGCTGCTGCTGGTGCCATCTCCCTCAACCTCTCCTCCCTCCCTTGCTGGATCAAGAAGGAGGAGACGTGGCTGTTCCATACGTGTGTTGAACGCGGAGGTGCCGTCCGTTCGGCGCTGGTCATCGGTGATTTGGATCACGTCGAGTACGACTACATCATCACCGTTCTTTTGAACGCTTCCGCTCGCGATCTACAAAGGTATGTAGATGCATCTAATCACTCGTTGCTAGATGAACTCCTAGATGATCTTGGTGAAACGAGTAGGAAATTTTTTGTTTTCTGCAACGTTCCCCAACATTAGTAACATACAAATCGTTCACTATGAATCCAACATATCCTGCTTAAAAGGTGGAAAGGTATTATTTATTCCGAACATGACAGAAGAATATATAGTGCACATAATTTGGTAAATAGAAATTTTTATTGCATAGGAACGAAGTTAGAAGATGAAGTCACAATTGCTTGCTTAAATAGTGATCAATTAGTCAGAACAAATACCCCGATTTTGCTAAGTAATATGATAGCATGGAGAAAGTTGAAAGGACACTAACCTCGATCAGACTTTGATCGGCTGATGACGTTGGGGAAGTAAACATCCTTGTTAGTTAGACTAGGCTGTGGTGGACGCACTAGAATTTTATTGCCAGCTTCCAGTAAATAACACTTGGACATTTTTCTCCAAAGGTCCGCATTAAAATAGGAGTGACCATCTTTATCAAGTTTTACGCTAATTGTCATTGTATGTCCATGCTGCATTGTCAATATGACATCTTGGGAGTCATCAACAAAGTAAAGCCCAAGATTTCCTTCTACTCCTGTTCCTACAAAGCAAGGGATGTACTTCTTGAAATGAAAATTAAGATTGTAAATTAGATATATTGAAATAACAGAGCAAGATGCAAATGTGGGAGTAACTGATAGAACAGATCAATATATAGATGAAAGCAAAGTACAAAAATATATAATTAAAAATAGATAATGTAACAAAGATTTGATGCAAATATATAGATAATGTAGCAACAGACGGTATATGTTCACATATTTAGGCCATGCCGACCATGGTAGGTTGAGATTAAACATACCGAGCGCTCCCTGAAGTCATCCGGAATGGTGTGATATAACTTCGTTTCTGACTGGGCGCGACCACACTTTCCTGATTTGTGCTTGCACTGTGGACACATGAATGAACACCCACGAATCAGCTAGAACAAAAATGATTCCACGGTGATTTCCGCCGGTTGATTAACAGCGACGGACGGACTGCGATAAGAGATGAGTGAATGTTTTGCTAAGTTGATTACCTTCTCCATGAGAAAAATCCCCGAGCCAATCCCACAGAAAACCCCAGTCGACCAGAGTCTAGAATGTCAGTGCAGATAGGCGGCGGAAAGTGGTAGGGCGAAATCCTATATCGTTTGGAGCGCGACCTCCGCCTGCGGACAATAGCGCCGTCAAGCTTAGGGTGGCTACCGCGATAGAATTTGATGAGGTGCAGAGTTGCGGAGGAGTCCGCGGAGAGCGGGTGGGGATGAAGGGGGCGAGGGTTTTCTTTTTTCCTTTTGCATGTGTGAGTGAACACACATGGTTTGCAGAGGCGACGGAGATGAATCATGTGCGATAGTAAATCACGGAGATTGAATGGGAATTCAAATTTCATTTGTTCTTTGTCGATGAGTTTTTTTCAACGATGAACATAAACCCTGCCAATCACCGTGTTCAAATTCGGCACTTTTCCGGGTTCATTTACAATATTTAGGGGATTATGTGCATTTTCTAGGAATTAATGCACATAATTCAAATTCAAACAATTGGAAAAGGTGCACGAGAACGGTCTGGAAAACCATGGTCGTGATATTTAGTAATTTCTCATGCCTTTTACAAGGAATGCACAGATATTTCAAGGAAATGTGTGGCCTCACCATGCCCTGGTAAAACATTGAGAATGTTTGTCTTATGTCGTCATGCACTCCATTCATAAATCGAACCATCACCTAGGAAATTTCATGGTTTCGAGGGGAATCAATAAGATTGAAGGGGCCGGGAATCTAAATTTCCTTCCTAGCTTGTCATTCAGTTTTCTTCTACAATCAACATACCCCCTCGAATGCAACGTGCTCAAATTTGGCATTTTTCGGGCTCATATACCGTATTAGAGGATTATGTTCATTTTCTAGGCATTAATCCACATAATTCAAATTCAAACAATCGATACATGAAAAGGTGCACATGAACGGTCTGAAAAAACCATACTCGTGGTATTTAGTAAATTCTCAATCCTTTTACGGGGAATGGGTAGAGATTTCAAGGGAATGTGTGGCCATATTCAACCAAAACGCGTCATTTACTGGGTTAACAACTATAGAAAACTGAAATACGTGCTTGAAAAACATGACGCCTGGCATGGTGCCATCATGGTATGGCCTCACCGTGCCCTAGTTAAAAGCTGAGTAGGTTTGACTAATGTCGTCATTCACGCCCTTCACAAATCGAACCATCACCGAGAAAGTTCCATGCTTTCGAGAGGGAAATCACCAAGATTGAAGGCGAATCCAAATTTATGTCCTAGTTTGTCATTCAGTTTTTTCCAACGATCAACATACGGCCTCAGATGCAACATGTTGAAATTTGACATTTTTCCAGGCTCATTTACCATATTTAGGGGATTATTTGCATTTTCTAGGCATTAATGCACACAATTCAAATTCAAACAATCGGTGCATGAAAAGGTGCACAAGAACGGTCTGGAAAACCATCCTCGTGCTATTTAGTACATTCTCATGCCTTTTACAAGGAATGGGCAGATATTTCAAGGAAATGTATGGCAATAGTCAACCATAAACGCGTCGTTTACTGGGTTAACAACTAAAGAAAATTGAAATACATGCTTGAAAAACATGACGCATGGCGTGGTGCCATGGTATGGCCTCACCATGCCCTGCTAAAAATTTGAGAATGTTTCCTTATGTCGTCATGCTCGCCTTTCATAAATCGAACCATCACCGAGGAAGTTCCATGGTTTCGAGGGGGAAATCACCAAGATGGAAGGGGGATCCAAATTTCCTTTGTCCTTTGTCCATGAGTTTTTTCTACGATGAACATACACCATGCAAATCACCATGTTCAAATTTGATGCTTTTCCGGGTTCATTTACCATAGGGGATTATTTGCATTTTCTAGGAATTAATGCACATAATTCAAATTCAAACAATCGGTGCATGAAAAGGTGCACAAGAATGGTCTGGAAAACCATCCTCGTGCTATTTAGTACATTCTCATGCCTTTTACAAGGAATGGGCAGATATTTCAAGGAAATGTATGGCAATAGTCAACCATAAACGCGTTGTTTACTGGGTTAACAACTAAAGAAAATTGAAATACATGCTTGGAAAACATGACGCCTGGCGTGGTGCCATGGTATGGCCTCACCATGCCCTGCTAAAAATTTGAGAATGTTTCCTTATGTCGTCATGCATGCCTTTCATAAATCGAACCATCACCGAGGAAGTTCCATGGTTTTGAGGGAAATCACCAAGATGGAAGGGGATCCAAATTTCCTTTGTCCTTTGTCCATGAGTTTTTTTCTACGATGAACATACACCCTGCAAATCACCATGTTCAAATTTGATGCTTTTCCGGGTTCATTTACCATATTTAGGGGACTATGTGCATTTTCTAAGTATTAATGCACATAGTTCAAGTTCAAACAATCGATGCATGAAAGGGTGCACAAGAACGGTCTGGAAAACAATGCTCGTGCCATTTAGTAAATTCTCATGCCTTTTACAAGGAATGGACAGATATTTCGATGAAATGTCTAGCAATAGTCAACCACAAACGTTTGTTTATTGGGTTTTCAACTATAGAAAAAAATGAAATAAATGATTGAAAAACGTGACGCCTGGCATGGTGCCATGGTATGACCTCACCATGCCCTGGTGAAAATTTGACAAGGTTTGGCTTATGTCGTCATGCACGCCCTTCATAAATCGAACCATCACCGAGGAAGTTCCATGCTTTTGAGAGGGAAATCACCAAAATTGAAGGGGAATCCAAATTTTCTTTGTTCTTTGCCCCTGGAGTTTTTTTTTCTACAAAGAACATACACCCTGCAAATCATCATGTTCAAATTTGGCATTTTTCCGGGCTCATTTACCATATTTAAGGGATTATGTGCATTTTCTAGGCATTTCGCGCATATAAATCCAATCCAGCTACAGCTGCACGGATGTGATGTGAGGGACGTGGATTGCCGTTCGATCACGGCTCATCCTACGGTGCACACGCGCAATCCGTGTGGCTAGGGTTCCGGACAATTATAACGCAACACACAATAGCCTCAGCGCACACTGTTTCTGGAAACGACCGAGATAAACCGTGTGCGATAATGAACGAGAAAAATTGTAAGGGAAGCCAAATTTCCTTTCTAGTTAGTTGTTGAGATCTTACAAACCACCACACTGTACGGCTGCCCGACCCCTCCTTCCCAGAGCTCTCTCCAAGCATCGTTCATGGCACTGCGACACACAGTAACTGGTAAGGAAGTGACGGCATCCCGCCGCGCCGCGTTCTTGGCCGCCCGCAACCGCACACATGGTAAGGAAGCGATGGCATCTCGCCGCACCGAGTTCATCGCTGGCGGCGGCCACACTATTACGTGGGCGGACTTTAAGACTGCCATGGCCGAATGGGCGGTGGATCTAGAGGCGGCCAAAGCCGCACAGGAGGATCGGAAAAGGCAGAAAGCAGTCAAGAAAAGAGAGTCCCTCCGCCGCAAGAAAGAAGAGTTCGCACGCCGTGGTGAGGAGAGCTTGGCGGAGATCAAAGCACGGTTGGTTTCCACCTACAAGGCCGGGAAGGAGAAGGCCTGCGTCTGGCCAGTATGCCCCGATGGCATGTGAGAAGTAGTTTAAGTTTGTAGTATTAGAGCAAATTACCAGTAGTACTTTAAGTTTGTAGTATTAATGTACTATGTCGGTAAGAGCATCCCTTGAGGACTTTGAGCGTTCATTAGCATGTGTGACCGTGTGCGCTTTTTTGCGTTAATCATTAGAAAATCATAAAACACACGGTTTCTATGCTGTACCCGTGTGCGTTTTTTTGCGTTAATGATCCATAAGTCTGTTACCTGTGCGATGGTTCCTAATAAACCAGGCGTACCATTGACCGAAAAACGACTACACGTGCACATTTTTTGGAGACGGGAACTGCCAATATTCTGTTTTCTCGCACACGAGTATTTTACGCGCTTCGTCTCTGTTGTGTGTTCCCCTACCCAAGTTTCAACTTTCGCAGCAAAATTTTCATTAGGTGCGCGATTTCAAAATTTATTCCTCCAACCACATCCCCACCCATCAAATTTCCTCAGTATCTCCCCACACACCCCCCCGCGCGCCTCCCCCTACTGGTAGCTCAAACCGCCACCGCCGCAACCACAGCTTCAACCACATCTACGTTCAGCTCGGATCCAGTCAGGTAACCCACCGATCTCTATCATCGCCCTGCTATGTCTTGAGCTTGCGTTGGTTTTCCTCGAAGAGGAGAGGGTGATGCAGCAAAGTGTAGCGTAAGTATTTCCCTCAGTTTTGAGAACCAAGGAATCAATCCAGTAGGAGGCTCCTCAGAAGTCCCACGCACCTACACAAACAAACTAAGAAATTGCAACCAACGCAATAAAGGGGTTGTCAATCCCTTCACGGCCACTTGCGAAAGAGAGATCTGATAAAGATAGTATGATAAGATAAATATATTTTTGGTATTTTATAATATAGATGCAAAAAGTAAAGATGCAGATAAAGGTAGATTGAAAGCAAATATGATAAGAGATAGACCCGGGGGCCATAGGTTTCACTAGAGGCTTCTCTCAAGATAGCATAAGTATTATGGTGGGTGAACAAATTACTGTCAAGCAATTGATAGAAAAGCGCATAGTTATGAGATTATCTAGGCATGATCATGTATATAGGCATCACGTCCATAACAAGTAGACCGACTCCTGCCTGCATCTACTACTATTACTCCACACTTCGACCGACTCCTGCCTGCATCTAGAGTATTAAGTTCATAAGAACAGAGTAACACATTAAGCAAGATGACATGATGTAGAGGGATAAACACATGCAATATGATATAAAACCCATCTTGTTATCCACAATGGCAACAATACAATATGTGCCTTGCAACCCTTTCTGTCACTGGGTAAGGACACCGCATGATTGAACCCAAAGCTAAGCACTTCACCCATGGCAAGAAAGACCAATCTAGTAGGCCAAACCAAACTGATAATTCAAAGAGACTTGCAAAGATAACTCAATCATACATAAAAGAATTCAGAGAAGATTCAAATATTATTCATAGATAAACTTGATCATAAACCCACAATTCATCGGATCTCGACAAACACACCGCAAAAGGAGTTTACATCGAATAGATCTCCACAAGAGAGGGGGAGAACATTGTATTGAGATCCAAAAAGAGAGAAGAAGCCATCTAGCTAATAACTATGGACCCGTAGGTCTGTGGTAAACTACTCACAACTCATCGGAGGGGCAAGGATGTTGATGTAGAAGCCCTCTATGGTTGATTCCCCCTCCGGCAGAGTGCCAGTGAAGGCTCCAAGATGGGATCTTGCGGATACAGAAGGTTACAGCGGTGGAAATTGTGTTTCGTGGTGCTCCTGGATGTTTTCGGGGTACATAGGTATATATAGGAGCAAGAAGTACGTCGGTGGCCGCCCGAGGGGCCCACGAGACAGGGGGCACGCCCTACAGGGGGGGGGGCTCGGCCTCCTGTCTCGTGGCTTCCTCGGAAGCTTCTTGACTTGCACTCAAGCTCTCCGGATCAGGTTCGTTCCAAAAATCACGCTCCCGAAGGTTTCATTCCGTTTGGACTCCGACTGATATTCCTTTTCTTCGAAATACTGAAATAGGCAAAAAAAAACAGCAATATGGGCTGGGCCTCTGGTTAGTAGGTTAGTCCCAAAAATGATATAAATGTGTAAAATAAAGCCCATAAACATCCAAAAGGGGTAATATAATATCATGGAACAATAAAAAATTATAGATACATTGGAGACGTATCAAGCATCCCCAAGCTTAATTCTTGCTCGTCCTCGAGTAGGTAAATGATAAAAAAGAGAATTTTTGATGTGGAATACTACCTAGCATAATTCATAATGTAATTTTCTTTATTGTGGCATGAATGTTCAGATCCAAATGAATACAAAATAAAAGTTCATATTGATAAAAGAAATAGTAACACTTCAAGCATACTAATCAAAGTAATCATGTCTTCTCAAAATAACATGGCAAAAGAAAGTTCATCCCTAGAAAATCATATAGTTAGGCTATGCTTCATTTTCGTCACACAAAGATGTTCCCAACTTCTATACCCCCGATGACAAGCCAAGCAATTGTTTCATACTTAAATAATCTCAAACTTTTTCAACCTTCATGCAATACATGAGCGTGAGCCATGGATATAGCACTATGGGTGGAATAGAATATGATGAAGGGGATTGTGTGGAGAAAGACAAAAAAGGAGAAAGTCTCACATTGACGAGGATAATCAACGGGCTATGCAGATGCCCATCAATTGATGTCAACATGAGGAGTAGGGATTGCCATGCAACGGATGCACTAGAGCTATAAATGAATGCTCAATAAAAGAAAACTAGTGGGTGTGCATCCAACTTGCTTGCTCACGAAGACCTAGGGCATTTGAGGAAGCCCATCGTAGGAATATACAAGCCAAGTTCTATAATGAAAAATTCCCACTAGTATGAAAAAGACAACTTATGAGACTCACTATATGAAAAACATGGTGCTACATTGAAGCACAATATATGAGACTCACTACATGAAGAACAAGGTACTACTTTGAAGCACAAGTGTGGAAAAAGAGATAGTAACATTGCCCTTTTTATTTATTTTCTTTTTTTTTCTTTTTCTTTTCTTTTTTTCCTTTTTCTTTTTTGGGCCTTTTTTTCTTTTGGCCTTTCTTTTTTTCTGTTCTTTTTTTTATTTGGACAATGTTCTAATAATGATGATCATCACACTTCTATTGATTACAACATAAGGATTACAACTTGAAACTAGAACAAGATATGACTCTATATGAATGCCTCCGGCGGTGTACCGGGATGGTGCAATGAATCAAGAGTGACATGTATGAAAAATAATGCATGGTGGCTTTGCCACAAATACGATGTCAACTACATGATCATGCAATGGCAATATGACAAAAGTAAAGTATGTCATGAAGATGATGAGCGGAACGGTGGAAAGTTGTATGGCAATATATCTCGGAATGGCTATGGAAATGCCATAATAGGTAGGTATGGTGGCTGTTTTGAGGAAGATATAAGGAGGTTTATGTGTGATAGAGCGTATCGTATCACGGGGTTTGGATGCACCGGCGAAGTTTTCACCAACTCTCAAGGTCAGAAAGGACAATGCACGGTACCGAAGAGGCTATCAAAGGCGGAAAGGTAAAAGTGCGTATAATCCGTGGACTCAACATTAGTCAAAAGAACTCATATACTTATTACAAAAATTGAGAAGTCATCAAAAATCAAGTACTACGTGCATGCTCCTAGGGGGATAGATTGGTAGGAAAAGACCATCGCTCATCCCCGACCGCCACTCATAAGGATGCACAAGCCAGGTACACTTCGTGTTTCAAATTTGTTACACAACTTTAACCATACGTGCATGCTAAGGGACTTGCTAACTTCAACACAAGCATTCTTTAAATTCATAATCACCCAACTAGCATGACTTTAATATCACTACCTCCATATCTCAAAACAATTATCAAGTATCAAATTGATCATAGCATCCAATTCACTTCCTATGATAGTTTTTATTATACCCAACTCGGATGCTCATCATTCTAGGACCAACTTTATGATAATAGCAAATACCATGCTGTTATAAAAGACTCTCAAAATAATATAAGTGACGCATGAGAGACTAGCAAATTCTTCAAAATTAAGACACCACCGTGCTCTAAAAGATATAAGTGAAGCACTAGAGCAGAAACTATCAAGCTCAAAAGATATAAGTGAAGCACATAGAGTGTTCTAACAAATCTAATCAAATAGGCTTCTCCCAAAAGGTGTGTACAGCAAGGATGATTGTGGTAAACTAAAAAGCAAATACTAATATAATACATGACGCTCCAAGCAAAACACATATCATGTAGCGAATAAAAATATAGCTCCATGTAAAGTTACCAATGAACGAAGACGAAAGAGGGGATGCCTTCTCGGGGCTTCCCCAAGCTTAGGCTTTTGGCTATCCTTGAATATCTTGGGGTGCCACGGGCATCCCAATCTTAGGATCTTGCCAGCCTTTATTCCATAGTCCATAAAAGCTTTACCCAAAACTTGAAAACTTCACAACACAAAACTCAACAGGAAATCTTATAAGCTCCGTTACCGAAAGAAAGCAAAACCACCACATAGGGTACTGCAATGAACTCATTATTTATTTAATTTGGTGTTAAACCTACTGTATTCCAACTTCTTTATGGTTCATAGACTGAATTACTAGCCATAGATGCATTGAAATAAGCAAACAACACACGAAAAACAGAATCTGTCAAAAACAGAACAGTCTGTAGCAATCTGTAACTAACGCAAACTTCTGGAACTCTAAAAATCCTACCAAAATAGGAAGTCCTGGACAATTTGTTTATTGAACAGAAGAAAAAATAATCAACACAAAATCACGTTCCTGTGATTTAACAAAATTATATTCGTGCGTGCAAAGTTTCTGTTTTTCAGCAGAATCAAATCAACTATCATCGTAGGTTATCCTATAGGTTCTACTTGGCACAAACACTAATTAAAAGATAAAAACACATCTAAATAGAAGGTAGATGCAAGATTTATTACTAAACAGGAGGAAAAACAAAAAACATTAAGAAATATTGGGTTGCCTCCCAACTAGCGCTATCGTTTAACGCCCCTAGCTAGGCATAAAAGCAAAGATAGATCTAACGAGTGCCATCTTTGGCACTAAATTCATAAGTAGCACGCATGATAGATTCATAAGGTAATTTGACTTTCTTTCATGGAAAGTGCTCCATGCCTTTCTTTAATGGAAATTGGAATCTAATATTCCCTTCCTTCATATCAATAATCACACCAATCGTTCTAAGGAAAGGTCTACCAAGAATAATAGGGCAAGAAAGATTGCAATCTATATCAAGAACGATAAAATCTACGGGCACCAAATTTCTATTTGCAACAATAAGAACATCATTGATCCTTCCCATAGGCTTTTTAATGGTGGAATCCGCAAGGTGCAAATTTAAAGAGCAATCATCAAGATCATGGAAACCTAGAATATCACATAAAGTTTTCGGAATCGTGGAAACACTAGCACCCAAATCACACAAAGCAAAACACTCATAATTTTTAATTCTAATCTTTATAATAGGTTCCCACTCATCATTAAGTTTTCTAGGTATAGAAACTTCCAAATTAAGTTTTTCATCATAAGATTGCATCAAGGCATCAACAATATGTTTGGTAAAAGCTTTGTTTTGACTATAAGCATGAGGAGAATTAACAATGGATTGCAACAAGGAAATACAAACTTTTAAAGAACAATTATCATAATAAAATTCCTTGAAATCTGAGAGAGTAGGTTCAACATTATTGGAAGTTGAGGATTCTCCAATCTCACTTTTACCAAATTTAGCATGAAGATCTAAAGACTCCGAATTTTTGGGACGCCTTCTAGGCAAAGTTGGTTCATCATCACTCCCATAATCATCAAAATTCATATTGGAAAACATAGATCTAATCGGAGACGCATTAATAACTTTAAGTTCCTCCTCATTATTTTCACATAATTTTTCTGGTTTAGCGGCCATCTTATTGACTAAGGTGGCTTGCTTGTCAGAAGTTTTGGCTATAGCATTTTCAAGCCGGGTAATTTGAGCGTAATCTCCATAGAATTCTTTGTTCATATCATCAAGCTCTTTATTCATAAAACCCAAAAAACTCTTTTGTTCCTTAAGCTCTTTTCTAAAGAAATTATTATGCTCAAATTGCAAATTCACAAAGCTTCTAATATTTGAGTCAATCTCATCCATCCTTCTGAGAAGGTGGTCAGGACCCTTAGGCGCGGCCATAAGGTCAAACAAGCAAACAAGCACACAAAAGAAGGTAAGCAAAAGAGAGGAGGAGATTGGGAAAGAGAGGGCGAATTAAATGATAAGGGTGAAGTGGGGGAGAGGAAAACGAGAGGCAAATGGCAAATAATGTAAATGCGAGGGAGATGGGTTTGTGATGGGTACTTGGTATGTATTGACTTGAGTGAAGACCTCCCCGGCAACGGCGCTAGAAATCCTTCTTGCTACGTCTTGAGCTTGCATTGGTTTTCCTCAAAGAGGAGAGGGTGATGCAGCAAAGTGTAGCATAAGTATTTCCCTCAGTTTTGAGAACCAAGGTATCAATCCAGTAGGAGGCTCCTCAAAAGTCCCACGCACCTACACAAACAAACTGAGAACTCGCAAACAACGCAATAAAGGGGTTGTCAATCCCTTCACGGCCACTTGCGAAAGTGAGATCTGATAAAGATAGTATGATAAGATAAATATATTTTTGGTATTTTATAATATAGATGCAAAAAGTAAAGATGCAAATAAAGGTAGATTGAAAGCAAATATGATAAGAGATAGACCCGGGGGCCATAGGTTTCACTAGAGGCTTCTCTCAAGATAACATAAGTATTACGGTGGGTGAACAAATTACTATCGTGCAATTGATAGAAAAGCGTATAGTTATGAGATTATCTAGGCATGATCATGTATATAGGCATCACGTCCATAACAAGTAGACCGACTCCTGCCTGCATCTACTACTGTTACTCCACACATCGACCGACTCCTGCCTGCATCTAGAGTATTAAGTTCATAAGAACAGAGTAACGCATTAAGCAAGATGACATGATGTAGAGGGATAAACACATGCAATATGATATAAACCCCATCTTGTTATCCTTGATGGCAACAATACAATACGTGCCTTGCAACCCTTTCTGTCACTGGGTAAGGACACCGCATGATTGAACCCAAAGCTAAGCACTTCTCCCATGGCAAGAAAGACCAATCTAGTAGGCCAAACCAAACTGATAATTCGAAGAGACTTGAAAAGATAACTCAATCATACATAAAATAATTCAGAGAAGATTCAAATATTATTCATAGATAAACTTGATCATAAACCCACAATTCATTGGATCTCGACAAACACACCGCAAAAAGAGTTTACATCGAATAGATCTCCACAAGAGAGGGGGAGAACATTGTATTGAGATCCAAAAAGAGAGAAGAAGCCATCTAGCTAATAACTATGGACCCGTAGGTCTGTGGTAAACTACTCACAACTCATCGGAGGGGCAAGGATGTTGATGTAGAAGCCCTCTGTGGTTGACCCCCCCTCCGGCAGAGTGCCGGCGAAGGCTCCAAGATGGGATCTCGCGGATACAGAAGGTTACAGCGGTGGAAATTGTGCTTTCGGGGTACGTAGGTATATATAGGAGGAAGAAGTACGTCGGTGGCCACCCGAGGGGCCCACGAGACAGGGGGCGCACCCTACAGGGGGGCACGGCCTCCTGTCTCATGGCTTCCTCGGAAGCTTCTTGACTTGCACTCAAGCTCTCCGGATCAGGTTCGTTCCAAAAATCACGCTTTCGAAGGTTTCATTCCGTTTGGACTCCGTTTGATATTCCTTTTCTTCGAAATACTAAAATAGGCAAAAAAACAGCAATATGGGCTGGGCCTCCGGTTAGTAGGTTAGTCCCAAAAATGATATAAATGTGTAAAATAAAGCCCATAAACATCCAAAAGGGGTAATATAATAGCATGGAACAATCAAAAATTATAGATACGTTGGAGACGTATCAGGCCTCGGCCTGATTGCTTAAATGGCGCCTGTGAAACATCCTCATGCCTCCAAATCCCCATCGTCCCTACCTCCAGAGCATCGTTGCGCAAGCCCAACCACATATCACGTGGAGGTCGAGGAGCTGATGGCGGTCCATGGCGCGATGGCTGATGTGGGTGTTGACCCGGAGGAACACCTCGCCTCCGCCGCCACCGACATGGTGCAGGCTCTGGCCCAGAAGAAGTGCCCCGGCGACTACTCCGCCCAGGACTTAACAGGTATTATCTGACCATCTAAATCTTACCAATACCACTTGCAATGGCTATGTTTTGTACGGTTGATGTATTAAGCACATTCGTGCGTTGTTTATTTCAGTACTGCACACTCTGTGATGTTCAAGTATTAACTGTTTAGTTCAATTTCACCAATAATAGCAACAAACTTATAATACATGACTCAGGATATCACTAGAGATGCTGCTTATTTGCTATTTTTGGTGGATGCTACCCCTGTTCCACTTAACATGCCATTATCTGCTTTGGCAGCACCAGCCTTGTGATGTTTAACTCTGCCAATTGCATTTTTATCAGTACCGGCTTCAATGGCTATTAAGCCTGTTGCAATTAATAGTTGAATCCATTTTTAAACAGTAGTATTTCAATGGCTACAAACTTACAAAACATGACTTAGGATGTTGTTAAGCCTGTTGCAATTAACAGTTGTATCCATTTTTTAACCTGTCCCTTTGCTACCATGCTACTCTCCACAATGAAGATATACTACAGATGCTGCCCATTTGTTATTTTTTGTCGATGCTAACCCTATTGTACCTAACATGCCTATCCATGTACTTATGTAGGGCCATAACGGGTGATGCTGTTGTTTGCCATCGAGGTTAGCCGCATCCCATGTCTTACATTATTTTACATCATTTGTGCAATTGCAGTTTGGCTTCTAATATTTACTTGCTTCTTGTAGGTACACATGTCGGGGGCACTGATCCACGCTTTGACTCGAAGGAAGAGCTCGCCTCTGCCACCGCTAACTTTGGGCGGGCTCTAGCAAAGATGAAGTGCCCCGGCAACTACCTCTCAGGACTTACCAAGTATGAACTCACCAGTTCAATCTTACCAATACCAGTTGCAATTAATGGCTATGTTTTGTACGGTCGATGTCTTAAGCATCTTGTAGTAAACATGCCTAACACATTTTAGCTATTTTCCCTACCTTTTTATAGACAACTTGGCCATTATCTGCTCTGGCAGCACCTGCCTTGTGATGTTTAACTCTGCCAATTGCATTTTTATCAGTACCAGTTTCAATGGACATTAAGCCTGTTGCAATTAATAGTTGTATCCATTTTTAAACCGTTGTATTTCAATGGCTACAAACTTACAAAACATGAATTAGGATGCTGTTAATCCTGTTGCAATTAATAGTTTTATCCATTTTATAATATGTCCCTTTGCTATCGTGCTACTTTTTCGCAATGAAGATATCACTACAGATGCTGCCGTTTTATTACCATTTGCTATTTTTGGTGGATGTTCACCTTGTTGTAGTTAACGTTTGCTTTCCATGTACTTACACAGGACTCCAATGGGCGATGATGTTGTTTGCGTCGAGGTTAGCTGGATCCCATGTCTTATACACCAACTATTCCTAAATTTAAGTATTTTTAGATATTCCAATATAGACTACATGAGGAGCAAAATGAGTGAATCTAGATTCTAATCTAAACTATATCTACAATTTATATACATCTGTATGTAGTTCATATTGAAATCTCTAAAATACTTGCACTTAGGAATGTAGGTAGTTGTATTTTACATCATTTGTGCAATCTCATTTAGCTTCGAACATTTACTGGTTGCTTATAGGTACGTATATGAGCGGTACTGATCCACGCTTTGATCTTTGCGTATGTTGCAATGAGATATTCATGAACAAGTGTCAAGTAAAGGAAACTAAAAAGAGTGTTAGGAGAAACAAACGGGTGATGGGAATTAAGCTCTTTATTTACACTTTGTCCAGGACATCACTAAACTTTAGGATGGTAAGTAATATGTTACCTTTTCCCCTGCCCATAACAAGTTACTCTATTAGACCTCATGGTCTGATATTTTTCTCTTTTCAGTGGTTTCCGAAGATATTTACTGATGATTACCTTACAAACTACATGACCGGAGCGGAGGCAACTAAGGTTAAAGTATATAATTCATGGTACCATGATAATGCTATAGAAGTCTTCCTGAAGGTGGTGAAGGATGAGCGGGCGATCATCACAAGGGGTTGGACAAAAGTTGTTCGTGCCTATGGCAAGCAGGAAGGCGCATTATGGGCATTCCGCTTCTTCAACAACATCGACAGTCAAAATGATTTACACTTGTCTCTTCACCTTTACCGCTTGTAAATATTGTGGTTCCTGATAGTTAATTGCTGTCTAATCCTGTAATTACTGAACATATTGTACTGAAAATTTTATTTATGGATTCGTTGTTGAACCATCATGCTGAGAATTTGAATTGCACGTTTCATATTTCAAAATTTCCAATTCGAATAATAAATTACAGCCACAAAATGTACAGGAACGAATATACGAAAATGTACACGTTGGCATTAGTAGAGGCACTGCACACATTTTACATTCTTGAACTGTGTGCGATAATGTACCTATCACAAACATATCGGCAGATTAAATGTTGATGTCCATCTTTTTCACATGACTATAGCGGCCTAATCGTTTGGGATGTCTCTTTGATCAGAAACGTAACGTCAAGATGTAACATGTGGGACTGGTGCGTCTTCTCATATGTTTGTTCCATGGGGATTGTCACTAGCCGCTCGCCCATCCCCGACGGTTTCTAGGTCATGTGGGAAGGACCCCCTATCGCCCACACTCACTAGGCGACGGTTCCAAATGTCGTCGCGGAAAGGGGTTAAAAACCATTTGTATAGCACCTTGTTGTACTAGTGTATATGAAAGTGACAACATAGGAGACTCCCTATCATGAAGATCATGGTGCTACTTTGAAGCACAAGTGTGGTAAAAGGATAGTAGCATTGGTCCTTCTCTCTTTTTTATCATTTTTTTATTTTTTTTGTTTTTTGCGCCCTCTCTTTTTTTGGCCTCTTATTATTATAATGTTATTATTATTATTATTATTATTATTCCTCCAGAGTCTCATCCCGACTTGTGGGGGAATCATAGTCTCCATCATTCTTTCCTCACCGAGACAATGCTCCAATAATGAAGATCATCACACTTTTATTTACTTACAACTCGGTACTTAGAACAAAATATGACTCTATATGAATGCCTCCGGCGGTGTACCGAGATGTGCAATGAATCAAGAGTGACATGTATGAAAGAATTATGAACGGTGGCTTTGCCACAAATACAATGTCAACTACATGATCATGCGAAGCAATATGACAATGATGAAGTGTGTCATAATAACGGAACGGTGGAATGTTGCATGGCAATATATCTCGGAATGGCTATGGAAATGCCATAATAGGTAGCTATGGTGGCTGTTTTGAGGAAGTATATGGTGGGTGTATGGTACCGGCGAAAGTTGCGCGGTACTAGAGAGTCTAGCAACGGTGGAAGGGTGAGAGTGCGTATAATCGATGGACTCAGCATTAGTCATAAAGAACTCACATACTTATTACAAAAATCTATTAGTCATTGAAACCAAGCACTACGCGCATGCTCCTAGGGGACACTACAAAAAAATACACTTCCATGATGATACGTGTTTATCACAGTAGGTCGCGTTTTTTATCATGCATGTACATCCATGACGATGTTATGACAGAATCAAGATAGTCATACCTGTGCTGTCGTAGAAGTGTCCATGACATTACCAAAATTATCATCACGAAAGTGTCCACTTCCATGACGATAAATCGCGCGCCACAGAAGTGCTTTCATCAAGGGTGACCGACACGTGGCATCCACCGTAACGGAACACCGTTAAGCTATCGGGTCAGGTTTTGGATCTGATAACCCGTTAACAACCCCGACCAATGGGGATTTTCCACATGTAAAATCATCATTGGCTGGAGGAAACACGTGTCGGCTCATCGTTGGGACAGATGTCATCCACTCATTGGACAGAAAGCGCCTATGATACGTTGACACGTGGCATGGCCCAATAGAGGCCCATTCCTGTGAAAAGGCCGGCCCGTTTGACTTGGTCAAAAGGTGGCGGGCCGGCCCATGGAAAGCATGTTAACGGCCTGTTCGCATATAGCCCATTTATAGCCCGCTAACCCAAGGCCCGTTACGCCCTATCAGAATTAGGCTCAGTAGCGTCATCTGGGCCATCCAATATGATTCCAGCCCGTTTTCACTTTTGGCCCATGTATGGCCCATGACGTCTTTCGGCCCATATGAGGCCCTATGTAACTCTTGGCCTATTAACGGCCCGTGGTGAAACTGGCCCGTAATGAATAGTGTATCATTTTACACCCATTAACGGCCCGTGGTGAAACTGGCCCGTAATGAACAGTGTATCACTTTATACCCATTAACGGCCCGTTATTCCGTTGGGCCATTTCCAGCCCATGTTATCTTTCGGCCTTCTCAGAGCCCATTTATTCTTGGGCTCATTTCCAGCATCGTTTACTTACGGCCTGTTACTGTCATTTTCTGCTTGTGGGCCAAATTCAGCCCGTGGTTACAATCGGCCCGTTTGTGGTCCGTTAATACGTTGGGCCGTTTTCATAGCATCATCAAATACGGCCTATTAACGATGGCCCGTTATGGTCGGCCCATGAACGGATGATTCCAACTCTAGCCCGTTTACGGCCATAATGCGGCCTGTTTATTGGCCCATGTTTGGCCAATCGATCATACGACCCGTATAAGGCCCATTGATGATGCGGCCCGTAGAAGGCCCATTGTTTCTATGGCCCGTAGAAGGCCTACTGTTTCTATGGCTCGTAGAAGGCCCACTATTTCTATGGCCCGTAGGAGGCCCAGTGTCACTACAGTAAATATTAGCCCATGGTTATTGTGGCCTAGTTTTAAAAAATAGGTTATTGCAGCCACTAGCAAACCACGGAAAAAGAACTGCACTGACTACAAGCAAACAAATAAACAAGACAACAAGGAAATAAATAAGCAAGCAACTTATGCTAGGCTATCACGTCTATTACACATAATACATCCATTGGGTATCAAAGTTCGCCACCAGTGCAAATATAGGGAACAAAGCAGCATATAAACGCCGCAGCAAAACAAGTCCAGAACTGAAACCACTTCAGAAGAGTTCAAGAAACAATATCCTGGGTACCCATAATGTTGGCAAGATGCTTAGCAAGCTTATTAACTTTCTCTTGTTTGGCGCTTAAATCCTCCAGCGGTTGTTGTTGCACAAGAAAGTACGCGTCTGAATTCTGCAGGGACTTCCTCAGTCTTTCGGCTTCTTGCCGCAGCACAACTGACTGATGCCTTTCAGCTCGTAGCCGAGACTGAAGAAGCCGAAGTGATCCAGGCAGCGAGTTTGAAGATCTTGTGCGAGCGGTACTAGCCAGTAACTCGAACACTACATCAACATGGGAGTGTGGGGTTTTCTCACTGTCTACAAGATCGTTTTTATCACCTTTCTTGGAGACCAACAGGGTTGTCTCACTATCTTGAACCTTATCTGCATTACTTTCTCTACCATTGCATAGTGGGGTGCTCTTCTCCAATATTCTGTTTGCATACTACAAGAGAAACAAGCAGACACATCACAGGTTTAGCTTGTAGTATACGAAACTCATTTTGGTAAACCAGTTCAGTAGTAAGGTGGATAGGATAACAACATGAAACAAACATATATCTATGTACTGTGGTCACTGTATTGTCCATATCATTCTAGTTTATGTTCCCTAATCAAGATAGAAACACAGTTCAACTCATATATTTTTAAGACACAACAGCATAGACAGAATATAAGTGTGAGAAACTACACAACATTGGCAGCACTTGTAATGTGCATCACATGAGAACATAACTGTTTATACAACTTAAACTGAAATCAACATAGAGCAAGAAGTTAGAACAACAATCCAGTTAAAGAAATAGGTTTAAAACATACCTGTTGCGCCATTGGAGTTTCAATTGGATCCTTCAAATTCGAAAGTAGTTGGTATGAGTAAATACAATGATGCAACAGCAAAGGAGTATGGACCATAGCTACGGAATCAGACCTGAGAACAGTTGCGCTTCTGCTTTAAACATGGAGTTTGGGTTAGCTGTGGTGGTCTTCGTGCTTTGGGCACTGCAGTAGCTTTACAAACTTCTCGTGTGGGGGTACTCTGTGGTGGACATGGTGCTTTGTCAACTATAAGTGGGTTACTATCCCCTGGGGTTGCAGTTAGATGGGTTGTAGCTGGTTCTCTGCCCAACGGTGTAAGTGTGCAATCTAGAAGAGTCTCGATTATGTGTGGTGGGGCTAGTTTGTGGGCCAGTACAACCATGGTTCTATCTGCATCGACGGGTAGCACTGTCTTTTGTGAAGAACAGGTTTTTGCTCCCTTAGATACTGCCATCACCCCCTCCAATTCAAATGGCTGATAAACAAGAAAAGAAATTGAACGTACATACATTGTATGATAGACAGATGTGGTAATTCACATATATGTTGCCTAACCAAACAGGACAGCATGACACAATTTCACATATATGATGCCTAACTAAACAGGATAGCATGACACAGTTTCAGATATATGATGGATAACTTAACAGGATATAATGGCATAATTCAACATATGATGAGTACCTAAACAAGATGACATGACAAAACTATATGATGTCTTTCTAAAATAGGTTGGGATGAAATAATTCACATACATGTTGTCTAAGTATACAGGATGGCATGATATAATTGACATAATTGATTCATATACTAAGCAGCTGGCACTCGCATGTATGATCTCTAAACTAAGCAGATAGAATTCAACATTGTGCATATGATGTCTAAACTAAGCAATGCAAGACACCATATGCATCATATGAGAAATATAAACATTGCAACATAGGGCATACACCTCATGTGGGATATAGGACTGGTCATCTATCTTTGAATCCTCCTCTGAGGAGCTCCCTGTAACCATCGACATATATGCGTCAACGTGTACCATTGCCTGCTCTGAAGACCTTGTTTTCACTCCAGATTTTTCCATAACCGGCTCAAATGGCTGATACACATGAAGAGTAGTTCAATATACACAGATTGTCGACAAATGGAATACGTAATGAAAAAAAAGATGGCATGAGATAATTCACATATATGATGCCTGGCTCCATGGCAGTGCATAATTCATATATATGATAACTGGCTGAAAAACATGGCATTGCATAATTCACATATCTAATATAGAAAGCAAACAGGAGGCATTCACACAAAGCATGTCTAATCTAAGAAGATGGCATGGCAATGCAAGACACCATATGCATGATATGAGCAATATAACCCAGCCAAGT
>NC_041391.1:207366289-207475213 GCF_002162155.2 Triticum dicoccoides | reverse complement strand
GGGAATACGACTGGTCATCTCTCTCTGAATCCTCCTCTGAGGAGGTATCTGTAACCAGTAAGAAATCTGCATCGATAGGTAGCACTGACTGCTCAGAAGACCTTGTTTTCACTCCAGATTTTCCCATGACCGACTCAAATGGCTGATGCACAGGAAGAGTAGATGAATGTATAAACATTGTTGACAAATGGAATACATTATGGAAAAAATATGGCACGATACAATTCACATATACGATGACTGGCTAAACAGGATGGCATTGCATGATTCACGTATATGATGCCTGGCTAAAGAAGATGGCATTGCATAATTCCCATATACTCCCTCCGTTCCTAAATATTTGTCTTTTTAGAGATTTCAAATGGACTACCACATACGAATGTATATAGACATATTTTAGAGTGTAGATTCACTCATTTGTTCCTTATGTAGTCACTTGTTGAAATCTCTAAAAAGACAAATATTTAGGAATGGTGGGAGTATGATATAGAAACCAAACAGGTGGCGTTCACACAAAGCAAATCTAAACTAAGTTGATGACATATAAGGTGTATAATGTAAGCAATGCAAGGCGCCATATGCATGATATGACCAACATCAGCATGCCAGGTTAGAGCAAACACCTCAGGTGGTAAACAGGCATGGTCGGCTCCTTCTGAATCTCCATCTGAACAGTTATCTTCCTCTGGAATACAATCTAGAAATGCAGGAGGGGGGCCACTTCGCCCACCATGGAGCAGCGTCTGCATGACATTATATTCGCACGCAACGGTCTTCTCTTTTTCTCTACATGTTTAGTACGATTGTAATAAAAAAATAGTTAGATTTTGTAAGGCCTAAGGGGTGCATGCAAAAATCAAGACTGATGGTAGCAAACGAGTGGATGGATCCAAAACTAATGATAGCAGGTAGATTATAGCTTCAGTTTAAAAAGATAGACAATGGATCATCTACTATTTGTTGCCCACCCAACATGAACCACATAGAAGACCCCAGATGAACCAGATAGTAGACAGATACTATTCATTGCTGGCTCGATATGAGACCCATGGCCAATTCAAAACTCAAGATTGAACGATAAAGTAGCAGGTAATAATAACCAATGTATAACGTAAGCAAACACGAAAGACTGCGACCTCTCTTCCGGAACTGTGTAGTCCTCAGGTTCATCTGCTCAGTCGATGATGGTAATGCAGTTGGTGTGGCTGCCGCCAACGGGGAAGATGATCTGAGGCGGTGAAAGAAAGTCTGCAGGGGGATCTGTGCTGCAGTGAACGCTTCTGTTGATGGTGCACCTCAGGTGGGGTGGATGACGGCATGGCAGGAGCAGGACATGACACACAAAGTTTTCTTTGACGCCTATCTGAAAATGAAGTAAATCTGTAAGGGCTCCATAGAATTGGAGGATTCTATAAACGCAGGGACAGGAAAAACACAGGAATAGGATAGGAATGCACGTGCAAAACAGAGCATTTGGAAACATAGGATTTCAGTCAACCTGGGTGTTTGGCTCACATGAATTGGAAGAACAGAGGAATGGAGAAACAAAGTGATGCGACGAGTGTACAACCTCTTTGGCATAGCCTTGTGGACCTCAGAATCATTGGGTTGGACGTGGAGGATAGTGATGATGCTAGTGTGACTATCAGAGGCGGGGAAGAAGATCCGAGGCCTCTGGAAACGGAGCCAAGGGTACTGCTCCGCTGTGATGGACGGTTTCGTCGTTGGAGCAGCTCCGCTATGGTGTATGGCAACGAGGCTGAAGCATGACAAGACATGCAACATTAATCTGAAGTGGGACCCTAATATCATCTGCAATAGATGATGTAAAATACATCACCAAAAAGTGCTAGATGTAAAACGCATCAGCCGCGCATAGGCCGCTCCGACAGATATTGTAAGTACCGTTCACTCTGAACTTAACTGAAGAAAATGAACTTCACAGTTGAAACTGAATTTTACTGTCGAAACTGATTGAACTAGTAACAGAGCATTGCAATAGATGTTTAGGGCGTTCGAGCACTAGTAGCAGAGAAGCAGTGATCTAAATCAGCAGACGCTCGAGCAGGGAACGCACTAGCAGAGAGCAAGTCGTGCAGTAGCATCGCGAGCGAGTGCTAAAGCAACAACTCCTATAGCTGCCGAAGGTCGTGCAGCAGCAGCAGCAGCGCAAGCGAGCGAAAGAGCAGAGCAGCAGCACGAACGAAAGCAGGAGCAGTGCAGCAGCGTGATCGACAGCAAGAACAGAGTCGCAGCGCGAGCGAGAGCCAGAGTAGCTGCGGCTAGTGCCATTGTGGAAGTCACCGCCAAGGAAGCAACGACATGGGGGAGAGACGTCATGGATGATGTGGCCAGCAACGGCACCGTCGATGGAGACACGCCATGTCTGCTCGGTATCGAGCACCGGGAGCCTGGTGAGATCGAATAAAAGATAAAATGCAGCGGTGAGTGCAGAACCTCCTTGGTGGCGCCGAGTTGGCCTCGGCTTCATCGGAGGAATTGGTGAGGGTGCTGTAGTTCCTGTGGGGCAGGTCAAGACGGCGCTGTGGGGATTAAGCTTAGGGACGCGCTTGTCCGAAATGTAGGGTAAGTTACCAGCATACCCCAACCGGTTTTGATACCACGATGTGGAGCTTCATTTCCGGCTGAGGGGTAGAAGGGGGATTTCGCGTGTATGGGCTGTGGGAGCGATTTCGGATGAGGAGGGAGTTCTCGCACGCATCCAAATTTCGGGATAACAAGGTGCAGCACGGGTTGAAGAAGCGGGAGTTTCAAAGCAGGTGAGACAAAAGATACTCGAGCTTGAAAATTTCGGGATAACAAGGTGCGGATTCCTTGTTCGGCAGAACAAACTTAACGTGTAAAAAACCAATTCATACAAGACACAAGAGAGTCATGTCCCCTTTTACTATATTGCTATAGATGCCATTGAAAAAACTACAAGAAACATGTAAAAAAATCGGGAGAACAAGATTACCCTGCACAGTACCAAATCGATTCGCACTTCCCTCAACAACAACAAAAAACAAATCAATTCCCACCAAAGAAAGAGTAATGTGCCTTTTTATATGATTACAGATGCCATCATCTCGAATTTCAATTTTTGAATCCACGTTATGTTGAATTTGAATATATCGTTAGGTGACCTTGCAGTTTATAATGGATGTAGTCGTACATTTTGATCTTCCATCATATATGAACATTTTACTCCACCATGTGAACATATATATTATCATCTACCATATGGACTAAATTTGAATCATTTCCTTATTTGAATACGATTGTTGTCAAGTTATACAATAATTTAAATATTATCTTGATAAAAAAAACATGCATGTAGCAGTAATCATATTTCACTATGAACTACATGTACCATACGCTCTCCATTTCAAATATTTGTATCCATTTTATGTTGAATTCAAATCATAGTACATTATTGGTCTAGGTAGCGAGATGTTCGGGATAATCTAAACCCTGTTTTCATACATATAATTTTTGGCTGAATTGGAACACGCTTTGGTATAAGCTTCTTGCAAAACCGGAGATTCTCTCAACAAGCCTCGTGGTTCCGAGAGGGAACGTGTCACCTTTGTGTGTGAAACGATATACGCTGCCCCCCTGATTTTATTTACAGAGGCAACATAGAACTATATGAGTGCCCTGTTAAATTTTGGAATTATTTCGGGTTCATTTGGCCTTTTTATACATTAATTGAGTTTCTGGACTTTTAATGTGCATAATCTAAATATGAATTGCATGCACATGCTCCGGTGCACCAAAGTGGGTTGAAAAATCACATGTGTGTCCTTGGTTGAATTTCTAGGTCCCATGGAAGAAATGAGAATGAAATTCAAACATCTGGGCGTCATGACTCGGCCAAGAACATCGAGAAACTTAGATTTTAAATTCATGTAAATCCAAAACTCGCCTGGAAATCATGAAACTTGGCATGGTGTCATGTCATGGCAGTAACATGTTGTGGGAAAAAATTGGGCCGATTTGGAAGCTCGTGGTTCTAAGAGGGAACGTGCCACCTTTGAGTGTGAAACGATATACGCTGGCCCCCTTGAGTTTCTTAACAAAGGCAACATAGAACTACATTAGTGCCCTGTTAAATTTTGGAATTATTCCGGGTTCGTTTGTCGTTTTTATACATTAATTGAGTTTCTGTTCATTTAATGTGCATAAGTCAAATTTGAACTACAAGCACATGCTCTCGTGCACCAAAGTTGGTTGAAAAATCACATCTTGTGTCCTCGGGTGAATTTCTAGGTCCCATGCAAGAAATGAGAATAAAATGAAAACATATGGGCATCGTGGCTCGGCCGAGAACATTGAGAAACTTGGTTTTAAAATTCTTGTAAATCCAAAACACGTCTGAAAATCATGAAACTTGGCATGGATGTCATGTCATGGTACTACCATGTTGTGGTAAAAAAAATTGGCCGAATAGGAACAGATTTTGGTATAAGCTTCTTGCAAACCGAAGCTTCTCTCAAGAAGGCTCGTGGTTCTGAGAGCGAACGTGCCACCTTTGAGTGCGAAACGATATACGTTGTCCCCCTTGAGTTTATTTACAAAGGCAACATAGGACTACATGAGTGGCCTGTTAAATTTTGGAATTATTCCGGCTTCATTTGGCCTTATTTACACATTAATGAGTTTTTGGTCATTTAATGTGCATAATTCAAATTTGAACTACAAGCACATGCTCCCGTGCATCAAAGTTGGCTGAAAAATCACATTTGTGTCCTCGGGTGAATTTCTACTCCCTCCTTCCATCTATATAGGGCCTAATGCATTTTTTCAAGCCTAACTTTGACCAAACGTTAGAGCAATAATATATGACATGCAACTTACACAAAGTATACCTTCAAATTTGTATGTCAAAGGAGCTTCCAATAATATAATTTTCATAGTATACATCCCATGTGCTATTAATCTTGTCAATAGTCAAAGGCTGTCTTGAAAAACACATTAGGCCCTATATAGATGGAAGGAGGGAGTAGGTCCCATGCAAAAAATGAGAATAAAATTGAAACATCTGGGCATCATGGCTCGGTCAAGAACATTGAGAAACTTGGTTTTAAAATCATGAAACTTGGCATGGTGTCATGTCATGGTAGTACCATGCCATGGTAAAAAAATTGGCCGAATAGGAACAAATTTTGGTATAAGCTTCTTGCAAATCGGAGCTTCTCTCAAGAAGGCTCGTGGTTCTGGGAGGGAACGTGTCACCTTCGTGTGCATAATTCAAATTTGAAATACAAGCACATGTTCCAGCGCACCAAAGTTGGTTGAAAAATCACATGTGTGTCCTCGGGTAAATTTCTAGGTTCCATGCAAGAAATGGGAATGAAATTCAAAATTCTGGGCGTCGTGGCTGGGTTGGAAACATTGAGAAACTTAGTTTTTTAATTCCTATAAATCCAAAACACGCATGAACATAATGAAACTTGGCTTGGTGCCATGACATGGCACCAACATGCTGTGGTAAATTTGCAGTCCGATTTGCGAAGGCGCACACATTAACAATCAACAAAGTCATTTTGGAACAAATGCTGTCACGTTACAATCAGAAACACAAGTATTATTGAAACCGTGGGCGTTCTACTTACTAGTACCATTTACGTGCCGCCACGCGTCCCCATTTTTTATTACCTAGGAGGCGCCGTGCAGGGTAGCTATTTGAGTACGAGAGGCGTGCGATCAGACCCCTGCGCATGCTTATCGGGAGGAGAGCCCTTTGACCTCCATCTGCCGTCCACCTCTCTCCCAAGGTCTCCATTAATGGCGCCCGAGCCTCTGTTTAATGGCGTGGCTATGTCTCACTCGACTGAGATTTAAGAGAGAAAAAAGAAAATCTGAAAGCCCGGATCTTGATGTAAGATCCGACGGACCTATATAGCATCTACTGCGACTTATAGCAAGACTGATGAATATATAAGGACGATTAATTTATTTTTTGATGAAAGAACGTCTTGCCCCTTCCGATTTTCATTACTGAAAACCACCACAATTCACAAGAAGTTCAACACAACTCCAGCCTAACACGAAGGACTAAAAGCTACCAGATTGAAATCGCAACATCCCAAGACGCCAACAAAGACAAAACATCCGCGCTAGAACCCAACATTTCACAACCGACGACACAATCCACATCCTAAACCGATTATTACATCAAAAGAAACCAGGAAACTGAAGGAAGCCCAGCAGCAACTAGAAGAACAGCAACGCCAGGGTCGCCACAGCAAGAGTTTTCTTCATTCCAGCCTCGCAACATTGATCTTCCACAGAAATATAAGGACGATTAATTGTCTTACATAATTAGAAAGATAATTTAAAAAGCCAGATGCGGCTACGCCCGAAATACACAAGGGCAAAAGAAGAAGGAAGACAAGGATCTGGCTAGCCGATCTCTACTTTCTTGATATGTTGCTGCAGGCTGCGAGAACTAGTCTCCGCGGCGAGCGGCGATGGGATCTTTCGTGTCCTCAAGACGCTGCTTGAGAACATCCACGGATTCCTCCACCAGCCTTTGGTGCTCATTGCGGAGCATGTCATTGTCGTCCATAAGTTTCTTGACGATGACGCTGGTCCTCTTCTACAAGGCACTGGTCTCCTCCTGCTGGTCTGCACTTCGGACGATCTTCTCCCTCAGCAGGTCACGCTTGGCCTGAAGCCTCTCATTGCCCTCCCTTAGTTGCTGGATGACGCTGTTAGCCTGTTCAAACGAGGCTTTCATGTCGTCCTGCAACCTCGCCCAGCCGGAGATCTGATCCATCTGGCTATGGACGATCGCATGCATGCGCCTGTAACAGTCGTCGCCTCCCCGCGAGAAATTTTCCCAGGCCGTCGTGGCGCAGCGGGACATCTCTGCTGCTTCCGTGGTGCGTCCAGACCAGTCTGCTGCATCGACAGTGCGGCGTGACCTTCGTGCTGCTTCAGCGGCGCGGCGGGACCTCTGTGCTGCTACTTCCGCGCAGGGGGACATGTTGACTACTCTCGCAGCGAGGCGGACATCTCTCATGCTTCCGCTTCCATGCTCGCCTCTCCCTGGTGGCAATCTCTCGACCCAGAACTCATGCTGGCCATGGCAGATGCAAGGGAAGGATGCTGAATGACTTGTTTGTTTTTCTGGATGAGGAGTTGAGCAGGAATGTGCAGTCATCTTGGCATACTAGTATTTATAACCGAGTACTAATACGCTCCTAAGTGGGAAACCGTTTAGGTTGTGATCAGTGTGAACATGTTTGCAATTCAATATAGCATGGTACTAATACGCTCCTAAGTGGGAAATCGTTTAGGTTGTGATCGGTGTGAACAGGTTTGCAATTCAATATAGCGTGGAGTAATTTGGAATGTGACGAGACGCAAGCTCAAAATTTATTGACGGTTCTAGTTTCGAAGTGCGGCACTATTCCTGAATGGAGTACTTCTTTTTCTACTCCCTCCTTTCTGGTTTTATAGGGCTTATCTCAAAATTTTAGTTTTTCCATTTTATAAGGCTCAATTTGGTTGTTCCCCAACACATGTTCAGATTCCAAGGTGCATTCAATCATTGCATGCAAGTATTAAGAGAAAATTGACCAATGCATGTACTTTATGCATGCATGCATTGCAATTAATGCATTTATAAACATAATTTTTAGAGAAAAACAAGAGCATTAATTAGGTGCTTTTGCAAACTACAAAAAGTATTCCACCACTCACCATCTTGGTTGGCGAGATTTTTGAATTAAGCCCTATAAACCGGAAAGGAGGGAGTACTGTTGTGTACGTGCAATAACTGGCACCGTCGTATACATATCTTACGGTTAATGGGGCGTTCGACAGGAATAGCCGCGTGGCGAGCTCTAGGCTAGTCTTTTTTTCAGACGCATTAAACCTATCTCTTGGGACTTCTCGCACGCACCATCGTGCCACCCACAAAAACTTGTACTCTGAGTTTAGTACTCCCTCCGTCCGGAAATACTTGTCATCAAAATGAATAAAATGGGGTGTATCTAGACGTATTTTAGTTTGAGAAACATATCTTTTTATCCATTTTGATGACAAGTATTTTTGGACGGAGGGAGTACGTTATACAGGAAGAGAAGAGGTGCACAGACGCACTCGTCCTCTCACACACGCGTCTGTTTTTTCTTGAAAAGGAGGATGATGACCCCGGCCTCTGCATCTGGGAGTCACACACGCATCTGTAGCTACGAATTGTAGTGTTCTCAACCATTCGATTGGCTCTATCATGGATCTACCTATATACTAAAACATGTCTAGATACATCTATATTTTGACAAATGGAAGGAATGTATTGTGGAACGGAGGGAATTCTTGTCATCAAAATGGATAAAAAGGGACGTATCTAGAACTAAAATACGTCTACATACATCTCCTTTTATCCATTTTGATGACAAGTAGTACTTCTTACCCAAAGGAACTTTATATCCAACAGTCACAAAATATCCGTTCGACTGTTGGAAATTACTGATCTGATGTCGAAGTAATTGCTGCATTGCCACCAAAACCCACCATTTCTTAAGCTAAAGTAGACCAAGGTAATCCCTATATTAGCATATTACTAAGATAAACAGAAGGCACTGTAGAAATATTTAGGACGTGAGCTTGTCAATCTGAATGTGGAGGGACACAAGCTTAGCCCCGGCCAACAGCTTGGGCGGAACTGTCAAGAATGTCAGCTCCTGCATGTCGACGTCGCCGGGATCCTTGCTGCTTGTCACCTCCATTTCCACCTTGACGGCATCGGTCGTGCCTTTGAGCTCCCCCGGTGGGCCGTTCACCCACAGCTTGGCCACATAGTGCGGCAATGGGGACGCCCCCGCTCTGATGCAGATGACCGACACGGCGATAGGCGCGCCGATGTCGAGCTCGCCGCCGACCAAGAAAAATGCACGGCGGTCCACCTCTGCGAATAGCAAGAGCCATGGCTCCGAAAGTGGCACTTGCAGCTGGAGCACCTTGCCGTACTGGATCATGTGCACGGGCATAGGATGCGTTGTGCTGATGTGGTGGTAGAGCACCGGCGGCGGACCTTCGTAGCCGCAGACGGGCACGGGGCATTTGCAGGGGGCGAGCGGACACACGCTCTGGTGATCGGCGGGCTTGTGGTAAGTGACGTAGAACCCACATCCTTCGTGCGGGCACTCCACCCTCACCGACAAAAGGACAGAGTCCACCGTCGTGTTCCGCATGTCGAAGCCACGGCCGCACTCACACTTCTGGCACTATCGCTGGTTCCTGGGGCGCTCGACGCGACAGTCCGCGCAGGCCAGGTGCCCTCCCTTGCACTGCAGAAATCAATCAAACAGCACATCAATCAAGAAACCTGCACCTTGCTCAATCAGCCGAATGGACGATGTGTATTCGAACCTCATACACTGGAGGCGTCAAGGGGTGGAGGCACACGGGGTAGTGGAGCACGGTGAGGTCCATTGATACCTTAGAGAGCTCCATCGTCGGGTCATGTTCGGTCTGCATGATCTCGCCCTCCTCATGCACAACCATCTCTCGACTTGGGCCGGGGTATTACAAAGCTTTACCATCACATATTTTATACTACTTCAAGGTGCATTAAATCAACACATGCAAGTATCAAAAGGAGAGTCACGGCATGCATGCATGTGTTGTAATTAATGCATCAGTAAACGCAAATTATTGAAATATATCGAGTGCAGTGCTTTGATGTGTCGCGTCAACTCGTACATCAACGAGAAGTTCGATTATCCTCTCCCTCGTGGACTTAACTGCACCTTCCTTTGGCTGTATGACAGGTTGGCCACACACATGTCAGGCCCACCTGTCATACACGCAAAGGCAGGAGCGTCCCTCCCTCGCCCATGAGCATGGTGGCTGGCAAGACTAGGAGAAGCTTTCGCTACACGCTCTCCCTCCCGCACACGGTGGACATGCAGCAGTTCAATCGGTGTCAGATGGCCAGAAGCATACTGTAGTACTCCTCCAGTGCAGTAGTACTCCATCGTTGTTCGACTTCCCAAAGAGACGAAGAGCCAAGCGCAGCCCGGACGCTCGTGTGGCAGTTTCATGTGTAAAGTAGTCTAGGGTAGCGTGTACCGTGCCTGTATCGAAGTTTAAAATCGTTGGGGTTGGCTCCATGCTATGTGGCCGTCTCGAAGTTTTAAAAAATATATTAAAATAGTCTTCTGGCCCTACCTGTCACCCTAGTGATTGTAGTTTGCACGCTCATCTGGTCAAGACAGGAATATATATTTTAATTTGTTTTTTAAGGGGGGACTCCCCAACCTCTGCATCAGAACGATGCATACGGCCACATATATTTTAATTTGTGGTGGGTAAATGTTAGAGGTTGCAGCAAATATATTGTACACTGCGGGTCTTTCAGCCAAGTTTAGAGGCAAGCATGTGCGGCCAGTGCTATGATGTGTCACGTCAACTCGTACAACGAGGAGAAGCTTGATTTTACCACACACCTTCTCCCTCACCCATGCTCGCGGTTTGCTCGCAAACCAGGACATGCTTTTGCTTAGTAGTACTTCTACAACAAGCTATCCGTCCCGCTCATGGTGGATGGACATGCAGCAATGGATTCGACACTGTAGAAGCAGTAGTAGTAACATCATTGTTCGTCTTCTCAAAGAGGCGAAGAGCCAAGCGCAAACCGAATGTTGCAGTTGTGAACATTGGAGCACGCATATAGCCAGGCTCTTGCATGAGACAAAATTGCTATGTGAGCCCACTATTGTACTAGTACGTACAACTACTTGCTAGTATAGCCCTGTAAACCAGAAAGGAGTATTTTCCCTTCTAGAGATTTCAACAAGTGACTAGACTACACCGAGACGGAGTACATATGGAACAAAATGAGTGAATCTGCACCGTAAATAAATATGTACTAGTTCTATCGTTTTCCTCTCTGAGGTGCACAATATTGAGTATACTGACTAGTCTCTTTTTGACACACATTTACGTTTTTTTGACACAGTACAGACGCAAGCGCTCATATACACGCGCATACACTCACCCCTATGAACGCACACATGCACGACACCATCATCTTGAAATTTACGAAGTCACCATATGCACCTCGTCGTTGACGGGTCCATAGGTGCTTGAATGCCAAGGAGGGAGAGGGTAGCGGTTCCCGAGACATTGAACGGTCAATGATGCATCCTCAATTACATGCAGAGGGAATTAATTGGAGAAGCAGAATAGAGCCAGCACGGTGTGAATGCAACAGAGTTTGGACTCTCATATAATAAAGGCGCCCCACCACTCCAATCCAGCTACTCCCAAGTCTCTGCGCAACACTGCTCACTCCAATCCAAGACCAAGTGACCAGAAGCCAGAAGCACCTATGGAGGCGATGGACGCGAGCGGCAGTCGGCTGTGCCAAATCATCCAAGGTGCCGGCCTGCGGCCCCGCACCGCGCAGCGTTTCCAGACGGTGTTGGCGACCGCAGGCATCGTAGCCCTCGCCGACGCCGGCTTCGCCTCTCGCATGGACGACATGATGGTCAACTCCATCCGCAAGTTCATCGCCATCAAGAAGCGCGCGGACGACCTTGCCGTAATGCTCCAGCCCACGCGCCCAGGCTCCTCATTGCCTGCCACCCTCATTGGCCTCCATGGTGACGAACTCTTTCAAGCCCTGGTGGCTCTTCAGGTGCCGGAGGTCGCAACAAATAATGTGCACCTCGAGGACGCGCTCACCGCGCAGTGCCTCGCCATGCAAGAAACCGTCGACCTGCACATCCACGTCTACGAGGAAATCGTCTACATAGGCCACTACAAGGCAAGCGAGGACAGAAAGACGTTGGCCTTCTTCCAGCGGCTGGAATCCTTGGATGCTATTGTTCAGAAGCACGTCGACCTGGCCAAGAAAGCCGCTGCTACTTAGGTGCCATTCAGTGGGCCGGCGCCCTAAGTCGAGGAGGTGGACGTCGTCGATGGATGCATCTCTTCTTCTTGCCTCCTGTAACTAGCACTGCATCGCCTCGTGGCCTTAATGTTTTATTAGTATAGTACTCCCTCCGATCCCAAATATAAGTCTTTCTAAAGATTCCAGCAAGTGACTACTACATACAGAGCAAAATGAGTGAATCTACACTCTAAACTATGTCTACATACATCTGTATGATGTATTACATTTGAAATAGTATCTAAAAAGGCTTATATTTATGAACCGAGGGAGTATATGGCATTTTGATTCCAGTCGTAATGTTTTCACTGTGAGATGGGGCCGCAGTTGAGCAAACCCACCCCGCCCACCGGGCGTCGGCCGAGTTTAGAATTAGAAGAGAGAAACGAGGGAGGAGAGCTAGTTGTATCACGGACGCTGTTGTCAGATGGGACTCGTGTTTATAGAATAGGAGTACTGAGCACTTGTGCCTCTTTTTTTTTGAGGGAAAAATTAGTCGTATGTCTAGTACCACTAGTTAGGTGCGTGCGACCTATAGCTGTCATCAATTTAGGTCTCCTTTTCGAACCGTGGCTATGCTTCATAGTACATATTTTTTCACGCATTTATCCTCCTATATGTACTCCTAGGCTATTTCCACGTGCTCCCATTCGCCGACATGTGGGACATAGAGCATCTGGGTCGTAGTGCATGCACGACTCGGAGCATATGCCGGGGTACTTTACATTTCAGACCTCATGAATTACATGCAAACCCCCCGTAGAAGAATAAATAAATGAATGAATTACTACATGAAACCGGATTATTTTTGTGGAAACCGGAGCACGTTCATTAAATTTTGGACATAACACGTTTATAAAAAATGACCGGACCTAAACTAGTCAAAGGGCCTCTTTGATTTTTCCCGCAAAAAAGGGCCTCTTTGATTCGCAGGATACTGAAAACACAGGAATGGGGAAAGTATGATGGCGATGAACCGAGACGAGGAGAACTCTAACTCAGTTAGAGGTTAGAGTTAGATTCTAACCCTGAACTAACTCTAAACCAAAGAGGTGTATGGATGGCAGGGTTAGATTGACAATAAATGCTCTATCTCAATCATTTGACTACTTTGGACCCCATTTCCTGCCGGATTTGGAGGGTGCTTGGATACGTTTTAGTTCCATGACTAAAAGTAGTGGGACTAAAACTTGCTAGCCTCACCCATGCTTGGATCCAAATACTAAAGAGACTAAAATCAAGTTAATGAGCATTTATTATCCTCCAAACCCTCCAATCCAGAACTCGCCTGTGTTAAAGGAGAGGGGTTAAATGAGGAGAGAGAGGACTAATCCACATTTTAGTAGGGGTACCCCTGACTAAAAAAATTTAGTCTCAAGACTAGTTTTAGCCCCTCTTTAGTCAGGGGTGCTTGGAACTTTAGCCTCCTAAAGAGACTATTTTTAGTCAGACTAAAATAAGTCCCTTGGATCCAAGCACCCTCTTGGTGTGGCCGGCTCTTCTGTGGCCTCCTCCTGCTCACAATTGACATAAACGAACCATCTATACAAATCAAGCATGCAAAACATGATAATTTTTACTTTGTCCATACAAGTGAGATATCCCACTTAAACATACAAGTCGTCAATCAAGCTTCACAAAATAAAAAAACACTTCATGAAACAAAGAATGAGCTAACTCATCACGGAAGTCATTCACGATAGGGAGGGAGCCCGGAGCCCCTCACGCACCGAGGGAGGAGCTCGCCATCGTCGCTCTGGTGGAAGGCTCTATAGAGCCCAAGCCCCGGGAATCCCTCCGACGCCGACCCTTGCGAGTTGAGGTCGACACCGGCATGGGTAGCAGGGCCGCTTGCCGCCGACTGGGAACTTAATGTTTGGGCCTCTAGAAATAATGGAAGCCTGTAACTAAAATACCTAGAAAGGTGAACTGAATCTTTGGGCCTCTAGAAATAATGCAAGCCTGAAACTGAAATACCTAGAAAGGTGAACTGAATATTTGGGCCTCTAGAAATAATGCAAGCCTGAAAGGGAAATGCCTAGAAAGGTGAACTAAATCTTTGGGCCTCTAGAAATAATGCAAGCCTGAAACTGAAATACTTAGAAAGGTGAACTGAATCTTTGGGCCTCAAGAAATAATGCAAGCCTGAAATTGAAATACCTAGAAAGGTGAACTGAATCTTTGGGCCTCTAGAAATAATGCAAGCCTGAAATTGAAATACCTAGAAAGGTGACCTGAATCTTTGGGCCTCTAGAAAGATTTATTACCTCCTCAAGCAGCATCAAACAACTCCATGCGTGCACCATAAATCTGTACCAAGTTTGATCATGATCTACTTTTCCAAATCAGAATTAGCGCTAGAGCAAGCAAGATCAATGATATGGTCGTGAGACAGAGAAGGAACGAACAAACTCACCCCTCTCGCAACCTCCCTAGTAGATGCGCCGCCGCCGTGCACGATAGAGGGAGAAAAACGACTAATGAAGGGGGAGCGAGGCGACCTTAGAAGGCCGGAGGGAGAGGGCGGCCGGAGTAGGGCGGTGGAGGCCGGAAGGATAGGGCGGTCGGAGGAGAGAGAGGGCGAGCGGTGCTTGGGCGGGCGGCCCTATGGGGAACAGAGAGGAGTCGTGCGAGAGGGGGGGCAATCTGGTGCGGGCAGGGGAGTTTTTTTTAGTTCTCTTTTAGTGGGCCCGAGGATAACTAACCCAATTAGAACCTCTCCACCGGTCTAGTTTTTTTAGCTGGGTTAGAGTCAACTAGCTCAAACTAACCCCTCTTGTTTCGATAATTTGAGGCTATTTCAACCCAAACTAGCTCTAACTCAGGGATCCAAACAAAGAGGAGTGTTACTGTACGTGCTACAGTGTGGACCGTAGCACATTGTCTTTTATGGCCATATCACCACATTGTTTTCTACTGCTGGTTCACTGGGCTACCGTGGTTCGCACTGCTGGTTCACTGGGCTGCCGTGGTTTGCACTCCTCCGACCTGAGTAGTACTCCCTCCATTCCTAAATATAAGTCTTCGTAGATATTTCACTATGGACCACATACGGATGTATATAGATGCATTTTATGTGTAGATTCACTCATTTTTCTCCGTATGTGGTCCATAGTGAAATCTCTCCAAAGACTTATATTTAGGAACGGAGGGAGTAGTATTCTTTGCTCCTTCTTACTACTCCGACATGTGGGAGAGCCAGCATCCGGGTCGACGTGTCATGCACCAGATTAGATCGTGGAACGGAAGGGGGGCATCACCCCGGTCGGAGCGCCAGTAATTCACGACTATAGTGAGTGGTCATATCACAAGTCTTTCCAGCAGTAACGCACCGTCAAATCGCACAGCCCCACTCGCTCACCCTCCTCGCCTCTCTGTCAAACCGCCTACCCAAAAACTGCCGCGCGTACTGCCCGGGAAAAGCCCCGCCCTCAACTTTTAACTACGTGAAAATAGTTTGAGCTTGTTCGTTCTATATAAATAATGTACTTACTATATGTTTATTCACCTGTGGGGTTGTTCAATGAATGGAGGGCGGGGAGCTCAAGTGAACAATATTGTAGTATACTACTAGTAGTAAGTAGGAGTCGTACAGTAATCACCTTAAATAGAGAGTTTCTTTTCTTTAATGCCACGTACACATTTTCTCTCTACTCACCACTGGTCACAGATCATGCTGGATCCCTTCGGCCGGTGTGTGTAGAGGACTAAAAGGTGTATTGTTCACGCGGTCATCGCCGCTGAGGGAGGAAACCCACAGCTACCGGTGGGGCCCGATCCTCTGCCCGTGTCGTTCTCTCCGACAAGCGCCGGCTCGGGAGGTCCTCCGACCCTTCTTCCTCCCTGCTGTATTGTCCGCAGATCCGACCTGCCGCCGCCGACATCCCGGTGACCCTCAGGTATAAGTTCTTTGAAAGCGGCCTTGCTCTACTGCCCCAGCTCCCCACGTGTCCGCATGTGCGTCTTTTTCTACTCCCATCAGCTCTTCCAAAGCCACCTAAATTTTTAGTATTATTAGAGGTAAAGCTACTTCATGCATTCGAATCTAGGGCTTTGTTCAAACAACAAAGAAAGGGGGAAAGTTGTAGCATGAATCTTGGACTTGATTCAAAGAGGAAATAATATGGTGAAAGTAGTAGAGACCGGATACCCAACCGGTCTCTTGGTTGAAAAGGGAAATAATGGGAAAACACAGTACAAACTGGATAAGGAACATATCTATTATTGGTTGAAAAAAGGATAGAAAGTGGCGGCTGGTGGACAAGTCAATAGAGTATGTCCAGGATTAGATTTGCTGCGATCACATAGTATAAGGTCTCCAGGATTAGATTTGCTGCCCTCACATAGTAAAAGATCTCCAGGATTAGATTTGCTGCCCTCACAGAGTAAAAGGTCTCCAGGATTAGATTTGTTGCCCTCACATAGTACAAGGTCTCCAGGATTATGTTTGCTGCCCTCACATAGCATGAACAAACTCGTCATCACCACTTTATGCCTCCTTGTAGGTACATTGTGCTGATGCGTCCACTATTGCATGTCCTTATACCAACCTTTTGATGTTGTTAATGTAAGGGCGCATGTAAAATGAAGCGATCACACTGTTACCTTAGGGACATGTCTAACCAGTGTTATTGTTAATCTAATGCCTCTAGTGATATGATGCAATTAAACTGTGTTACAAATGGCACTCCTGCTTTTTTACCTAGTATGATAAGTAAGTTGCTCCTTTACACTACTGAGTGTCCTAGTGTCCCCACGGTCCCATGCCCTTAAACCAACTCTTTAGTTGATGTTGATTTACTGTGTCTGGTAAACAAGCAATGCCACCATTAAAGTAATCCCATATTTAAGGAATCTCATTATTGATCGTAATGCTTCTGGTAACATGAAGCATTGCTGACGTTTTAAAATTTCTACTGTCCTTGCGTGATTGCCATGTACATAATTAAGATGCTTCTTTTCATTTTGTATATGTTTCGTATATTCTTATTGACCAACAACTGTTTACTTTCTATCTTTTTGTGCAGATAGGGATATCCATTTCACCTTGTTGCTATTGTGACCTTTTGGTGAACTACACAAAACACTTTTTTGGAATGAGTGTCTTGTGCAGTTCAACTAAAATGTCACGTGGGCAACATCTCTCAATTTTGGTGGAACTGCACAAAATGGTGATTGGAGTTTCCAAAATCTCCGTCAAGTTCTGCTAGTAATCTCGTGCAACATTTTATTAGCCTTTGCAAGATGGAGCTGTCACTGTCACCACAATGGCACTTTATTTTAGTCGAACCGCACAAAAGGATAAGAAAATTATAGTTGCACCTTACATGAGCCGGACAGCCAACCTTAATGTTCCTCAATCTTAGTGCAACTACTAAAGAAGAACCTGCCAGGTCACAAGAGGAAGTACTTCTTGATAGCTGAATGATGCAATCTTTGCTTCATTTCAGGTGAACTACAGAAAAAGGCGCATGAATTGAATCATGGAACTCCAGGCAGACTTCATCCAAGTAGAGCTGGAGGTTGAGTTCAAGGAGGCTGCTATTAAAGTGAAATCATGCTCTCCTGTCTCCTTGTTTGTGCTCTGCAAACATGCTGTGCAAACAGGAATACTCAACTACAGATGTTGTGACGGCCAAGAGCATTCACCAAGTTCTTCGATTGTATGACATGGCTAGCCAAGATGGATTTAATCTCAATATTCACTTTATCAAAAGGCTCTAATGGGTTGGTTATCAATCTTGCAAGTTGGGAATCAGTGAGATGTGTAAGCATCTTTGTTGTACTTATTATTTGAATCTTATTTGTTGGTTCTCAATCTTGCAAGCTGGGAATCAATTAGATGTGTAGGCATCTTTGTTGTACTTATTATTTGGATCTTATTTGTTGGTTCTGAATCTTGCAAGCTGGGAATCAATGAGATGTGCAGGCATCTTCGTTGTACTTATTATTTGGATCTTATTTGTTGGTTCTGAATCTTGCAAGCTGAGAAACATGGCATGATGATGCAGAGGACAACAACCATAACAAACAGTTCAAACTTGGTAGTATTATCTTTGTGAAAGTGCGACAAATGTGCTGATCGTGTGCGTCCTGAGAATAATAATTCTAATTGTTGTGCATGTTGATCCTGTGCACTGATAGAATGAGTGAATGCATTGCTTGTTTTAAGTATAAATTTCTATTAAAGCTAATTAAATTTAAGTAAAGTGACCACTAACTCCTGTTATTACAGTACCAATACAGACCCGCTCGTGAACCGACGTGTGGCCGGAGTAGGTTTCTTAACGGAGGCATTTGAATGCGCCGAGGGTGCTGATACGTCTCCAACGTATCTATAATTTGTGATTGTTCCATGCTATTATATTATCCCTTTTGGATGTTTATGGGCTTTATTTTACACATTTATACCATTTTTGGGACTAACCTACTAACCGGAGGCCCAGCCCATATTGCTGTTTTTTTGCCTATTTCAGTATTTCGAAGAAAGTGAATATCAAACGGAGTCCAAACGGAATGAAACCTTCGGGAGCGTGATTTTTGGAACGAACCTGATCTGGAGAGCTTGGAGTGCAAGTCAAGAAGCTTCCGAGGGCCCCACAAGATAGGGGGCCGCCCCCCCTGTAGGGCGCGCCCCCTGTCTCGTGGGCCCCTCGGGCAGCCACCGACGTACTTCTTCCTCCTATATATACCTACGAACCCCGAAAACATCTAGGAGCACCATGAAACACAATTTCCACCGCTTTAACCTTATGTATCCGCGAGATCTCATCTTGGAGCCTTCACCGACACTCTGCCGGAGGGGGAATCGACCACGGAGGGCATCTACATCAACATCCTTGCCCCTCCGATGAGTTGTGATTAGTTTACCACAGACCTACGGGTCCATAGTTATTAGCTAGATGGCTTCTTCTCTCTTTTTGGATCTCAATACAAAGTTCTCCCCCTCTCTTGTGGAGATCTATTCGATGTAAACTCTTTTTGCGGTGTGTTTGTCGAGATCCGATGAATTGTGGGTTTATGATCAAGTTTATCTATGAATAATATTTGTGAGTTATCTTTGCAAGTCTCTTCAAATTATCAGTTTGGTTTGGTGATACGTCTCCAATGTATCTATAATTTTTTATTGCTCCACGCTACTTTATATATTGTTTTGGACTATATTGGGCTTTATTTTCCACTTCTATATTATTTTTGGGACTAATCTATTAACTGGAGGCCCAACCCAGAATTGCTGCTTTTTGCCTATTTCAGTGTTTCGAAGAAACAGAATATCAAACGGAGTCCAAACGGAATGAAACCTTCAGGAACGTGATTTTCTCACCGAACGTGATCCAGGAGACTTGGACCCTACTCCAAGAAGTGCCAGAGGCGGTCACGAGGGTGGAGGACGCCCCCCTGGGAACGCCCCCTACCTCGTGGGCCCCCTGCTGCTCCACCGACGTACTCCTTCCTCCTATATATACCTACGTATCCCCAAACGATCAGAACAGGAGCCAAAAACCTAATTCCATCGCCGTAACCTTCTGTATCCACGAGATCCCATCTTGGGGCATGTTCCGGAGCTCCACCGGAGAGGGCATCCACCACTGAGGGCTTCTACATCAACACCATAGCCCCTCCGATGAAGTGTGAGTAGTTTACTTCAGACCTTCGGGCCCGTAGCTAGTAGCTAGATGGCTTCTTATCTCTTTTTGGATCTCAATACAATGTTCTCCCCCTCTCTTGTGGAGATCTATTCGATGTAATCTTCTTTTTGCAGTGTGTTTGTTGAAACCGATGAATTGTGGGTTTATGATCCAGTATTATCTATGGAAATATTTGATTCTTCTCTGAATTCTTTTAGGTATGATTTAGTTATGTTTGCAAGTCTCTTCAAATTATCCTTTTTGGTTTGGCCAACTAGATTGGTAGTTCTTGCAATGGGAGAAGTGCTTAGCTTTGGGTTCAATCTTGCAGTGTCCTTACCCAGTGACAGAAAGGGTTGCAAGGCACGTATTGTATTGTTGCCATCGAGGATAACAAGATGGGGTTCTTATCATATTGATTGAATTTATCCCTCTACATCATGTCATCTTGCTTAAGGCGTTACTCTATTTTTAACTTAATACTCTAGATGCAAGCTGGATAGCAGTCGATGAGTGGAGTAATAGTAGTAGATGCAGTATCGTTTCGATCTACTTGTCTCAGACGTAATGCCTATATACATGATCATTACCTAGATATGCTCATAACTATGCTCAATTCTGTCAATTGCTCAAAAATAATTTGTTCACCCACCGTAGAATATCTATGCTCTTGAGAGAAGCCACTAGTGAAACCTATGTCCCCCGGGTCTATTCTCATCATATCAATCTCTATCGCTTCATTTACTTGCTTTGTTTTTACTTTGCCTTTTACTTTTCACTTTGCATTTATCTATCAAAATACCAAAAATATTATTTATCATCTCTATCAGATCTCACTCTCGTAAGTGACCGTGAAGGGATTGACAACCCCTAATCGCGTTGGTTGCGAGTAGCTATCGCTTTGTGTAGGTACGAGGGACTTATGCGTGGTCTCCTACTGGATTGATACCTTGGTTCTCAAAAGAAATGCCACAGTCGGGCGTCTGAGCGACACCACATAAAATGGCTTTAAAATAAACAATCATAGTGAATATCCCGGAGGTAGAACCATTCCAGAGATACTCGATAATAACAATAATATCACGGGTTAGCCAACAATAATAATAATTATCACAAGTCACAGGTAGTAGTTCCATTTCTGGTTAACAGTTTCACCTCCGAAGACCGACACTAATACCGACACTTGACCCATCCCAGACTGTAGTCCTTAACCATGGACACGGCTATTCGAATAGGTTTAATCTCTGCAGAGGGTGTACTCTTTACCCACGAGTAAAGGATTTCTTTAGTCCATTGGGGCTAATTCCGTCTACGGTCTTTTTGTTGAAAACACACCTAACTTGCACACACCAGCTTAAATTACACGTGTCTGGAATCACCCACGACACCTGTTAAGCAAACTCTAAGTGGGGAGGCTACAACCTCGCGTAGCATGGGATCAAATTTATATCGCGCGCTCTAAGGGGTGGCCTCCCCTCTCGGTCCCAACTGGAAACACCCATGCCCCCGGACCAGGTGGCCTGCCTACCAGCTACAACCGATATCTTCCACCATGGCCTCTCTGTACGGTGTGTGCTAGAAAGAGGTTGACAACTTACCGAACCGTACTCTACTTGCTGTAGAGACGAGTGGTAGTACGAAACAAGTATGGGGGTTACTGGAACAAGACTCGATCTACGGTCGACTCAGGAGGTTTAAGTATTCCCTGCATGATTAGTATAACGAATATATATTTCATCCAATAGAGTCACCGCTCAAATCACCTTACCATGCCATACCAGACATAATCGTCCCGACGGAGACCGGCGACAAACTCATGCCTACCCAAGGCTGAGGTTTTTCCCGGGTTCCTGCCGGTATGCATGCAAGGCACATGAGGGTGATTATTATCACAAGTGTGTTCATTTCCAGCAGCCTGGAAATCACTAATATGCACTCATGCATATGATCATACCACATGAAATAACGAGCCCTTCGAAATGCGGTGGTGTTATAAATGTATCAACGATCACACCAACAATATTATGCCGGGATTCAGAATGCTTGCCTTTAAGTTGTGGAGGGGTGAGGTGCTCTCCAAAACTTTTGAAAGTTTCTTCTCTCTCTCCAAAATCCTATTTTAAAATATATTTGAATTAACACACATTTCAAAAACAGTACAAAAAAGTTGTTTGGAAAATTTTCCAATAAATCTTAAAATAAACTAGACAATATTTGAGAGATGTAGGAAAAAGAATTAATTCATTTGGACTTATATTTAAAAAGTTATAGCAAGTCAAAGATTTGGTCAAAATTTGTTATTTGAAATAAAACAGAAAAGAAAACGTTTCAGAGGGGAATACGTTTTCGGAGTGGGGAAAACGTACTGGCGTGGATTACGCCTCCACTTACTCCAGCGTGGACGGCGCGCGTCTCACTGACAGTGGGCCCGCCTGGCCCACCGGTCATGTTTGACATGTCGCCTTTCCCTCTCCTTTCTCTGTCCCGAGCGGAGGCGGAACTCCGGCGATCGCCGCCGGCGATTGGCGGCTCCGATCGAGAAACCGAAGTCATCCACGGGCTCAGGGGGACGAGGCGGTCCCGGCAGTGCGTGTTACGGTCTCGGGGTGGACGGGGTCGTCGGCGGTGAGCTTCGCGGCGGACGGAGAGCTTCGGGAGTAGAGTGGTTTTGGGGCTACGATAGTTCTCGATCAAAATCGAGTAGTGGGAATGGTTCACGGGAGGATGAGGGGGCTCTTGGTGGAGAGAACGGAGAGTGGGAGGCCCTGGTGGTGCCGAATTGGCCGGGGCAGTGGCGGCGGCTGCAGTTGCCAGAGATGAGGAAGGAGACCTCCCCGGATCGATTGGCTGCCACGGGAGAACTAGGGGACCATTCTAAGGTTGCCTGTGTGCTTGGATGGGTTCGGGGCCTCCTTTTATAGCTCGTCGAGGTCGGTTCCGCGGCGGCCGTGGATAAGCTCTCCGGCGAACCGCCTCTCTGCAGCTAGGGCGACGTGGCGGCGACGAGCGCTATTGGACACACTCGCGGATGAGCACGCGCTGTTCCAGGGGCCAGGTGGCGAGCGGAGGAAGGTTCGGCGGCGCCGACATGGGCAGAGGCTGTTGGGCGGCGGCGGCGGCTAGCTCTTGGCTTGCCGGGCGTGGCGAGGGGCGGCTTGGCGCGTAGCGGTGAGAAGGGGAGTGTGTGGCGTGGTGCTGCAGAGCGGGCCAAAACCGTGGGGACCAGCGTGTCGGCTCGGAGCACGTGCGTGCCAAACGCACGCTCTGCTCGCGCTCCGGGCATGCACGGGACGTGCTCGACGTAATGCCAGAGCATGCTAGAGGTCGAGGTTGAGGCTGGGAAGAAACAGGACTAGGTTAGGGTTAGATAGAGGGTGAATGGGCATGGTGGTTAGGTCAGGTGGCCAAGTTCACAATGTAAACTTGAATCCATGCCAAATCTGGCTATGCACTCAAAATGTTCGACAAAATGCTAGGGGCACTTAGGCAGGTCTTGGAGTGGCCAAAAACTCCAGATGGTGGTCTCTTTAGATGTACAAGAGGGTGGTGAGGTTAGTTTGCCAAAAGCAGAAACTTGCTACTGCAAGTTTTGCAAAACTACATTTCTGGACAGGAAATAAATGACATTATTTCATGAACCAAAATTAATCCAATGGGTGCATGCTCCTGTATTTAGGGGTTTGGTAGGGCTGTCTACAAGTAGGAGAAAACACAAGGTCTTTGGAGCAAAATTAAATAGGGTTGCAGTAGAAATCACAAGGCTGGACCAGAATGAAAAAGAGGTTGATTCACTCAAAATTTCAAAGAACAACCCTAGACTTTTGCACAAAGTGGAATAATATGCTCCTACTGACCTCCCCTAATTTTGGTAGAAGTTTTAAAGAAATATTTAAATAGGTTGCAGTGTAAAATTGCCCACTGGACCAGATAAGAAAAATTGAGTGTAGGGCTCAAAATATTTCATGAATGAAACATATTTTTGCATAAAAGTGATTTAAAAACATCACATGACATCTCCAAATTTTTGTGGGAATTTTAAGTGAATCCATCAAATGGTTGTAGTTCAAATATGGCCATTTAACCTTGAAAATCCATTCTCAAGAAAGTAAAGATCAAGCAACTTAAATTAGTTAATTAGTTATACTGATAAAAGGAAAGTTTTTCTTGAGAGGTTAAACAAGTCCAATAATATATTTGAAAAGTTTTCTCTTTGGGAAAAACTCATCATAACAGGGATGGAAATGATTTAAAAATCGAAATGGAGCTCAGAAATCCAAAGTTTTAATTCCTGGCAAAAAATTTAATTCATTAAAACAAGGCCAAATTTTTGGGGTGTCACAACACTAACCCCCTTAAGAAAAATCTCGTCCTCGAGATTTGTTAAAAGCTGTGTTAAGAAAATAATTACGCAATAAAGATGTGGCTACAGTGAGAGGGCAATAAGTGGTGAAAAACCACAGTGTGAAAATTGGTGCTGCGTGGAAGAGTCTACGGTTCGGGACAAAATCGTGAGATTTCGACGCTGGATATAAATTTAGAATAACTCCTAAATTTAAATATACGCTGGTCGTACCCGAGAGCACAGTGCTCCCTCTAGCTGACAGGTGGACCCGGGGTCCACTGTCAGTCTCCTCTTCTCCCTCTGGTTCTTTCTCCTACCTCCTCTCTCCCGCGCGCTTTCTCGCGCTTTCTCCACCGGCGATGCCTAATGCGTAGGGAATCTAGGCCGTACCATGGTAGTGCGCGGCGTGCTAGCTGCCGGTGCAGCGTGCACTCACCTCGCGGGCCAGCGCGCTGTCGGCACTGCTCGCGGATTCGACTCCGAACACCGGCGTTCGGCGACGAGCGGCGTTGGTGGACTTCGCCCACCGTACACCGAGCTCGAGCTATAAAAACGGCCGGGGTGCCTCTCTCTTCTTCCTCACACCTGGCCTCACTTCTCCTCCTCCTTCTTTTTCCATTACTGCCTACAGAAGCTTGGGTGAGGCTCTAATGGCGGAGGCGATGCCGGACTGGTTTGTGATCCTGATATGCGGAGGGCTGGCGACACTGCTAGGGCTTTCTGTGCTCCTGTGCGCGATGATCTTCGACGAGTGTCGCGACGCTGCGGCTCGGGTGTTGGCTCTCCGTGGTGGTGGTGATCATGAGGAGTAGATGGAGTGTGCCGGGTGCTAACTGTTGTTAGGGGGTGATTAGCTGGATGTAACACCGTTGCAAGGTTTTGCAAACAGTGTATGTGTCCGAATGATTATGGTTGTGAGTCTGCTGCGTGGTGGTGTGTGAAATTAAATAATCCACGTCGTGAGAAGAGCAGGTGTAGCAACTCAGTGAAAAGAAATCTCACTCCAGGATTTTGCGAGGGAAAAACAGTTAATTTAAAGGAGCATAAACCACAACAAAAACTACACACATTAGTAGAAGCCAAAATAATTGAGTCATCGCACAAATTTGGGGTACCATGCATAAGATACACGCAAATATAAATGCTGCATAAACAAATACAGTAGTGACGTCTAAAATGAAAATGGTAACTGGACGGGGTCCTGATAAAATGTCTCTGGTACTGGGATACACTCCTCTTCTATCGGAGGCAGTGGATTGACCAGTCGATGTATGCGTCTCTCCGGGTCGGGTCTCAGTGATCTGCCGATGGCAATCTGAGGACTTAAATCTGCGAGGCTCTGGAGATAATCCATCACTCGCTGGTTCAAATGCTCTTGAGCAATGATGTACTGGACAAGGTTGGCCAGGACTGGGTCTCTCTCAATGCGTCCACCGGGAAAAGATGTTACTTCTCCAGGTGCTGCATGGCTCGGAAAGTAATAATATCCTCGTTCGCGGGCATAGGGTACTGCGGATCGAGGACGAGCAATCGCTTCTTTCGCAGCAGCTTCTATGGCCAGGTGTGGGGTTGGCATAGATTTCCCAACGAAGGAAACTTCTGTTGGATCTTGGTTGGGGTCTACAGGAGGAATGTGTACTGTTGCCCAATATTCCGAGGTGGATGGGGTGATCCTTGATTTGAACAGCTCGTACTGAGGTGGCTGGGTAGAACCCATGGTACTGCGGGTAAAATCCCACAATATTTTGAAAAAGCTACCTGGGGTTGCATCTGGGGTTCTCAGATGAATGCTGGGGCTCGGCATGATAGGAAAAAGTTGTGAGTGTGGTGCACAAGGTGAGAGTTGCTGGGTAAGGACACAAGGTGCCCTTTATATAGCAATGGAGCCGGATCGTTTTACCGTGGTGAAAGGTAATAAATTTGCCAGCTTAGCTCCAAAGGTCAGGTCAGTGTCAGGGATACACATATCTCATAAAGAGACGTGTTACTGTGGTTGTCGTCGGGTTGGTTTTAGTAGTTGTGCCCGGAAAAATATGCAACTATGCGCTGACCAAAAATGCAAGGCTACTATTAAAACGGAGGCACGACGACAGGCTGCGTTAATATATACGGTCGCATGATTACAAAGCGAGGATACACTGAAACTCGGTGCTCCTCATATGGCTTAGTCTACCTCGTTTATGTCTAAACGGGCGTGCCTGGTGGATGTCGAGGCTTCTCCACGTGTCTCACTGTCGCGATTAGTCGGAGATGGCGGAGGAACTGCAGGGTCGGGGTAGTGATGATGACCATCGCGGGGATTGTTAGCCACAATCCCGTTGGAGTGTGTTCCCAAAATGCGACGAAGCACTTCTGGGGTCATCAAAGCATCTCGGCTGATGGCTGGAGCTGATCTCGGGGTCTCGATCGGTTGTCCAAACAGCACGACTGGGTTGTCGGCGTTGGGCTCGTTTTCTTCTCTCGCCGGGGCTCGACGAACCAGCTCTCCACGAGCTGCGATTAGATCAATAGTTATCTGGTCGAATAGTGCCTCCAGTGCACTTACATAGTGCACTAGGTGCAATAATGCGGGGTCCGTCTCGTGATCTCCGTTAGCAACTTGGGGTGGTCTACCATACCCTTCACGTCTGGGGTAGTAGTGGAACGAGCGACAGTTGACTCTGGGCGACAAGTGCCTGAGATGAACTATAGCCTCTCGAGCGGCTAGCTGGATGGCATGTGGCTCAAAGGAAGTTGTTCTTCCGGTGAACCTGTAGGGGCGCTCGGGTGCTAGACCCCTACCGTAGACGTGCACAGTGGCCCAGAATTGACGGTCTTCACCGCTCATGGGTCCTTGATACACAACAAATTCTGGTGGCTCCTCTAACGCATAGGCACGACGGGTGAGGTTTGCGAGTATGGTCACAAAACCTCCAAGGTTGGTTGCTGTGGTCTCGTTGTGCATGATGGGGCCAGGCATTGTGGCTCGGTTTGGGGTTAGAGGCTGTGATGTGCTGTGTTGGGACTAGTGTGCCCTTTTATAGGAAAAAGGGGTGGAGTCTTCCTTCGCACGCTTGCGAGAAAGGACTATTTAGGGGCCGGTCACTGGCGCATGAGTGACAGGTTAGGTTGATAGGTTGGGCACCGACTGCCAAAAGGTGTTGGGTCACTGTGTGGCTATCTTGCACGAGAAGCTTGGCTGGGGTTTGGCTAAGGTCTAGTTGGTTGGTTTGCCTAAGTTTATTGACCTGGTTAAGATAGGATTAGCCAATGGTCAGCCTGGCTCTGATACCAAGTCTGTCACGACCGGTTCTCCGGACATAAATTTCCAGAAAGGACCGTCGTGCTCATCAGCCCCAGGATTACTGTTAGCTGATGAGGCTCCAACTTGATACAGCAATTCCAAGCAGAATACAACATATGTAGTACAAGACCATTCTGGCCTGTGAATACAACAAACGATTTCTAGTGGTTGATGGCGGAAGGGTTTGTGAAACATCAGTGTCTATGGGGCTCCATTTCCCACGGGAACAGCTGACCAGGTTAACTCCTATCTTCGCGAGGCTGATATCTCCATTACTTAGGTTCCGGGGCTGTCATCGCGTCGCTCCTCTTCGTGCAAGAAAATCTGGCCAAGACAATAGCCAGGGACAAGCCAGTGAGTACTTTGAATGTACTCGCAAACATTATGAGCACAGGTATAATATAACAATGATGTGCTGAAAATATTTTATGCTCATGACGTCAGTCAAAAATAGTAAATAAAATTCGGATGCGTGCAGGCGGTTATTTATAAAAAATGCAATAACATGGTAGTATTAAAATTTATGAAACAAATAACAAGCAATGCCACAGTCGGGCGTCTTAGCGACACCACATAAAGGGCTTTTAAAAGAAATACCACAGTCAGGCGTCTGAGCGACACCACATAAAGGGCTTTAAAAGAAATGCCACAGTCGGGCGTCTGAGCGACACCACATAAAGGGCTTTAAAATAAATGCCACAATCGGGCGTCTGAGCGACACCACATAAAGGGCTTTAAAAGAAATGCCACAGTCGGGCGTCTGAGCGACACCACATAAAGGGCTTTAAAAGAAATGCCATAGTCGGGCGTCTGAGCGACACCACATAAAGGGCTTTAAAAGAAATGCCACAGTTGGGCGTCTGAGCGACACCACATAAAAGGGCTTTAAAATAAACAATCATAGTGAATATCCCGGAGATAGAACCATTCCAGAGATACTCGATAATAACAATAATATCACGGGTTAGCCAACAATAACAATAATTATCACAAGTCACAGGTAGTAGTTCCATTTCTGGTTAACAGTTTCACCTCCGAAGACCGACACTAAGACCGACACTTGACCCATCCCAGACTGTAGTCCTTAACCATGGACACGGCTATTCGAATAGGTTTAATCTCTGCAGAGGGTGTACTCTTTACCCACGAGTAACGGATTTCTTTAGTCCATCAGGGCTAATTCCGTCTATGGTCTTTTTGTTGAAAACACACCTAACTTGCACACACCAGCTTAACTCACACGTGTCTAGAATCACCCACGACACCTGTTAAGCAAACTCTAAGTGGGGAGGCTACAACCTCGCGTAGCATGGGATCAAATTTATATCGCGCGCTCTAAGGGGTGGCCTCCCCTCTCGGTCCCAACCGGAAACACCCATGCCCCCGGACCAGGTGGCCTGCCTACCAGCTACAACCGGTATCTTCCACCATGGCCTCTCTGTACGGTGAGTGCTAGAAAGAGGTTGACAACTTACCGAACCGTACTCTACTTGCTGTAGAGACGAGTGGTAGTACGAAACAAGTATGGGGGTTACTGGAACAAGACTCGATCTATGGCCGACTCAGGAGGTTTAAGTATTCCCTGCATGATTAGTATAACGAATATATATTTCATCCAATAGAGTCACCGCTCAAATCACCTTACCATGCCATACCAGACATAACCGTCCCGACGGAGACCGGCGACAAACTCATGCCTACCCAAGGCTGAGGTTTTTCCCGGGTTCCTGCCGGTATGCATGCAAGGCACATGAGGGTGATTATTATCACAAGTGTGTTCATTTCCAACAGCCTGGAAATCACTAATATGCACTCATGCATATGATCATACCACATGAAATAACGAGTCCTTCGAAATGCGGAGGTGTTATAAATGTATCAACGATCACACCAACAATATTATGCCGGGATTCAGAATGCTTGCCTTTAAGTTGTGGAGGGGTGAGGTGCTCTCCAAAACTTTTGAAAGTTTCTTCTCTCTCTCCAAAATCCTATTTTAAAATATATTTGAATTAACACACATTTCAAAAACAGTACAAAAAAGTTGTTTGGAAAATTTTCCAATAAATCTTAAAATAAACTAGACAATATTTCAGAGATGTAGGAAAAAGAATTAATTCATTTGGAGTTATATTTAAAAAGTTATAGCCAGTCAAAGATTTGGTCAAAATCTGTTATTTGAAATAAAACAGAAAAGAAAACGTTTCAGAGGGGAATACGTTTTCGGAGCGGGGAAAACGTACTGGCGTGGATTACGCCTCCACTTACTCCAGCGTGGACGGCGCGCGTCTCACTGACAGTGGGCCCGCCTGGCCCACCGGTCATGTTTGACATGTCGCCTTTCCCTCTCCTTTCTCTGTCCCGAGCGGAGGCGGAACTCCGGAGATCGCCGCCGGCGATTGGCGGCTCCGATCGAGAAACCGAAGTCATCCACGGGCTCAGGGGGTCGAGGCGGTCCCACCGGTGCGTGTTACGGTCTCGGGGTGGACGGGGTCGTCGGCGGTGAGCTTCGCGGCGGACGGAGAGCTTCGGGAGCAGAGTGGTTTTGGGGCTACGGTAGTTCTCGATCAAAATCGAGTAGTGGGAATGGTTCACAGGAGGATGAGGGGGCTCTTGGTTGAGAGAACGGAGAGTGGGAGGCCCTGGTGGTGCCGAATTGGCCGGGGCAGTAGCGGCGGCTGCAGTTGCCGGAGATGAGGAAGGAGACCTCCCCGGATCGATTGGCTGCCACGGGAGAACTAGGGGAGCATTCTAAGGTTGCCTGTGTGCTTGAATGGGTTCGGGGCCTCCTTTTATAGCTCGTCGAGGTCGGTTCCGCGGTGGCCGTGGATAAGCTCTCCGGCGAACCGCCTCTCTGCAGCTAGGGCGACGTGGCGGCGACGAGCGCTAGTGGACACACTCGCGGATGAGCACGCGCTGTTCCAGGGGCCAGGTGGCGAGCGGAGGAAGGTTCGGCGGCGCCGACATGGGCAGGGCTGTCGGGCGGCGGCGGTGGCTAGCTCTTGGCTTGCCGGGCGTGGCGAGGGGCGGCTTGGCGCGTAGCGGTGAGAAGGGGAGTGCGTGGCATGGTGCTGCAGAGCGGGCCAAAACCGTGGGGACCAGCGTGTCGGCTCGGCGCACGTGTGTGCCAAACGCACGCTCTGCTCGCGCTCCGGGCATGCACGGGACGTGCTCGACGTAATGCCAGAGCATGCTAGAGGTCGAGGTTGAGGCTGGGAAGAAACAGGACTAGGTTAGGGTTAGATAGAGGGTGAATGGGCATGGTGGTTAGGTCAGGTGGCCAAGTTCACAATGTAAACTTGAATCCATGCCAAATCTGGCTATGCACTCAAAATGTTCGACAAAATGCTAGGGGCACTTAGGCAGGTCTTGGAGTGGCCAAAAACTCCAGATGGTGGTCTCTTTAGATGTACAAGAGGGTGGTGAGGTTAGTTTGCCAAAAGCAGAAACTTGCTACTGCAAGTTTTGCAAAACTACATTTCTGGACAGGAAATAAATGACATTATTTCATGAACCAAAATTAATCCAATGGGTGCATGCTCCTGTATTTAGGGGTTTGGTAGGGCTGTCTACAAGTAGGAGAAAACACAAGGTCTTTGGAGCAAAATTAAATAGGGTTGCAGTAGAAATCACAAGGCTGGACCAGAATGAAAAAGAGGTTGATTCACTCAAAATTTCAAAGAACAACCCTAGACTTTTGCACAAAGTGGAATAATATGCTCCTACTGACCTCCCCTAATTTTGGTAGAAGTTTTAAAGAAATATTTAAATAGGTTGCAGTGTAAAATTGCCCACTGGACCAGATAAGAAAAATTGAGTGTAGGGCTCAAAATATTTCATGAATGAAACATATTTTTGCATAAAAGTGATTTAAAAACATAATATGACATCTCCAAATTTTTGTGGGAATTTTAAGTGAATCCATCAAATGGTTGTAGTTCAAATATGGCCATTTAACCTTGAAAATCCATTCTCAAGAAAGTAAAGATCAAGCAACTTAAATTAGTTAATTAGTTATACTGATAAAAGGAAAGTTTTTCTTGAGAGGTTAAACAAGTCCAATAACATATTTGAAAAGTTTTCTCTTTGGGAAAAACTCATCATAACAAGGATGGAAATGATTTAAAAATCGAAATGGAGCTCAGAAATCCAAAGTTTTAATTCCTGGCAAAAAATTTAATTCATTAAAACAAGGCCAAATTTTTGGGGTGTCACACCTGTTGCCTTTCTGTTTGCTTGTGTGTTGGATTACTTGTTGCCATGGCGCAATATAATACCAAATTGTGTGATTTCTCGAATACCAATAATAATGATTTCCTTAGTACTCCGATTGCTCCTCTTAATAATGATGAGTTTTGTGAAATCAATACCGCTTTGTTGAATCTTGTTATGAAAGATCAATTCGCCGGCCTTCCTAGTGAAGATGCCGCTACTCATCTAAACAATTTTGTTGATTTGTGTGCTATGCAAAAGAAGAAAGATAGGGATAACAATATTGTCAAATTGAAGTTATTTCCGTTTTCACTTAGAGATCGTGCTAAAGTTTGGTTTTCATCTTTGCCTAAAAATAGTATTGATTCTTGGAACAAGTGCAAAGATGCTTTTATCTCTAAGTATTTTCCTCCCGCTAAGATTATCACTCTTAGGAACGATATCATGAATTTTAAACAACTTGATCATGAGCATGTTGCCCAATCTTGGGAAAGAATGAAATTAATGCTTCGCAATTGCCCTACTCATGGTTTGAATTTATGGATGATCATACAAAATTTTTATGCCGGATTGAATTTTGCTTCTAGAAATCTTTTAGATTCGGTCGCGGGAGGCACGTTTATGGAAATTACGTTAGGAGATGCTACCAAATTGCTTGATAATATTATGGCTAATTATTCTCAATGGCACACCGAAAGATCTTCTAGTAAAAAAGTGCATGCTATAGAAGAAATCAATGTTTTGAGTGAAAAGATGGATGAACTTATGAAGATGTTTGCTACTAAAAATACTTCTCTTGATCCCAATGATATGCCTTTGTCTACTTTGATTGAGAATAATAATGAATCTATGGATGTGAATTTTGTTGGTAGGAATAGTTTTGGAAACAACGCGTATAGAGGGAGTTTTAATCCTAGGCCTTATCCTAGTAATCCTTCTAATAATTATGGAAATTCCTACAACAACTCTTATGGAAATTTTAATAAGATGCCCCCTGAATTTGATAATAGTGTTAAAGAGTTTATGAATCCACAAAAGAATTTTAATGCTTTGCTTGAAGAGAAATTGGTTAAAGTTGATGATTTGGCTAGGAATGTTGATAGAATTTCTCTTGAAATTGATTCTTTAAAGCTTAGATCTATTCCTCCTAAGCATGATATCAATGAGTCTCTCAAAGCCATGAGAATTTCCATTGATGAGTGCAAAGAAAGAACCGTTACGATGCGTGCTTCCAAAGATGCCTTTATTAAAGCGTGTTCTTCCAATTCCTATGAAAATCAAGATGAAGATCTAAAAGTTATTGATGTGTCCCCTATCAAATCTTTGTTTTGCAATATGAATCTTGATGAAACTGAATATGATCTTCCTCTACCTAGAAGGCGTTCTAAGAATTCGGAGTTTCTAGATCTTGATGATGAAATTGATGAAAGTGGGATTGAAAGAAATAAAAACCTAGATGTTGCTAAACCCACTATTTTGGATCTCAAGGAATTTAATTATGAAAATTGCTCTTTGATTGGTTGTATTTCCTTGTTGCAATCCGTGCTAGATTCTCCTCATGCTTATAGTCAAAATAGGGCCTTTACCGAACACATTGTTGATGCCTTGATGCAATCTTATGAAGAAAAACTTGAGTTGGAAGTTTCTATCCCTAGAAAACTCTATGATGAGTGGGAACCTACTACTAAAATTAAAATTAAAGATTATGAGTTTCATGCTTTGTGTGATTTGGGTGCTAGTGTTTCTACTATTCCCAAAGCTTTGTGTGATTTGCTAGATTTCCGTGATTTTGATGATTGCTCTCTAAACTTGCATCTTGCGGATTCCACTATTAAAAAACCTATGGGAAGAATGCCCGTAGATTTTATCATTCTTGATATAGATTGCAATCCTTCATGTCCTATTATTCTTGGTAGACCTTTCCTTAGAACCATTGGTGCAATTATTGATATGAAGGAAGGGAATATTAGATTCCAATTTCCCTTAAAGAAGGGCATAGAACACTTCCCTAGAAAGAAAATAAAATTACCATATGAATCCATCATGAGAGCTACTTATGGATTGCCTACCAAAGATGGCAATACCTAGAACTATCCTTGCTTTTATGCCTAGCTAGGGGCGTTAAACGATAGCGCTTGTTGGGAGGCAACCCAATTTTATTTTGTGTTTTTTGTTTTTGCTTCTGTTTAGGAATAAATAATCCATCTAGCCTCTGTTTGTATGTGGTTTTGTCTTTTAGTTAGTGTTTGTGCCAAGTAGAACCTATAGGATAACCTACGATGATAGTTGATTTGATTCTGCTGAAAAACAGAAACTTTGCACGCACGAATATAGTTCTGTTAAATCACATAAACGTGATTTTGCGTTGATTCTTTTTGCTGGTGTTCAATAAACAAATTTTCCAGGACTTCCTATTTTTGTAGAATTTTTAAAGTTCCAGAAGTTTGCGTTAGTTACAGATTGCTACAGACTGTTCTGTTTTTGACAGATTCTGTTTTACGTGTGTTGTTTGCTTATTTTGATGAATCTATGGCTAGTAAAATAGTTTACAATCCATAGAGAAGTTGGAATACAGTAGGTTTAACACCAATATAAATAAAGAATGAGTTCATTACAGTACCTTAAGTAGTTCTTTGTTTTCTTTCTCTAACGGAGCTCACGAGATTTCTGTTGAGTTTTGTGTTGTGAAGTTTTCAAGTTTTGGGTGAATTCTTTTGATGGATTATGGAACAAGGAGTGGCAAGAGCCTAAGATTGGGGATGCCCATGGCACCCCCAAGATAATCCAAGGACACCAAAAAGTCAAAGCTTGGGGATTCCCCGGAAGGCATCCCCTCTTTCGTCCTCTTCCATCGGTAATTTACTTGGAGCTATATTTTTATTCACCACATGATATGTGTTTTGATTGGAGCGTCTTGTATTATTTGTCTATTTGCTTGTTAGTATACCACAATCATACTTGCTGTACACACCTTTTGAGAGAGCCATACATGAATTGGAATTTGTTAGAATACTCTATGTGTTTCACTTATATCTTTTGAGCTTGATAGTCTTTGCTCATAGTACTTCACTTATATCTTTTGAGCGTGATAATTTTTGCTCTAGTGCTTCACTTATATCTTTTAGAGCATGGTGGTGGATTTGTTTTAAAGAAACTATTGATCTCTCATGCTTCACTTAGATTATTTTGAGAGTCGTTAATAGCATGGTAATTTGCTTAATGTTAATATACTTGGTATTCAAGATATGTGAAACTTTCTTTTGAGTGAATTGAATACTAAGATAAGTTTGATGCTTAATAATTGTTTTAAGATATGGAGGTAATAATATCAAAGTCGTGCTAGTTGGGTGATTATGAATTTGAGAAATACTTGTGTTTAAGTTTGCAAGTCCCGTAGCATGCACGTATGGTTAAAGTTGTGTAACAAATTTGAAACATGAAGTGTACCTGGCTTGTGCATCCTTATGAGTGGCGGTCGGGGACGAGTGATGGTCTTTTCCTACCAACCTATCCCCCTAGGAGCAAGCACATAGTACTTGATTTTTGATGGCTTCTAAATTTTTGCAATAAGTATATGAGTTCTTTTGACTAATGTTGAGTCCATGGATTATACGCACTCTCATCTTTCCGCCTTTGCTAGCCTCTTCGGTACCGTGCATTGCCCTTTCTCACCTTGAGAGTTGGTGCAAACTTCGCCGGTGCATCCAAACCCCGTGATACGATACGCTCTATCACACATAAACCTCCTTATATCTTCCTCAAAATAGCCACCATACCTACCTATCATGGCATTTCCATAGCCATTCCGAGATATATTGCCATGCAACTTCCACCATCATCATCATGACATACATTACTTTTGTCATATTGCCATTGCATGATCATGTAGTTGACATCGTATTTATGGCAAGGCCACCATGCATAATTTTTCATACATGTCACTCTTGATTCATTGCACCATCCCGGTACACCGCCGGAGGCATTCATATAGAGTCATATCTTGTTCTAAGTTTCGAGTTGTAATCCTTATGTTGTAATCAATAGAAGTGTGATGATCATCATTATTAGAGCATTGCCCAAAAAGAAAAAAAGAAAAGAGGGCAATGCTACTATATCTTTTTCCACACTTGTGCTTCAAAGTAGCACCTTGTTCTTCATGTAGTGAGTCTCATAAGTTGTCTTTTTATACTAGTGGGAATTTTTCATTATAGAACTTGGCTTGTATATTCCTACGATGGGCTTCCTCAAATGCCCTAGGTCTTCATGAGCAAGCAAGTTGGATGCACACCCAATAGTTTTCTTTTGTTGAGCATTCATAGCTCTAGTGCATCCGTTGCATGGCAATCCCTACTCCTCATGTTGACATCAATTGATGGGCATCTCCATAGCCTGTTGATTAGCCTCGTCAATGTGAGACTTTCTCCTTTTTTGTCTTCTCCACACAATCCCCATCATCATATTCTATTCCACCCATAGTGCTATATCCATGGCTCACGCTCATGTATTGCGTGAAGATTGAAAGAGTTTGAGATTATTTAAGTATGAAACAATTGCTTGGCTTGTCATCGGGGGTATAGAAGTTGGGAACATCTTTGTGTGACGAAAATGAAGCATAGCCTAACTATATGATTTTGTAGGGATGAACTTTCTTTTGCCATGATATTTTGAGAAGACATGATTGCTTTGATTAGTATGGTTGAAGTATTATTATTTTTGTGTCAATATGAACTTTTGTCTTGAATCTTTCGGATCTGAATATTCATATCACAATTAAGAAGATTTACATTGAAATTATGCCAAAGTATCACTCCGCATCAAAAAATCTCTTTTTATCATTTACCTACTCGAGGACGAGCAGGAATTAAGCTTGGGGATGCATGATACGTCTCCAACGTATCTATATTTTTTTATTGCTCCATGCTACTTTATCTACAGTTTTGGACTATATTGGGCTTTATTTTCCATTTTTATATTATTTTTGGGACTGACCTATTAACTCGAGGCCCGGCCCAGAATTGCTATTTTTTGCCTATTTCAGTGTTTCGAAGGAACAGAATATCAAACGGAGTCAAAACGGAATGAAACTTTCGGGAACGTGATTTTCTCACCGAACGTGATCCAGGAGACCTGGACCCTACTCCAAGAAGTGCCAGAGGCGGTCACGAGGGTGGAGGGTGCCCCCCTAGGCGTGCCCCCCTACCTCGTGGGCCCCCTGTTGCTCCACCGACGTACTCCTTCCTCCTATATATACCTACGTATCCCCAAATGACCAGAACAGGAGCCAAAAACCTAATTCCACCGCCGTAACCTTCTGTATCCACGAGATCCCATCTTGGGGCCCGTTCTGGAGCTCCACCGGAGAGGGCATCCACCACGGGGGGCTTCTACATCAACACCATAGCCCCTCCGATGAAGTGTGAGTAGTTTACTTCAGACCTTCGGGTCCATAGCTAGTAGCTAGATGACTTCTTCTCTCTTTTTGGATCTCAATACAATGTTCTCCCCCTCTCTTGTGGAGATCTATTCGATGTAATCTTCTTTTTGCGGTGTGTTTGTTGGGACCGATGAATTGTGGGTTTGTGATCCAGTATTATCTATGGAAATATTTGATTCTTCTCTAAATTCTTTTATGTATGATTGAGTTATCTTTGCAAGTCTCTTCGAATTATCCTTTTTGGTTTGGCCAACTAGATTGGTAGTTCTTGCAATGGGAGAAGTGCTTAGCTTTGGGTTCAATCTTGCGGTGTCCTTACCCAGTGACAGAAAGGGTTGCAAGGCACGTATTGTATTGTTGCCATCGAGGATAACAAGATGGGTTTTTTATCATATTGCATGAATTTATCCCTCTACATCATGTCATCTTGCTTAAGGCGTTACTCTGTTTTTAACTTAATACTCTAGATGCATGTTGGATAGCGATCGATGAGTGGAGTAATAGTAGTAGATGCAGAATCGTTTCGATCTACTTGTCTCGGACGTGATGCCTATATACATGACCATTACCTAGATATGCTCATAACTATGCTCAATTCTGTCAATTGCTCAATAGTAATTTGTTCACCCAGCATAGAATATCTATGCTCTTGAGAGAAGCCACTAGTGAAACCTATGCCCCCCGGGTCTATTCTCATCATATCAATCTCTATCGCTTTATTTACTTGCTTTGTTTTTACTTTGCCTTTTACTTTTCACTTTGCATCTATCTATAAAAAATACCAAAAATATTATTTATCATCTCTATCAGATCTCACTCTTGTAAGTGAACGTGAAGGGATTGACAACCCCTAATCACGTTGGTTGCAAGTAGCTATCGTTTTGTGTAGGTACGAGGGACTTGTGCGTGGTCTCCTACTGGATTGATACCTTGGTTCTCAAAAACTGAGGGAAATACTTACGCTACTTTGCTGCATCATCCTCTCCTCTTCGGGGAAATCCAATGCAGTGCTCAAGAGGTAGCAAGAAGAATTTCTGGCGCCGTTGCCGGGGAGGCTCACGCAAGCAAGTCAACCATACCAAGTACCCATCGCAATCCCTATCTCTCGCATTACATTATTTGCCATTTGCCTCTCGTTTTCCTCTCCCCCACTTCACCCTTGCCGTTTATTCACCCTCTCTTTCCCAATCTCCTCCTCTCTTTTTCGCTTGCCGTTTTTCTGTTTGCTTGTGTGTTGGATTACTTGTTGCCATGGCGCAAGATAATATCAAATTGTGTGACTTCTCGAATACCAATTATAATGATTTCCTTAGTACTCCTATTGCTCGTCTTAATGTTGTTGAGTCTTGTGAAATCAATAGCTTTGCTGAATCTTGTTATGAAAGATCAATTCGTCGGCCTTCCTAGTGAAGCTGCCGCTACTCATCTAAACAATTTTGTTGATTTGTGTGATATGCAAAAGAAGAAAGATACGGATAACAATATTGTCAAATTGAAGTTATTTCCGTTTTCACTTAGAGATCGTGCTAAAGTTTAGTTTCCGTCTTTGCCTAAAAATAGTATTGATTCTTGGAACAAGTGCAAAGATGCTTTTATCTCTAAGTATTTTCCTCCCGCTAAGATCATCACTCTTAGGAACGATATTATGAATTTTAAACAACTTGATCATGAGCATGTTGCCCAATCTTGGGAAAGAATGAAATTGATGCTTCGCAATTGCCCTACTCATGGTTTGAATTTATGGATGATCATACAAAAAATTTATGCCGGTTTGAACTTTGCTTCTAGAAATCTCGTAGATTCGGCCGCGGGAGGCACGTTTATGGAAATCACGTTAGGAAATGCTACAAAATTGCTTGATAATATTATGGCTAATTATTCTCAATGGCACACCGAAAGATCTTCTAGTAAAAAAGTGCATGCTATAGAAGAAATCAATGTTTTGAGTGGTAAGATGGATGAACTTATAAAGATGTTTGCTACTAAAAATACTCCTCTTGATCCCAATGATATGCCTTTGTCTTCCTTGATTGAGAATAATAATGAATCTATGGATGTGAATTTTGTTGGTAGGAATAGTTTTGGAAACAATGCTTATAGAGGAAATTTTAATGCTAGACCGTTCCCTAGTAATCCCTCTAATAATTATGGAAATTCCTACAATAATTCTTATGGTAATTTTTAATAAGATGCCCTCTGATTTTGAGAATAGTGTGAAAGAATTTATGATTTCTCAAAAGAATTTTAATGCTTTGCTTGAAGAAAAATTGCTCAAAGTTGATGATTTGGCTAGGAACGTTGATAGACTTTCGCTTGATGTTAATTCTCTTAAACTTGGATCTTCTTCTCCTAAGCATGATATCAATGAGTCTCTCAAAGTAAGGAATTTCAATTGACGAGTGCAAGGAAAGAACCGCTAGATTGTGTGCTAAAAATGAAAGCTTTATAAAAGCGTGTTCTTCTAGTTTCCTTCCGCCTTTGCTAGCCTCTTCGGTACCGTGCACTGCCCTTTCTCACCTTGAGAGTTGGTGCAAACTTCGTCGGTGCATCCAAACCCCGTGATACGATACGCTCTATCACACATAAACCTCCTTATATCTTCCTCAAAACAGCCACCATACCTACCTATTATGGCATTTCCATAGCCATTCCGAGATATATTGCCATGCAACTTTCCACCGTTCCGGTCATCATCTTCATGACATACTTTACTTTTGTCATATTGCCATTGCATGATCATGTAGTTGACATTGTATTTGTGGCAAAGCCACCATGCATTATTTTTCATACATGTCACTCTTAATTCATTGCACCATCCCGGTACACCGCCGGAGGCATTCATATAGAGTCATATCTTGTTCTAGTTTCGAGTTGTAATCCTTATGTTGTAATCAATAGAAGTGTAATGATCATCATTATTCGAACATTGCCCGAAGAAAAAAAAGAAAAAAAGAAAGGCAAAAAAAAGGCCCAAAAAAAGGGAAAAGAAAAAAAAGAGAAAAAAAAGAAAATAAATAAAAAGGGCAATGTTACTATCTCTTTTTCCACACTTGTGCTTCAAAGTAGCACCTTGTTCTTCATGTAGTGAGTCTCATATATTGTGCTTCAAAGTAGCACCATGTTTTTCATATAGTGAGTCTCATAGGTTGTCTTTTTCATACTAGTGGGAATTTTTCATTATAGAACTTGGCTTATATATTCTTACGATGGGCTTCCTCAAATGCCCTAGGTCTTCGTGAGCAAGCAAGTTGGATGCACACCCACTAGTTTTCTTTTGTTGAGCATTCATTTATAGCTCTAGTGCATCCGTTGCATGGCAATCCCTACTCCTCATGTTGACATCAATTGATGGGCATCTCCATAGCCGGTTGATTATCCTCGTCAATGTGAGACTTTCTCCTTTTTTGTCTTCTCCACACAATCCCCATCATCATATTCTATTCCACCCATAGTGCTATATCCATGGCTCACGCTCATGTATTGCGTGAGGGTTGAAAAAGTTTGAGATTATTTAAGTATGAAACAATTGCTTGGCTTGTCATCGGGGGTATAGAAGTTGGGAACATCTTTGTGTGACGAAAATGAAGCATAGCCTAACTATATGATTTTGTATTGATGAACTTTCTTTTGCCATGTTATTTTGAGAAGACATGATTACTTTGATTAGTATGCTTGAAGTGTTACTATTTCTTTTATCAATATGAACTTTTATTTTGAATCATTTGGATCTGAATATTCATGCCACAATAAAGAAAATTACATTATGAATTATGCTAGGTAGCATTCCACATCAAAAATTCTCTTTTTATCATTTACCTAATCGAGGACGAGCAGGAATTAGGCTTGGGGATGCTTGATACGTCTCCAACGTATCTATAACTTTTGATTGTTCCATGCTATTATATTACCCCTTTTGGATGTTTATGGGCTTTATTTTACACATTTATATCATTTTTCGGGACTAACCTACTAACCGGAGGCCCAGCCCATATTATTGTTTTTTTGCCTATTTCAGTATTTCCAAGAAAAGGAATATCAAACGGAGTCCAAACGGAATGAAACCTTCGGGAGCGTGATCTTTGGAATGAACCTGATCTGGAGAGCTTGGAGTGCAAGTCAAGAAGCTTCCGAGGGCCCCACGAGATAGGGGGCCTCCCCCCTGTAGGGCGCGCCCCTGTCTCGTGGGCCCCTCGGGCAGCCACCGACGTACTTCTTCCTCCTATATATACCTACGTACCCCGAAAACATCCAGGAGCACCACGAAACACAATTTCCACCGCCGTAACCTTCTGTATCCGCGAGATCTCATCTTGGAGCCTTCACCGGCACTCTGCCGGAGGGGGAATCGACCACGGAGGGCCTCTACATCAACATCCTTGCCCCTCCGATGAGTTGTGAGTAGTTTACCATAGACCTACGGGTCCATAGTTATTAGTTAGATGGCTTCTTCCCTCTTTTTGATCTCAATACAATGTTCTCCCCCTCTCTTGTGGAGATCTATTTGATGTAAACTCTTTTTGCAGTGTGTTTGTCGAGATCCGATGAATTGTGGGTTTATGATCAAGTTTATCTATGAATAATATTTGAATCTTCTCTGAATTATTTTATGTATGATTGAGTTATCTTTTCAAGTCTCTTCGAATTATCAGTTTGGTTTGGCCTACTAGATTGGTCTTTCTTGCCATGGGAGAAGTGCTTAGCTTTGGGTTCAATCATGCGGTGTCCTTACCCAGTGACAGAAAGGGTTGCAAGGCACGTATTGTATTGTTGCCATCGAGGATAACAAGATGGGGTTTATATCATATTGCATGTGTTTATCCCTCTACATCATGTCATCTTGCTTAATGCATTACTCTGTTCTTATGAACTTAATACTCTAGATGCTGGCAGGAGTCAGTCGATGTGTGGAGTAATAGTAGTAGATGCAGGCAGGAGTCAGTTTTACTTGTTATGGATGTGATGCCTATATACATGATCATGCCTAGATAATCTCATAACTATGCGCTTTTCTATCAATTGCTCGACAGTAATTTGTTCACCCACCGTAATACTTATGCTATCTTGAGAGAAGCCTCTAGTGAAACCTATGGCCCCCGGGTCTATCTCTTATCATATTTGCTTTCAATCTACTTTATTTGCATCTTTACTTTTTTGCATGTATATTATAAAATACCAAAAATATATTTATCTTATCGTACTATCTTTATTAGATCTCACTTTCCCAAGTGGCCGTGAAGGGATTGACAACTCCTTTATTGTGTTGGTTGCGAGTTCTCAGTTTGTGTGTGTAGGTGCGTGGGACTTTTGAGGAGCCTCCTACTGGATTGATACCTTGGTTCTCAAAACTGAGGGAAATACTTACGCTACACTTTGCTGCATCACCCTCTCCTCTTTGAGGAAAACCAACGCAAGCTCAAGACGTAGCAGGTGCATCTTCTGTCGGGTGTGGAGCGGACGAGGGAGGGGTAGTAACTGATGTCGCCTGTACACACTCAGCTTACTATTGAATCCAGTTCCCCAAGAGCTGAAAAATGAACTGCTGCCGCCGCCTACATACTCGTTCACTCAAAGAGACTCCAATGACGATCCGAGGGGTGAGCCTGCTGGATATGGACTTCAGCAAGGAGTTCTCCTTTGAGTTCGCCGTTCAGTCCGATGGCTGCACCAAGTTGAATGTGATGTACACCAACGATACGGACTCGGTGAAGCTCTGCCTCGCCTCAGTCCTATGGCTGCACTAGGTTCTGGAGCATTCGCCTGTTTCATCGGCAGCGCTGACTGCACCTTCGCTACGGTGGAGAGAAGGAAGAACGTGACGATTTGGCCATCAGGTGCAACAAGCTTGTCGACATCCAGAAGCAATACAAGATCATCAGCAACGGGCAGGAGAAGGACTCCGTGGTTGACCTCGCTGAGACCATCATAGACCCCTGATATGCCAACATGAAAGAAGACGACCTGAACACGTGGGAGGTACCTCTGAATCTAGCCTACATAACCTACGCGGCCAAGGACGCATACACATGCTACGACATGTACATGCCGATCTTGGACATGAGGGCGTGTCTGCTTCCCGTAACCGACGAGTACAAAGAGAGCCGCAGTGTCATGATCAAGCATGCCAGGAAGGTCTAGATGTTGTACTTTATCTGTTTATAAGCACCTTTATCATCTGAGTGTTTCATGCATTAGCCTATGTGTCGTAATTATCTGTTTTGTCCGAAATATTTCTTTTAAGAACCCGTTAACCTGATTGCTTTTTTAGTGGCTATTTGCATATGTATGTAAACTAGTTCACTTGTCCGTAAAAAAACTAGTTCACTCGGCTGTCGTGCTTTGAATCTCCTTCCTCCCAACATATTCCCCTCCTCAGGTGGACCCAGCAGGTCTCTGAATTTTCTCCCACTTTATTTTTCGATGTAAACTAAGTTTTCTCCCAATACTTTCCCCTAGAACCAACTCAACTGTCCCACGTCTAGCCTAAAAAATAATAATACCCCACGTACTATTAACTCATCAAATTAAAATGATATTTTATTTTGTAAGTTGAAAGTTCTTACAAAATAATATTAATAATTGTTTATACATAACTTGGCAAGTTAACTCCTAGTGATTGCGTACATAAGCTTGCAAAGATTTTACTGACGTGCAATCATGTGTTTATGTTTTTATAACATTTCTCCGTCTAGCCCAACATGATATTTTCACCCAGCCCAGCAAGTCCGCGGATTTCGAGAAGCATGCAAATGGGGTTTAAATGGGCTGCATAGATGCTACATCATTGTTTCACCCAGCCCACCAAATGGACTAAAAGAATGGACTGGCTGACTTGTGGGCCAGTAGGTCGAAGCCTAAGAAGGCGTTGGATTTATATCCAACGGCCAGCATTCTTCTTCAATCTCTCGTCTTCTTCCCCCAGCGCTGCCGGAACCGCTTGCTCTAGCATTCGGCGTCCAGCGGCGTTGTTTTGCGCTCCTCAGCGAAACGCTACCCCGCCGACGGCTAGGCCATTCCTCCACTCTGCACCTCCTGTTATTCTCTGCCAAGTGTAGGCCCACCCCGCACCCGAACCAGTCAAGTTTCCCACTCCTCTCCGTCTGCGACTCCACTGCCGCGTCTTCCCCATCTTCGGGTCGTTCTAGTCTGGGACCTCGCCGTCGTCCACCGCCTCGGTGTGCTTAGCGCGGCGTGGTCAAGATACGAGAGTCATCGGAAGAGGACTGTACATGGAGAGCCTAACGGCTGGGACCCACGAGGTCCATGGTCGCACGCAAGGAAGGTTCCTCCTTATTACACATTGTACGTGCACTGTACATGGGAAGGGCTTCTGTATTTCACGAAAAAACGTTCCCCCCGCTGACAGGTCGGACCCACCAACTATATCTTCGCACGCAAGGAAGTGCCTCCTTATTACGCACCAAAAAATGAATACCCCCTGCTAGCTGGGACCCACCATAGTGGGTGGCTGACTTGTGGGCTTACTAAGTTGACGAGGACGGAGGGCTCTGTCAACTTAGTCAATATGAACAATTCTACCTCCAGTGACCATACGATGTCCATCCAACGGCCATAGTGCTTCTTCAACCTCTGGTCTTCTTGCTCCAGCCGCCCAAAGCAGTGCTTGTCGTGTCGCGTGCTCCTGCCTCTCGTGGCCGGCTGTGATGCCGCGGAGGCCTCACCGCCCCCTACTACTCCCACCGCTGGCCCATGGTATCCCTCTACTCACCCACACCCCCTGTTATTCTGCGGCGACGGCAGCCTCACGCCGCAGCCGAACCAGTGAACCCTCATACTCCTCTCCGTGTGGGGATCCACTACCGCGTCTTCCCCGGCCCTGCGTCGTCCCCTTCCTAGGCCTCGCCGTCGTCCACCGCCGTGGTGCTCTCCGCGCGGCGTGGTCAACGTGGTCAAGGAACGACTTCCATCAGAAGAGTATTGTACGTGGAGAGGCTGACAGCTGGGTCCATGGCCACAGCCCAGTTTTTTGTGATTTGCCAAGTAAGTCGCTTTGTCAGGCCTGTTGGGCTGCAAATCTTTCAAGACGAGGAGAGCTTCATTCGGCTGGCCGAGAAAATGGCCCATCAGTAATGAGAAATGGGTTGTACATTTTTAAAACACATCAAACCGGCAATTAGTTTCAAATATCTTTTTTTCATTTCGAGATTTTAAATTACATTAATTTTTATGTGTGGAGAATTTGTTGGATTTTATATTGATATACATTTATTTTTAAAATCAGTTTGAATGTGAGTCGAAATTTCGGGATTAAAAACAGTTCGGACCGCACCAAAATATGCAAAATTTCATATATTTTTTTAACTGTGGCCACAATATGGGCTGTAATGCTAACAAAAAGAATATGGGCTAAAACACCTTAAGAATTAGCAAATGGGCTGTAAAATATTAGAAATAATGGCAGATGGGTTGTATACTGTTTTCCACAGATTTGAGGCTTTCGTAAAAAAAAGGTTGACGCACAAGCAGTGACTGTTGGATGGCCATCCAACGGCCGTCGTGCTTCTTCAATCTCTGCTCTTCCTACTCCGGCCGCTCAAACAAGCGCCGGCGGGACTGCCTGCTCCCTCCTCCCCGCGGCCGACTGTGCTGCCGCGCAGGCCTCACCGCCCCATCGTACTCCCATCGCTGGCCTAGCCATCCCTCTACTCACCCACACCTGCTGTTATTCTCCGGCGACGGCAGACGAACCAGTAAACCCTCGTACAGTCGTACTCCCCTCCACGTGGGAAACAACTACCAAGTCTTCCCTGCCTCCGTGTCATTCCCTTCCTAGGCCTGGCCGTCGTCCATCGCCCTAGTGCTCTTGGCGCGGCCTGGTCAACGTGGTCAACGACCGACATGCATCTGAAGTGGACTATATGTGGAGAGGCTGACAGCTGGGTCCACGGCCGCACGCAAGGAAATGCCTCCTTATTACGCGCAAAATAATGATTCCTCCACCTGACATCTGGGACCCGCCGAAAGGGACTCTGTATTTCGCGAAAAAAACGTTACCGCCGCTGACAGCTTGGACCCACCAGCTATATCTTCGCACGCAAGGAAGTGCCTCCTTATTACGCAAAAAAATGAATACTCCCCCTGCTAGCTGGGACCCAGTATAGTGGCAGGCTGACTTGTGGGACTACTAAGTTGACAGGGACGGAGGGCTTTGTCAACTTGGTCAATACTCTAGTGACCGTACGATGTCCATCCAACGGCCGTAGTGCTTCTTCAACCTCTGGTCTTCGTTCTCCAGCCGCCCAAAGCAGCGCCGGTCGTGCTGCATGCTCCTGCCTCCCGTGGCCGGCTGTGATACCGCAGAGGACTCACCGCCCCCTACTGCTCCCACCGCTAGCCATGCCATCCCTCTACTCACCCACACCCCCTGTTATTCTGCGGCGACGGCAGCATCACACCGCAGTCGAACCAGTGAACCCTCGTACTCCTCTTCGTGTGGGCAACCACTGCTGCGTCTTCCCCGGCTCCGCGCCATCCCCTTCCTAGGCCTCGCCGTCGTCCGCCATCATGGTGCTCTCGGCGCGGCATGGTCAATGTGGTCAACGACCGACTTCCATCGGAAGAGTACTGTGCGTGGAGAGGCTGACAGCTGGGTCCACGGCGGCTGCAAGGAAGTGCCTCCTTATTACGCGCAAAATATTTATTCCTCCACCTGACAGCTGAGACCCACCGAACGGGCCACCGTATTTCACAAAAAAAACGTTTCCCCCTTGACTGCTGGGACCCACCAGCTACACCTTCGCATGCAAGGAAGTGCGTCTGGGCAAAAAAAAATGATTCGCCCCCCTGACTGCTGGGACCCACCAGCTACATCTTCGCAGGCAAGGAAGTGCCTGACAGTTGGGACCCACCTGGTCGAAGCATACGTAGCATTGTCATTCTGGTCGCGAACGTGTACGTACATACTGGTCGATGTAGAGGCGCGCATGTGTCGTAGTAGAGGCGCGCACGTGTCGTAGTAGAGGCGCGCTAGCATGTACACGTACGTACAACGGTCAGGGTGCAAAAAAGAAAATACAGCCACATATGTGTACATACGGACAGGGTCTCGAATGCCTACTCGCGCATATGTACGGCTAGGGCTCGTGTACATGGCTGGGTCAAAACGGAGAAAGAGCGTCGTCATCATGTTCATGGGGAGGCAACGGAATGTGTCGTGTTCATGGGGAGGCAACGGAATGCGTCGTGTTCATGGGGAGGCAACAGAATGCGTCGTGTTCATCGGGAGGCAACAAAACGCGTGGGAGCCAACCGGCTGGGTCGGAACGGAATGCATGGTCGTGTTCATCAGGAGGGCTTGGACTAAATAGGCGATGGAAACGAGGCCTGGCGTACCGCAAAATGGAGGAAACGAACCTCCTACGTTTGGAACAGGGCCCTGTTGATCGGGAGGTGTCTGGCATACCGCAAAACGGAGGAAAGGCCCTCCTATGGTCGAAACGGGGGTCCTATTGATCGGGAGGGGTGTGGTGTACCGCAAAACGGAGGAAATGGACCTCCTACGGTCGAAACGGGGGTCCTGTTGATCGGGAGGGGTGTGGCGTACCGCAAAATGGACGAAACGGACTTGTGTTGGAGTGCTACGGTCGAAACGGGGGTCCTGTTCATCGGGAGGGGTGTGGCGTACCGCAAAACGGGACTCCACGGGATACTGTTCATCTCCACCATCGACCTCCTCCAGCCTCCACGGGCTACCGTCGACCTCCTCCAGCCTCCACGGGCTCCTGTTCATCCAGCCTCCACCCCGCGCTAATCTACCGGCTACTGTTCAACCACCCCTCCACGGGCACCCCTCCACCATCTACTGTTCATCCAGCCCTCCACACCACGGGGTCATGTTCAACCACCCCTCCACGGGCACCCCTCCACCATCTACTGTTCATCCAGCCCTCCACCACACCACGGGGTCCTGTTCATCCAGAGGCAACGCCATCGTACACTGTTCATCCAAACCCCCCGCAACGCTCACTGTTCATCCAATCGATCGGCTTCAGTTAGCAGCAGTAGCGAAGGAATCGCTCGATCGGGTTCAGTTAACAGCCATCGATCGATCGCTCGGGTTCAGTAACGCGTAGCCTGCAGTGCAATCGCTCGGGTTCAGTTGGAGCCCAATGCCTCGCTCGGGTTTAGTTAGAGCACACGCCTCGCACACATGCGCGTACGTGTACGAGAGAAACGCGCATTGCTCGGCCCCGACCTCCCACCATAACCGTGAACACCCCGAAATTTTCCTCCCCCTCGCTTCTACCACGGTTTTTTCCATCATGGACGGCCCAAAGAATGTCATGCAGCTGCGTCTCCGGCCCGCCCAGGACGAAAAGCCCATTTTCTGTCATGATTTTTTGTCATAGAAGTAGGAGCCCACCACATCTATGATGATACCGGGTTTTGTCACAATTATCGTCATAGAAGTGTCATATGTATGACAGAAAAAAAAAATCGTTCGGCCCAAAATGTCACGGATGTGTCTTTTTTGTAGTGGGAAGGGGTGGTAGGAGTTAACCATCGCGCGATCCCGACCTCCACACAAAGGATGGCAATCAATAAATACCTCATGCTCCAACTTCATCACATAACGGTTCACCATATGTGCATGCTACGGGAATCACAAACTTTAACACAAGTATATCTACAATCCATGATTACTAACTAGCATGACTTTAATATCACCATCTTTATATCTCAAAACAATCATAAGGAATCAAACTTCTCTTAGTATTCAATGCACTTTATATGAAAGTTTTTATTATATCCCTCTTGGATGCCCATCATATTAGGACTAAATTCATAACCTAAGCAAATTACCATGTTGTTTAAGACTCTCAAAATAATATAAGTGAAGCATGAGAGTTCATCAATTTCTTCAAAATATGACCACCGCCGTGCTCTAAAACGATATAAGTGAAGCACTAGAGCAAATGACAAACTACTCCAAAAGATATAAGTGAAGATCAATGAGTAGTTGAATAATTATATAACTATGTGAGGACTCTCTAACATTTAAGAGTTTCAGATCTTAATATTTTATTCAAACAGCAAGCAAAACAAAATAAAATGACATTGCAAGGATAGCACATATCATGTGAAGAAGCAAAAACTTAGGCTCAACTAAAATTGACCGATTGTTGTTGAAGAAGAAAGGTGGGATGCCAACCGGGGCATCCCCAAGCTTAGATGCTTGAGGCTTCTTGAAATATTCATTAGGGATGCCTTGGGCATCCCCAAGCTTGAGCTTTTGTGTCTCCTTAATTCCTTTTATATCACGGTTTCCCTAAATCTTAAAAATTTCCTCCACACAAAACTCAACAAGAACTCGTGAGATAAGTTAGTATAAATCAACCGCAATAATCTTATCATTCTCTAATGTAGCAAATCACTAAATTATTATTTGATATTACCTACTAAATTTCTCTGCATATTTAACACTCCTATCATCAAATAGAACCATTAAACAAGCAAACATATGCAAACAATGCAAACATAACATCAATCTATCTAAACAGGACAGTCTGTAAAGAATGCAAGAGGAATCATACTTCCCTAACTCCAAAAATTCTTAAAAATTACCACACTGAAGAAAATTTGTTGTTACTCATCGTGTAAAAAAATTCGGATTTTATCTTGTTCTGACTATTCACCAATATTCAAAACATAACAGCAAACTTTCTGTTTTCAAAACAGCAACGTATAGACTTGTAAAATAAGCGTGGTAAAGGCTATACTTGAATTTTATTGAACTAAAAGCTATAAAACATGTCTCTGAATAATAGCAAGAAAATATAAACAAGAGAAAATGATGCTCCAAGAAAAACACATATCATGTGGTGAATAAAAATATAGCATCAAGTAAGGTTACCGATGAACGAAGACGAAAGAGGGGATGCCATCCGGGGCATCCCCAAGCTTAGGCTCTTGGTTGTCCTTGAATATTACCTTGGGGTGCCTTGGGAATCCCCAAGCTTAGTCTCTTGCCACTCCTTATTCCATAGTGCATCAAATCTTTACCCAAAACTTGAAAACTTCACAACACGAAACTCAACAGAAAACTCGTAAGCTCCGTTAGTATCAGAAAATAAATCACCACTTTGGTACTGTTGTGAACTCATTCTAAATTCATATTGGTGTTATCTCTACTGTATTCCAACTTCTCCATGGTTCATACCCTCTTATACTACTCATGGATTCATCAAAATAAGCAAACAACACATAGAAAACAGAATCTGTCAAAAACAGAACAGTCTGTAGTAATCTGGAAGCCATACCTGTGTACCTCCAAAAATTCTGAAAAATTAGGAAAATCTAGGAAATTTGTATATAAAGCTTGTGTAAAAAATCAGATCCAAATCACGTTTCAGTTCATTTTCAAAATTCCCGGACTAAATGCAAAATTTTCTGTTTTTGCACAGAATCAAGTTAACTATCATCTACACTATCCCAAAGGTTTACTTGGCACTTTATTAAAACAAAAGCTATAGAACATGATCACTACAGTAGCATAATCATGTAAACACACAAAAACACTAAGGGTAAATATTGGGTTGTCTCCCAACAAGCGCTTTTCTTTAATGCCTTTTAGCTAGCATGATGATTTCAATGATGCCCGCATAAAAAATAAGAATTGAAACACAAAGAGAGCATCATGAAGAATATAACTAACACATTTAAGTCTAACCCACTTCCTATCCATAGGGATTTTGTGAGCAAACAATTTGTGGGTACAAGAATCAACTAGCATAGGAAAGAAAAACAAGCATAACTTCGAGATTTTCAACACATAGAGAAGAAACTTGATATTATTGCAATTCCTACAAGCATATATTCCTCCCTCATAATAATTTTCAGTAGCATCATGAATGAATTCAACAATATAACCACCACATAAAGCATTCTTTTCATGATCTACATGCATAGAAATTTTACTACTCTCCACACAAGCAAATATATTCTCATGAATAGTAGTGGGAGCAAACTCAACAAAATAACTATCATGTGAGGCATAATCCAATTGAAAATTATAATCAAGATGACAAGTTTCATGGTTATCATTATTATTTCTAGCATACATGTCATCACAATAATCATCATAGATAGCAACTTTATTCTCATAATCAATTGGATCCTCTTCCGAAATAGTGGATTCATCTCTAAATAAAGTCATGACCTATCCAAATCCACTTTCATCAATATAACCATAAGAGTCAACGCCCTCAAAAACAGTGGGATCATTACTTCCTAAAGTTGAAACTCTTCCAAACCCACTTTCATCAATATAATCATCATAAATAGGAGGCATGCTATTATCAAAATAATTTTGCTCATCAAAACTTGGGGTACTAAAAATATCATCTTCATCAAACATAGCATCCCTAAGCTTGTGCTTTTGCATATCATTAGCATCATGGATATTCAAAGAATCATACTAGCAATATTGCAATCATGCTCATCATTCAAAAATTTAGTTCCAAACATTTTATAGACTTCTTCTTCTAACACTTGAGCACAATTTTCCTTTCCCTCATTTTCACGAATGATATTAAAAAGATGAAGCATATGACGCAACCTCAATTCCATTTTTTTGTAGTTTTTTATAAACTAAACTAGTGATAAAACAAGAAATTAAAAGATTTAATTGCAAGATCTAAAGATATACCTTGAAGCACTAACCTCCCCGGCAACGGCGCCAGAAAAGGGCTTGATGTCTACTACGCAACCTTCTTCTTGTAGACGTTGTTAGGCCTCCAAGTGCAGAGGTTTGTAGGATAGTAGAAAATTTCCCTCAAGTGGATGACCTAAGGTTTATCAATCCGTGGGAGGCGTAGGATGAACATGGTCTCTCTTAAACAACCCAGCAACCAAATAACAAAGAGTCTCTTGTGTCCCCAACACACACAATATAATGGTAAATTGTATAGGTGCACTAGTTCGGCGAAGTGATGGTGATACAAGTGCAATATGGATGGTAGATATAGGTTTTTGTAATCTGAAATTATAAAAACAGCAAGGTAACAAGTAATAAAAGTGAGCGAAAATGGTATTGCAATGCTTCGAAACAAGGCCTAGGGTTCATACTTTCACTAGTGCAAGTTCTCTCAACAGTGATAACATAATTAGATCATATAAAAATCCCTCAACATGCAACAAAGAGTCACTCCAAAGTCACTAATAGCGGAGAACAAACAAAGAGATTATTGTAGGGTATGAAACCACCTCAAAGTTATTCTTTCCGATCAATCCATTGGGCTATTCTTATAAGTGTCACAAGCAGACATAGAGTTCGTAGTAAAATAACACCTTAAGACACAAATCAACCAAAACCCTAATGTCACCTAGATACTCCAATGTCACCACAAGTATCCGCGGGTTTGACTATACGATATGCATCACACAATCTCAGATTCATCTATTCAAACCAACACAAAGAACTTCAAAGAGTGCCCCAAAGTTTATACCGGAGAGTCAAGACGAAAACATGTGCCAACCCCTATGCATAAGTTCACAAGGTCACCGAACCCGCAAGTTGATCACCAAAACATACATCAAGTAGATCACGGGAATATCCCATTGTCACCACATATAAGCACATGCAAGACATACATCAAGTGTTCTCAGATCCTTATAGACTCAATCCGATAAGATAACTTCAAAGGGAAAACTCAATCCATTACAAGAAGGTAGAGGGGGAGAAACATCATAAGATCCAACTATAATAGCAAAGCTCGTGGTACATCAAGATCATGCCATATCAAGAACATGAGAGAGAGAGAGAGAGATCAAACACATAGCTAGTGGTACATACCCTCGGCCCCGAGGGTGAACTACTCCCTCCTCGTCATGGAGAGCACCGAGATGATGAAGATGGCCACCGGTGATGGATCCCCCCTCGGACAGGGTGCCGAAATAGGGTCTCGATTGGTTTTTGGTGGCTACAGAGGCTTGCAGCGGCGGAACGCCCGATCTTGGTTCTGTTCTGGAAGTTTGGGGATATATAAGAGGTGCTGGCGTCCGGAACAAGTCAGGGGGGGTCCACGAGGTAGCCACGAGGTAGGGGGCATGCCCAGGGGGTAGGGCGCGCCCTCCACCATCGTGGTAGCCTCGGGACTCTTTTGGTCCATCTCCGATGCTCCGTGTGCTTCTTCTGGTCCAAAAATAATCTCCGTAAATTTTCAGGTCAATTGGACTCCATTTGATATTCCTTTTCCGCGATACTCAAAAACAAGGAAAAAACTGAAACTGGCACTGGGCTCTAGGTTAATAGATTAGTCCCAAAAATCATATAAAATAGCATATAAATGCATATAAAACATCCAAGATGGATAATATAATAGCATGGAACAATCAAAAATTATAGATACATTGGAGACATATCAAAGCTCTCCGACCCCCGGGCGGCGCCGGTCCTGAGGAAGATTGCTGCAAACATGCATGTCGGGGCACTGACGGGGGGGCATGCTCGTCAAGGAGTTCCTGACGCAGCGCCTAGCCCCGCTCCAAGTGCACACGCGCCCCATGTGGGAGTTCAAGGGTGCAGAGGACGACATCCGGCTGCGCTCGGGGAGCCTGACGGGCAAGGAGCTGGACAAGGCCATGAACACCCGTCTTGAGGGGAGCCGGGCAACCTCCCAGCGGCCTACGTCCCGTTGTACTAGCGTGCCGACTGGGCAGTGCTGGTCGCCACCATGCCTATCTTCAACAAGCTGAGGCTCGTGCCACCCGAGCTCCCCAACTCTCTGGCGCTGGTGTCCTCCGGTGACCACGCCGACAAAGAGGGCGAAGAAGACTTGGAGGCGACCGTGGATAATGTGGCGGAGATCTCTCCCCGGTCTCAGAGCGAGCTTCTCCGCTGCCTCATAGATGATGACGCCACCGCCGAGCCCGTAGTCGGGGAGTCCCCACGCTCCATCGGGGTTGTCACATGGTCTGGGGCCACTCCCCGGCCCCGTGGAGGCCAGGCTGAGTGACCCCGAAGAAGGGCGGGGCGACACCCACTCCTCAAAGTGACACCTCCGCCTCGTCCGTCGTTGCCATGCTGAAGCCAGCCGATGTGCACCCTGCCGCCCCCGAGATATGGCGAAGACAGCGCCTAGGAAGATTGGAGGCACCCTGGCCTCGGCTAGGAAGAGGGCATACATTGCCTCTGACAAGTAAGTACCTTACCTTGTTTTTGTTCATCTCCTTGATGCCGTGCCCACAATACTCCCCTCCTGGTGACCAGGGTGGGCGTCATGGCGAAGAAGAGGAAGGAGGAAGCCGAGACCCCTGAGGCATCACCACTCGCCAAAGACGTGGTGGCTCTAATGTAGAATGAAGAGGTCGCCCAGCACTCCCTCACGATGAAGCGAGCCCCCAAAGGCGTGGTGGAAACTTTGGGGCACTCTGCCTCCGCAGGCCAGTAGGCTGCAGAGCCACCAGTCCCTGTCGTGCCTGAGGGGGGCTTGGAGCCCCCAGCATCGTGAACTGCACCCGATGCTGCCTCCCTAACAACGACGCATGCCCCTACGCCAACGCCACTTGCTCCCTAGGCCCTTGCATTGGCTGACTGTGCCCCCCCCACATCAGGTCAGGCGCCTTTGATGAAGCCTAGGCTGCACTTGACCAACTCCGTGTCAACCTCCAAGATGCCGACATGTGCTTTGAGAGGGAGCGCATGGGGCTAGCTCAAGGTGGCTTCAGGCCAACATGTCCGTCAGGGCGGCCTAGGGCCGTGCTGAGGCCGCCACCACAGAGAGCCGGGAGGAGGCCAACGAGTCCTTGGGGGCACATGACGCGACACTAGCCAGCGCCGCGTCTGCCAAGGGGCACTACGACAAGGCGGAGGCTGAGATGAAGGCCCTTCAGGAGGGGCAAGCCGCCCACGCCCAACAGCTTCAGCAGCAAGAGGAAGACCTCAAGGCTCGCGAGGCGATGCTCACCGATCGCGATGCCAAGCTGGCCCAGGTGACCAAGGACCAAGCCATGAAGCGAGACCGTCTGAGCGAGCTGAAGAAGGAGGTCGACAGAGCCCAGGCGTCCCACGCCCAACACGTTTCTGAGGCGACGGCCCAGCTGTAGGCCAGAGAGAAGGCCCTCGCCACCGCCAAGAAAATGGCACCATGGAGCGTGGAGCCTTCGTCTCCCTCGAGCGCAGGTCCTATGAGGCGATGCGCTCCATCTATGGGGAAGGGTACGAGAAGCCGTTGGCGACTCGGGAGGACGGCCTTGTTGGGCTTTGATACGTCCATTTTGCATCATGCTTTTATATCGATATTTATTGCATTATGGGCTGTTACTACATATTATGTCACAATACTTATGTCTTTTCTCTCTTATATTACAAGGTTTACATGAAGAGGGAGAATGCCGGTAGCAGGAAATCTGGGCTGGAAAAGGAGCAATTATTAGAGACCTATTCTGCACAACTCCAAAAGTCCTGAAACTCCAAGAAAGTCAGTTTTGGAATATATTAAAAATATTGGGCGAAGAAAGCACCAGAGGGGGGCCACCCACTGTCCACGAGGGTGGGGGCGCGCCCTACCTCCTGGGCGCGCCCCCTACCTCGTGGGCCACCTGGAAGCCCCCGATGCCCATATTCTGGTATAAGGTGTCTTTTGCCCTGGAAAAAATCATAAGGAAGATTTCGGGATGAAGCGCCGCCGTCTCGAGGTGGAACCTGGGAAGAACCAATCTAGGGCTCCGGCGGAGCTGTTCTGCCAGGGAAACATCCCTCCGGGAGGGGGAAATCATCGCCATCGTCATCACCATCAATCCCCTCATTGGGAGGGGGTCAATCTCCATCAAAATCTTCACCAGCACCATCTCCTCTCAAACCCTAGTTCATCTCTTGTACCCGATCTTTGTCTCAAAACCTCAGATTGGTACCTGTGGGTTGCTAGTAGTGTTGATTACTCTTTGTATTTGATGCTAGTTGGTTTATTCGGTGGAAGATCATATGTTCAGATCCTTTATGCATATTAATACCCCTCTGATTATGAACATGAATATGATTTGTGAGTAGTTACATTTGTTCCTGAGGACATGGGAGAAGTCTTGTTATAAGTAATCATGTGAATTTTGTATTCGTTCGATACTTTGATGAGATATATGTTGTCTTTCCTCTAGTGGTGTTATGTGAACATCGACTACATGACACTTCACCATTGTTTGGTCCTAGAGGAAGGCATTGGGAAGTAATAAGTAGATGATGGGTTGCTAGAGTGACAGAAGCTTAAACCCTAGTTTATGCGTTGCTTCGTAAGGGGCTAATTTGGATCCATATGTTTCATGCTATGCTTAGGTTTACCTTAATTCTTCTTTCGTAGTTGTGGATGCTTGCGAGAGGGGTTAATCATAAGTGGTATGCTTGTCCAAGGAAGGGCAGTACCCAAGCACTGGTCCACCCACCTATCCAATTATCAAAGTAATGAACGTGAATCATATGAGCATGATGAAAACTAGCTTGACGATAATTCCCATGTGTCCTCGGGAGCGCTTTCCTTTATATAAGAGTTTGTCCAGGCTTGTCCTTTGCTACAAAAAGGATTGGGCCACCTTGCTGCACCTTGTTTACTTTTGTTACTTGTTACCTTTTACAAATTACCTTATCACAAAACTATCTATTACCGATAATTTCAGTGCTTGCAGAGAATACCTTACTGAAAACCGCTTGTCATTTCCTTCTGCTCCTTGTTGGATTCGACACTCTTACTTATCGAAAGGACTATGATAGATCCCCTATACTTGTGGATCATCAAGAATCTTTTCTGGCGCTGTTGCCGGGGAGTGAAGTGTCTTTGGTAGGTGGAATTTGGTAAGGAAAAATTTATATAGTGTTCTGAAATTTACTATCACTTGTTACTATGGAAAATAATCCTTTGAGGGGCTTGTTCAGGGTATCTTCACACCGACCAGTAGAGCAAAGAGTTTCTCCTCAACCTACTGAATCTACTAAAAATGTTTACTTTGAAATTCCTTCAGGTATGATAGAGAAACTACTAGCTAATCCTTTTACAGGAGATGGAACATTACATCTTGATATGCACCTAATCTATGTGGATGATGTTTGTGGATTATTTAAGCTTGCAGGTATGCCCGAGGATGTTATCAATAAGAAGGTCTTCCCTTTATATTTGAAGGGCAAGGCATTGACATGGTTTAAGCTATGTGATGATATTGGATCATGGAACTACAACCGATTGAAATTGGAATTTCATCAGAAGTTTTATCCTATGCATCTTGTTCATCGTGATCGTAATTATATATATAATTTTTCGCCTCGCAAAGGAGAAAGTATCGCTCAAGCTTGGGGGAGGCTTAAGTCAATGTTATATTCATGCCCCAATCATGAGCTCTCAAGAGAAATTATTATTCAATTTTTTTATGCTCGGCTTTCTCTCAATAATTGCTCCATGATCGATACTTCTTGTACTGGTTCTTTTATGTTGAAGAGAATTCAAATGGGATTTATTGGAAAGAATTAAACGCAACTCTGAAGATTGGGAACTCGAGGAAGGTAAGGAGTCAGGTATAACATCTAAGTTTGATTGTGTTAAATCTTTTATGGATACTGATGCTTTTCGTGAATTTAGCACTAAATATGCACTTGACTCTGAGATAGTAGCTTCTTTCTGTGAATCATTTGCTACTCATGTTGATCTCCCTAAGGAGAAGTGGTTTAAATATCATCCACCCATTGAAGTAAAAGTAGTTGAAGAAAAGACTATCACTTATAATGTTGATCCTATTGTTCCTACCGCTTATATTGAGAAACGACCTTTCCCTGTTAGAATAAAGGATCATGCTAAAGCTTCAACTATGGTTCATCAGAGTAATGTTAGAACACCTACACCCTCTGAGAAAATTAAAGTTGAACCTAGTATTGCTATGGTTAAGGATCTCTTGGTCGATAATATTTATGGGCATGTTATTTACTTCTGTGGTGAAGCTGCTATAATTGCTAGATCCGATACTAGAAATAAACGTAGAACTGTTGTTGGCATGCCTGGTGTTTCTGTAAAAATAGGAGATCATTGTTATCATGGCTTATGTGATATGGGTGCTAGTGTTAATGCAATACCTCATTCCTTATACAAAGAAATTATGCATGATATCGCACCCGCTAAAATAGAAGGTATTGATGTTACTATTAAGCTCGCCAATAGAGATAGTATTTCACCAATTGGGATAGTTAGAGATGTTGAAGTCTTGTGTGGGAAAGTTAAATATCCTAGTGATTTTGTTGTTCTTGTCTCCCCACAAGATGACTTTTGTCCCATTATATTTGTTAGACCCTTCTTGAATACTATTAATGCTAAGATAGATTGCAAAAAAGATATTGTTACTGTTTGTTTAGGGGACATGTCTCATGATTTTAATTTTGCTAATTTCCATAGACAACCCCATGATAAAGAATTGCCTAGTAAAGATGACATTATTGGTCTTGCTTCTATTGTCGTGCCTCCTAATGATCCTTTAGAACAATATTTGCTAGACCATGAAAATGATATGTTTATGAATGAAAGGAGGGAAATAGATGAAGTATATTTTAAACGGGACCTATATTGAAACACAACTTGCTTGTTGAAATCCTAGGGGATCCTCCTCCACCCAAGGGTGATCCCGTGTTTGAGCTTAAACAATTACCTGATACTTTGAAATATGCTTATCTTGATGAAAAGAAGATATATCCTGTTATTATTAGTGCTAACCTTTCAAAGCATGAAGAAGAGAAATTATTGAAAACTCTGAAGAAGCACCGTGCTGCTATTGGATATACTCTTGATGATCTTAAGGGCATTAGTCCCACTTTATGCCAGCATAAAATTAAACTAGAAAAAGATGTTGAACCAGTTGTTGATCATCAAGGAAGGTTAAATCCTAAGATGAAAGAAGTGGTAATAAATGAAATACTAAAGCTTCTTGAGGCAGGTATAATTTATCCTGTTGCTGAGAGTCAATGGGTAAGTCATGTCCATTGGATACCTAAGAAGGGAGGTATCACTATTGTTCCTAATGATAAAGATGAATTGATCCCACAAAGAATTGTTACAGGTTGTAGAATGGCAATTGATTTCATCAAATTAAATAAAGCTACTAGAAAAGATCATTACCCTTTACCTTTTATTGATCAAATTCTAGAAACATTATCCAAACATACACATTTTTGCTTTCTAGATGGTTATTCTGGTTTCTCTCAAATACCTGTGTCAAAAGAGGATCAGGATAAGACTACTTTTACTTGCCATTTCGGTACCTTTGCTTATAGATGTATGCCTTTTGTTTTATGTAATGCACCTGCTACCTTTCAAAGATGTATGACTACTATATTCTCTGACTTTTGTGAAAAGATTGTTGAGGTTTTCATGGATGATTTCTCCGTGTATGGAACTTATTTTGATGATTGCTTAAGCAACCTTGATCAAGTCTTGCAAAGATGTGAAGAAACTAATCTTGTCTTGAATTGCGATAAGTGCCACTTTATGGTTAATGAAGGTATTGTCTTGGGGCATAAAATTTCTGAAAAAGGTATTAAAGTCGATAAAGTTAGAGTTGATACTATTGAAAAGATGTCGTGTCCCAAGGACATGAAAGGTATAAGAAGTTTCCTTGGTCATGCCGGTTTTTATAGGACGTTCATTAAAAACTTCTCAAAAGTTTCTAGGCCTCTAACTAATCTCCTAAAAAATGATGTTCCTTTTGTCTTTGATGATGATTGTGTAGAAGCAGTTGAAATACTTAAGAAAGCCTTGATTTCTGCACCTATTGTTCAGCCTCCTGATTGGAATTTACCCTTTGAAATCATGTGTGGTGCTAGTGATTATGTTGTAGGTGCGGTTCTAGGACAAAGAGTTGATAAGAAATTAAATGTTATCCAATATGCTAGTAAAACTCTAGACAATGCCCAGGGAAATTATGCTACTACTGAAAAAGAATTTTTAACAGTTGTATTTGCTTGTGATAAGTTCAGACCTTATATTGTTGATTCCAAAGTAACTGTTCACACTGATCATGCTGCTATTAAATACCTTGTGGAAAAGAAAGATGCTAAACCTAGACTTATTAGATGGGTTCTCTTGCTACAAGAATTTGATTTGCATGTTATTGATAGGGAGCTGAAAACCCCGTTGCAGACAACTTGTTTAGGTTAGAAAATATTCTTGATGACCCACTACCTATTGATGATAGCTTCCCTGATGAACAATTAGCTGGCATAAATGCTTCTCGTACTACTCCATGGTATGTTGATTATGCTAATTACATCATTGCTAAATTTATACCACCTAGTTTCACATACCAGCAAAATAAAAAGTTTTTCTATGATTTAAGACATTTTCTGGGATGACCCACACCTTTATAAGGAAGGAGTAGATGGTGTTATTAGACGTTGTGTACCTGAGCATGAACAGGAACAGATCCTACGCAAGTGTCACTCCGAGGCTTATGGAGGACACCACGCTGGAGATAGTACTGCACATAAGGTATTGCAATCCGGTTTTTATTGGCATACTCTCTTCAAAGATGCATGTTTGTCTTGTCTTGAGATGAATGTCAAAGAATTGGTAATATTAGTAGACGTCAAGAAATGCCTATGAACTATTCACTTGTTATTGAACCATTTGATGTTTGGGGCTTTGATTATATGGGACCTTTTCCTTCCTCTAATGGGTATACACATATTTTAGTTGTTGTTGATTACGTTACTAAGTAGGTAGAAGCTATTCCAACTAGTAGTGCTGATCATAACACTTTTATTAAGATGCTTAAAGAAGTTATTTTTCCGAGGTTTGGAGTCCCTAGATACTTAATGACTGATGGTGGTTCACATTTTATTCATGGTGCTTTTCGTAAAATGCTTGCTAAGTATGATGTTAATCCTAGAATTGCATCTCTATACCATCCACAGTCTAGTGGTCAAGTAGAATTGAGTAACAGAGAGCTTAAATTAATTTTGCAAAAGACTGTTAATAGATCTAGAAAGAATTGGTCCAAGAAACTTGATGATGCATTATGGGCCTATAGAACTGCATATAAGAATCCTATGGGTATGTCTCTGTATAAAATGGTTTATGGAAAAGCATGTCACTTACCTCTTGAACTAGAACATAAGGCATATTGGGCTATTAAAGAGCTCAATTATGATTTCAAACTTGCCGGCGAGAAGAGGCTATTTGAAATTAGCTCACTTGATGAATGGAGAACCCAGGCCTATGAGAATGCCAAACTGTTTAAAGAAAGAGTTAAAAGATGGCATGACAAAAAGGATACAAAAGCGTGAGTTTAATGTAGGTGATTATGTTTTGCTATACAACTCTCGTTTAAGATTTTTTGTAGGAAAACTTCTCTCTAAATGGGAAGGACCTTACGTTATCGAGGAGGTCTATCATTCCGATGCCATAAAAATCAACAACTACGAAGGCACGAATCCAAAGGTGGTGAACGGTCAAAGAATAAAACATTATATCTCAGGTAATCCCATAAATGTTCAAACCACTGTTATTGACACCGAACCCGGAGGAGTACATAAGGGACACGTTCCAGAACGTTTCAGACTCCGAAAAGGAATAGGTATGTGGTACGGTAAGTAAACCGACTCCAAAACAGTTCTAATAGCATTTTTTCTCTGTTTTGGAATATTTAACACAATAGAAAAATAAAAAGTAGTCCGGGAAGGACACGAGGCATGCACGAGGGTGGAGGGTGCGCCCTACCCCCTGGGCACGCCCCCTGCCTCGTGGGCACCTCGTGTGCCTTCCGGACTCTGTTTTCTTACACGATACTTCTTTTGGTCGGTAAAAAATCATTATATAATCTCCCGAAGGTTTTGACCACTGTACCACGACAAAATCCTCTACTTTTGTTTTGAGCTTTTTTTTCACAGATCTAGATCACCATGACGTCTTCAAGCGCCCCCAAGGACAAGTTTTTCGAGAAGGTCATCAACCCCTACCTTGCGGAAGTGATGCAACACCCTCAAACCATTGAGATGCGTGAGGGGGTGTTGCACATACGCGATGTTGAGGGACCAAGGAGGACCGGAAGCGTGGAGACAAGACTTGAAGCAATGGAGCAGCAAGTTTTCAAGTGCCAAGGGATGGTGGAACGCGGACTCAACACCAACCACATGATGATCGTGGAGTTCACCAACAACCACAAGCTGGATGCGAAGAACATTGGGGAAATCATCTTCAAGCTTCACGAGAAAATCGAGCACCTCCAAGCTCAGATCTATGACCTGCAAAACTAAAACTGTGAGTTTCAATATAGATTCAAGAGGATGAGTTTGGCAGCAGATTTGAGGATCCCGGAGACTCGATCATCCTTCTATGATGGTGAGCCTATGCCTTGGAAGATGGATGAAAATCCTACATCATCAACAACTCCATCATCACCACCTCCGAAGAAAGAGACATAAACACATGGGTATGGGCACTCCCCTTGGCAACTGCCAAGCTTGGGGGAGGTGCCCCGGTATCATATCACCATCACACTTCTATCATTACCATTTTTCTTAGTTCGATCCTTTTGGTTATATCTTGATCTAGTAGAATAAAGTTTAGTATGATCTAGCTTTGAGTTTTTGTGTTGATCCCTATCTATGTAATCGAGTCCGTGAGCTATATATAATAAAGATTAGTTTTGAGTCGAGGGCTTTGCTATCTTGCTATGATCTTGAGGGAATAAAAGAAAAAGAAAGAATAAAAAGAAACAAAAAGATCATATCAATCTTATGGAGAGTAATGACTTCACATATAAAGAGTAAGAGTATGATGAATATAAGTTGTTGAGAGTTGACAAACATAGTTTTGGTCATCGTTGCAATTAATAGGAAGTAGTAAAGAAAGAGAGGTTTTCACATATAAATATACTATCTTGGACATCTTTTATGATTGTGAGCACTCATTAAAATATGACATGCTAAAAATTTGATTTTGGACAAGGAAGACAAAGTAATGAGTTATGTCTTCTTATATCCGAAATAAATTATATTGTCATGGATCATCCAACATGTTGAGCTTGCCTTTCCCCCTCATGCTAGCCAAATTCTTTGCACCAAGTAGAGATACTACGTGTGCTTCCAAACATCCCTAAACCTAGTTTTGCCATGAGAGTCCACCATATCTATCTATGGATTGAGTAAGATCCTTCAAGTAAGTTGTCATTGTTGCAAGCAATAAAATTGCTCTCTAAATACGTATGATTTATTAGTGTGGGGAAAATAAGCTTTATACGAGCTTGTGATATGGAAGAAATAAAAGCGAGGGACTGCATAATAAAGGTCCCTATCACAAGTGGCAATATAAGGTGACGTTCTTTTGCATTAAGATTTTGTACATCCAACCATAAAAGCACATGACAACCTCTGCTTCCCTCTGGGAAGGGCCTCTCTTTTATTTTTATCTTCTACCTTATCAAGAGTCATGGTGATCTTCACCCTTCCTTTTTACACTTTATCCTTTGGCAAGCACTATGTGTTGGAAAGATCCTGATATGTATATCCAATTGGATGTAGGTTTTCATAAAACATTATTGTTGACATTACCCTTGAGGTAAAAGGTTGGGAGGCGAAACTATAAGCCCCTATCTTTCTTTGCGTCCGATTAAAACTTCATACCCATAAGTATTGCGTGAGTGTTAGCAATTGTGAAAGACTAAATGATAGTTGAGTATGTGGACTTGTTGAAAAGCTCTTATATTGACTCTTTCCTATGTTATGATAAATTGCAATTGCTTCGATGACTGAGATTATAGTTTGCTAGTTTTCAATGAAGTTTCTGATTCATACTGTGAATAGATTGTTACTTTAGCATAAGAAATCATATGACAATATATATGTTGCTGTTCTAAGAATGATCATGATGTCCTCATGTCCGTATTTTATTTTATCGACACCTCTATCTCTAAACATGTGGACATATTTTTCGATATCGGCTTCCGCTTGAGCACAAGCAAGGTCTAAGCTTGGGGGAGTTGATACGTCCATTTTGCATTATGCTTTTATATCGATATTTATTGCATTATGGGTTGTTACTACATATTATGTCACAATACGTATGCCTTTTATCTCTTATTTTACAAGGTTTACATGAAGAGGGAGAATGCCGGCAGCTGGAATTCTGGGCTGGAAAAAGGAGCAATTATTAGAGACCCATTCTGCACAACTCCAAAATTCCTGAAACTCCACGAAAGTTAGTTTTGGAATATATTAAAAATATTGGGCTAAGAAAGCACCAGAGGGGGGCCACCCACTGTCCACAAGGGTGGGGGCATGCCTTACCCCCTGGGCGCACCCCCTGCCTCGTGGGCCACCTGGAAGCCCCCCAATGCCCATCTACTGGTATAAGTTGTCTTTTGCCCTAAACAAAATCATAAGGAAGCTTTCAGGACGAAGCGCCGCCGTCTCGAGGCGGAACCAATCTAGGGCTCCGGCGGAGCTGTTCTGCCGGGGAAACATCCCTTTGGGAGGGGGAAATCATCGCCATTGTCATCACCATCAATCCCCTCATCGGGAGGGGGTCAATCTCCATCAACATCTTCACCAACACCATCTCCTCTCAAACTCTAGTTCATCACTTGTATCCGATCTTTGTCTCGAAACCTCAGATTGGTACCTGTGGGTTGCTAGTAGTGTTGATTACTCCTTGTAGTTGATGCTAGTTGGTTTATTCGGTGGAAGATCATAAGTTCAGATCCATTATGCATATTAATACCCCTCTAATTATGAACATGAATATGATTTGTGAGTAGTTATGTTTGTTCCTGAGGACATGGGAGAAGTCTTGTTATAAGTAGTCATGTGAATTTGGTATTCGTTTGATATTTTGATGAGATATATGTTGTCTTTCCTCTAGTGGTGTTATGTGAATGTCGACTACATGACACTTCACCATTGTTTGGGTCTAGAGGAAGGCATTGGGAAGTAATAAGTAGATGATGGGTTGCTAGAGTGACAGAAGCTTAAACCCTAGTTTATGCGTTACTTCGTAAGGGGCTGATTTGGATCCATATGTTTCATGCTATGGTTAGGTTTACCTTAATTCTTCTTTCATAGTTGTGGATGCTTGCGAGAGGGGTTAATCATAAGTGGGATGCTTGTCCAAGGAATGGCAGTACCCAAGCACCGGTCCACCCACATATCAAATTATCAAAGTAACGAACGCGAATCATATGAGCATGATGAAAACTAACTTGACGATAATTCCCATGTGTCCTTAGGAGCGCTTTCCTTTATATAAGAGTTTGTCCAGGCTTGTCCTTTGCTACAAAAAGGATTGGGCCACCTTTCTGCACCTTGTTTACTTTTGTTACTTGTTACCTTTTACAAATTACCTTATCACAAAACTATCTGTTACCGATAATTTCAGTGCTTGCAGAGAATACCTTACTGAAAATCGCTTGTCATTTCCTTCTGCTCCTCGTAGGGTTCGACACTCTTATTTATCAAAAGGACTACGATAGATCCCCTATACTTGTGGGTCATCAGGCTTCTCCCCGAGCTTGCCAAGATGCTCGAGGGCATCGCCGCTGGGGTGGACTCCTGGGTGGAGGAGGAGTGCCGCGCGCTCTTCACCTCGGCCGCGACACGTGTCTTCAGCCACCTCCACCTCTGGGACCCAAGCTTCAACCTCGGTGCGCAGATCGAGCCGGTGGCCCTTGAGTCCCATGTCACTGCCTCTGAAGCCATGAAGAAGCAAGTGGAAGACCTGCTGGAGAAGTTCTGCTGCGTCCCCGACCCCGCAGCTGCAGCAACGGAGGCCGGCGGCGAAGGTGGTGGCAGCATCATCAACGCCGGACTTCCCAAGGTGAGCAGTCGCGGCGACCAAGGCGACGGCGGTGCTTCTTCCTAGCTGACCCTATAACATTCACCATGCATGGCGGAGGCGTGAGAAATTCTATTTGAACTCGTGGAACATTATGTTTTGTAATAACTTGTTGGAACTCTGCATTTCCTTTAGTGCTTGGTTCCCTTCATGTTATCCTTAGCATTATGCATCAGCAGGGCCCAGCCCCACGCATACCTCAACCGCCGTTGGGGCGTCCGGATCACCTGGATGAGACCAAGGGGTGAGGGCTACGTGACTAGTGAGGCCCCTGAGTCGCGATGCTCAGGGGTCCCCCTTGACGTACGGACAACCCTCATGAAGGGAATGCGAGCAACGTTCGGATCGATTTGGAGTCCTCCAACCTTTCCTTGCCAGCTTTTTCCTAGGAGGGATGCGAGAAAAATAGGTAAGGTGGCATGCGCGAGGCATGGCCCGAGCATAGCCCCCATGCCCAGCCCCCTCGCGCGGGCCTCTCTAGGGGAAAGCTGTGAGGTGTTGCCAGGCGAAGAGTCGAAAGGCTGTCCTGAGGTTGATGCGGCCATGGGGGCGCCCTCAGTTGTTTATTCACCAGCGTGGAGCATGGTGCTTCCACTCTTTCATGGGAATATCTGCTCCTCAGCCGTGTCGTCCGCCAGCGCAGAGCATGGTGCTTCCTCTGGTGCGTGGGCATAGTTGCTCCTTGACTGTGTCATCCGCCAATGTGTTTCATGAGGCTTCCACTGGTGTGTGGGTGGGAGTTCCCTCTGGGGGAGACTCCGGGGCGTGTACAGCCCCGTTCATACACATGGCTTGCACGGCAGAACTGGAGGAGGTGTATCGGGGCACTCACGAGCCGGCGCGGGACTCACGAGGCCCTACCTCAAGGCGGGTAGCGACTGAATTTTGTTGCGGGGTGCCTGTAATAATCATGGGAGATGTTGGGGTGGCCTGCGCCGAGTGAATCTCCGAAGGACATCGCATGAGAAGGCCAAGCACCAACAACCCCAGGAGGTGACATGAACGGGGCCGGCCTTCCAGACAGAGTCAACTGTTGGGTTTATCAACACTGCAGGGACAGACCCGAGCACAGACGTTGTGCCCAGTCTTCTCATGCAACAATCCTAAAGAAAGACAACCAGCGCGCGGCTCCCATGGCAATGAGGCACCGGGTCACGCACCCTGACTCATCCACTCTCGATTAGCTCATGCGAGAACAAGGCACCAAGGACCACGGGAGGTGACGTGCACGGGAGTTGGCCCGTGAGACAGAGCTCAGCCACTTGGGTTTAGCGATGCTGCAGGGACGGACCCGAGCATAGACGCCATGCTAGTCCTTAATCATGAGGCGGTCGTGCGCGGATTTGTGAGGGCGCGCGACATTCATGGTGGCGAAGCACCAGAAATGCAGGTTGTAGTATTTAAACAATTCATAAAAGAGGTGAAAATAGTTCTGATACATGCGCAAAATGGTATAGGCTACGGGGGCGAGCCCTGACAGCTTGAGGATAATGCAGCCCGAGGGGTGCCCTCAACTGAACAAACCAAAAAGTCACCTGGCACCATTGTTGTAGAAGCGTTGAAGTAGCTAAAGACACGCGCCACAGAGATCGCCCCTCACGGGCCAGCCGACTCTTAAGGCCTGAGGGGCTCTAGAGGTCTTGGGGGCTCGCGAGGTTCCGGCACCTCCTCCATCAAGATTGCCTGGCGCCTGGACTCGTGAGATGCCAAGGCGCCCTCCATGTAGCACTGGTGCGAGGCAGCCACGCTTAGCTGGCCAAACGGCATGCAGACATAGCTGCAAGGGGTAGCCCCCACTCCGGCCGACACGGGACGGCCAGAAGAGCTCCTGAGAAGCAGTCCTATTGAGGCCTGGGATGTTGACCCAGATGTGCAGCTCGCCACCCATGTCAGGGGCAGTAGCTGCTCTGGATGGTGCGGGGCGACGCTCGCCACCCATGGCTCGCGCCTCTTGAAGCTCTTTGGTCGCCTTGGTGATGAACTCCTGAGCACCTGGCGCCTCGCGCCTTGCTCATGGAAACACGAGTTGAAGCACGCCTCGACATGGTACCCGAACACCTCCCTTGTGCTGCTTGTCAGGTCAGAGGCCCTCCACACGAGAGCCCCGGAGCCCGCCCGAGAGGGGCGTCGGGCGCACCTTCCTATGCAAGAGGGAAGGGTGCCCCAGCAGTGGGCGCGGGGCCTGAGGCACGATCGTTAGGCGCCCTAACCTCCTGACAGCCCTTGGGGAGGAGTTGCTTCTTCTTCTTGGGAACGGCCTCAGGAGGCAGGATGGCGCCTTCGCCATTTGAGTTCTCAACTGTCGCGGCCTGGTAGGTGCTCTCAAGGGAGCACACCACATCCTTTTCATCGCAGGCGACCGTGATGATGCCGCCACTTCCTAGCATCTTGAGGACATTGTAGCCATGGTAAGTTGCTGCCATGAACTTGGCAAGGGCCGGATACCCTAGGATGGCATTGTACGGGAGGCGAGCGTGGGCAACGTCAAAGTCGATGAGCTCAGTGTGGTAGTTCTCGCGCTTTTCAAAGGTGACAAGGAGACGAATCTGCCCTATAGCAACGATGGAGCCATCGGTCACCCCTGAGAAAGGCTTGGTGGGAGAAGCTGGTCGTGTGGCACCTAGAGCATGTCGAACGTCTCGATGGAGCGGACATTGAGCCCTGCGCCACCATCGATGAGGGTCTTGGTGACGAGGACGTTGCTGATGGTTGGCGTGCAGAGCATTGGGAGCGCACCAGCGGCGGCCGAGCACTTGAGCTGGTCCATAGAGTCAAAGGTAATGGCGTGCTTGGACCACCTGAGGGGGCGCGACGCCTCAAGCTTGGGAAGGGCCACGTTCACCTCATGATCGAACTGCTTGAAGATGCGATGAGAAACGGGGGCCTGAGCACCACCCAAGATGCAGGTAATCACGCGCGGCTCCCGGAAGCCCTCAGTCCCATCATCTTGGCGGTTGTCATCACTCCTTCTAGGCGGCGGTGGCAGCGGAGGAAGGCCAGCATTGCCCTGAGGATGGTCCTCGCGAGGCTGGTCACGCCACAGGCCGTCACAAGGCTGGCCCTACTAGCGGTCCTCACGAGGCTGATCGCGCCAGCCCTGGCAGGGGATGCGATTGTCCCAATAGCCTCCACCGTGGTCGTAGCCACTGTCATTTCGCTCGGGACGACGTCCAAGGCGCCCGCCGTGGATTGCCCTAAACTCTTGGCAGTTGTTGATGTTGTGGATGTGGACGTTGTGGAAGACGCAGAACAAGCGGTTGCCCCTGGAGGATTCGCCGTGGTCACAGTCGCGCTTCATCTCAGGCTCAGCCACAAGCAGAGCGAGGCCCTTGTGCTTCACTTCCTTAGCATTGGCCTTCTTGCCTTCAGGATCGGCCTCCAGAAGCTCCAGGAGGGAGAGGTGACCTTCCTCTGCCCTCGCGCATCTGGTTGCCATGTTGAACATCTCCAGAGCCGAGCATAAGTCTTCGTGGATGGTGAGCTCTTCCTTCACCTTGACATCTTGGATGCCATCGGAGAACATCGAGATGATGGCCTCATCCAACACCTTCAGGATCTTGAGGAGAATGTTCATGAAGCGTTGTATGTACTTGTGCAAGGTCTCACCCGGTTGCTGCTTTATGCGCTGCAGGTTGCCTGCTGTAGGAGCACCGTCGCGAGTACCCTGGAATTTGGCGATGAAGCACTCGTGTAGCTTGTCCCAAGAGGAGATCGATCCCATAGGGAGGTTCAGGAGCCAAGAACGTGTGCCATCCTTGAGGGCCATGGGGAACCAGTTTGCCATGACCTTGTCGTCGCTGTTCGCCGCCTTGATGCTCAGCTCATAGAGCTGGAGGAACTCGGCGGGGTTGGGGTGCCATAGTAGCGCAGAGGCAGATCCGGCCTGAACTTGCCGGGCCAAATGACGCAGCGCAACTCTGGGGTGAAGGCGCGGCAGCCAGCCGCACTCACATGTGTGAGTCGCTGATACGTCTCCAATGTATCTATATTTTTTGATTGTCCCATGCTATTATATTATGTGTTTTGGATGTTTAATATGCACTTATATGCTACTCCCTTTGTCCCATAATGTAAGACATTTTTTGACTCTATTGTAGTGTTAAAAAATGTCTTACATTATGGGACAGAGGGAGTATTTTATATTATTTTTGGGCCTAACCTGTTAACCTAGAGCCCAGTGCCAGTTTCTGTTTTTTGCCTGTTTTAGAGTTCGCAGAAAAGGAATACCAAACGGAGTCCAAACGGAATGAAACTTTTGCGGTGATCTTCCTTGGACCAGAAGCAAACCAGGAGACTTGGAGGTGAAGTCGGAGACTCATTGAGGCGGCCACAACGGTGGAGGGCGCGCCTGATACGTCTCCAACGTATCTACTTTTCCAAACACTTTTGCCCTTGTTTTGGACTCTAACTTGCATGATTTGAATGAAACTAACCCGGACTGACGCTGTTTTCAGCAGAACTGCCATGATGCTGTTTTATGTGTAGAAAAGAAAAGTTCTCGGAATGTCCTGGAAATCCACGGAGGCACTTTTTGGATTTAATAAGAATTTTTGGCGAAAGAATTAATGCCAGGGGGCTCACGGCCTGTCCACGAGACAGGGGCGTGCCCCCCTAGTGCGTGGCCCCCTATCTCCTGGGCCCCCTGGACCTCCTCCGACCTCAACTCCAACTCCATATATTCCGTCTTGGAGAGAAAAAAATCAGAGAGAAAGTTTCATTGCATTTTACGACACGGAGCCGCCGCTAAGCCCTAATCTCTCTCAGGAGGGCTGATCTGGAGTCTGTTGGGGGCTCCGGAGAGGGGGATTCGTCATCGTCGTCATCATCAACCATCCTCCATCACCAATTTCATGATGCTCACTGCCGTGCGTGAGTAATTCCATCGTAGTCTTGCTGGACGGTGATGGGTTGGATGAGATTTACCATGTAATCAAGTTAGTTTTGTTAGGGTTTGATCCCTAGTATCCACTATGTTCTGAGATTGATGTTGCTATGACTTTGCTATGCTTAGTGCTTGTCACTTGGGCTCGAGTGCCATGATTTCAGATCTGAACCTATTATGTTTTCATGAATATATGTGTGTTCTTGATCCTATCTTGCAAGTCTATAGTCACCTATTATGTATTATGATCCGACAACCCCGAAGTGACAATAATCGGGATACTTCTCGGTGATGACCGTAGTTTGAGGAGTTCATGTATTCACTATATGCTAATGCTTTGTTCCGGTTCTCTATTAAAAGGAGGCCTTAATATCCCTTAGTTTCCGTAAGGACCCCGCTGCAACGGGAGGGTAGGACAAAAGATGTCATGCAAGTTCTTTTCCATAAGCACGTATGACTATTTACGGAATACATGCCTACATTACATTGATGAATTGGAGCTAGTTCTGTATCACCCTATGTTATAACTATTGCATGAGTAATTGCATCCGACATAATTATCCATCACTGATCCATTGCCTATGAGCTTTTCACATATTGTTCTTCGCTTATTTACTTTTCCGTTGCTACTGTTACAACTACTACAAAAACCCAAAAATATTTATCTTTACTTTTGCTACCGTTACCTTTATTATCATACCACTTTTGCTACTAAATACTTTGCTGCAGATACTAAGTTATCCAGGTGTGGTTGAATTCACAACTCATTTGCTAATACTCAAGAATATTCTTTGGCTCCCCTTGTGTCGAATCAATAAATTTGGGTTGAATACTCTACCCTCGAAAGCTGTTGCGATCCCCTATACTTGTGGGTTATCAAGACTAATTTCTGGTGTCGTTGCTGGGGAGCATAGCTCTATTCTCTTAGTGACTTGGGATTTATATTTGTTGATCACTATGAAGAACTTGAAAGACGATCGAACTACTATTTTGCCCTCAACTACGAGGGGAGGTAAGGAACTGCCATCTAGCTCTGCGCTAGATTCTCCTTCCGTTAATAGTAAGCTTGCAACACCTAAACCTACTACTGCTATGAATTCTGATATGTCGCTGTTATTGATGATGCCACTTCTGCTTTGCATGATGAAACTACTTCTGTGCATGATACTACTGTGCCAATAGGTGAATTTCTTGATGAACAACTTGCTAGAGTTAGGGGGAATGAAATTATTGAAGAATCTATTATTGATGACAGTGATGATGAAGGTTCCCCCAATGATTATGTATTACCTGTTGTTCCTGAGGGTTATGTTATGAATGAAACAGCTGCTATGGAAATTCTTGCTTGCAATGATAGAAATGATCTTAAGAAACTATTAGCTAAATGGAAGCAACAGTACGCTAGAATGAAACCCGATCCTGCTTTTACTACTTCACCTATCTGTGTTACTGATAAGGATTATGAATTCTCTATTGATCCTGATATTATTACTTTAGTTGAATCTGATCCTTTTTATGGCCTTGAATCTGAAACTGTTGTGGCACATCTTACCAAGTTGAATGATATAGCTACCCTATTTACTAATGATGAGAAGTCTCGCTATTTATATATCCTTAAGATAGTTTCGTTCTCATTAAAGGGTGATGCTAAGACTTGGTATAATTCTCTTGCTCCTGGTTGTGTGCGTAGTCCCCAGGATATGATTTATTACTTCTCTGCTAAATATTTCCCTGCTCATAATAAACAAGCTGCCTTGCGGGAAATATATAATTTTGTGCAAATCAAAGAAGAGAGTCTCCCACAAGCTTGGGGGAGGCTTCTCCGGTTACTTAATGCTTTCCCTGATCATCCTCTTAAGAAAAATGAAATACTTGATATCTTTTATAATGGACTAACCGATGCTTCCAAGGACTACTTGGATAGTTGTGCTGGTTGTGTTTTCAGGGAAAGAACAGTTGACGAAGCTGAAATATTATTGAATAATATGTTGACCAATGAAAATAATTGGACTCTTCTCGAGCCAGTTCCTGAAGTAATTCCTGAACCAATTGAGCCAACTCCTAAGCCTATTCCTAAACCCACTCCGAAGAAGAGAGGTGTTTTATTTCTCAGTCCTGAAGATATGCAAGAGGCAAAGAAATCAATGGAAGAAAAAGGTATTAAAGCTGAAGATGTTAAGAATTTACCTCCTATTGAAGAAATACATGGTCTTAATTTACCGCCTGAAGAACCACATTGTCTTGATAACCCGACACAGGTAGTAAAGGTAAATTCTCTCTATAGATATGATAAAGTTGAAATACCCTCTACTAAATTTCATAGCCGTGCTTAGATGAATTTGATGACTTTATGGCTAGACAAGAAAGTTTTAATGCTTATGTTGGCAGAGAGTTAAAGAATAATGCTTTCGAGATAGGACACGTAGGTGATAATCTGGCTAGATTTAAAGATGAACTTCACCGCGTTAGCAAATATGCTTGTATGGTTGCTACTCAAGCTGAGCAAGTACTTAAAGCTCAAAATGATTTGCTTGACGAATTAAATAATAAAATTACTTTGTTGTTAGAGTGGCTACTAGAACTGGAAGAATGACTCAGAAACCTTTGTATCCTGAAGGCCACCCTAAGAGAATTGAGCAAGATTCTCAGAGAAACAATTTATAGGCACCTAGTTCTTCTAAAAAGAATAAGAAGAAAAACGATAGAACTTTGCATGCTTCTAGTGAACCTACAGTAGACACACCTGAGAATCCCAATGATATTTCTATTTCTGATGCTGAAACACAATCCGGTGATGAACATGAACCTAGTGATAATGTTAATGATAATGTTAATGGTAATGTTCATGTTGATGCTCAACCTAGCAAAGACAATGATGTAGAGATTGAACCTACTGTTGATCTTGATAACCCACAATCAAAGAATCAACGTTATGATAAGAGAGATTTTGTTGCTAGGAAACACGGTAAAGAAAGAGAACCATGGGTTCAGAAACCCATGCCCTTTCCTCCTAAACCATCCAAGTCAAAGGATGATGAGGATTTTGAGCGCTTTGCTGAAATGATTAGACCTATTTTCTTATGTATGCGCTTAACTGATATGCTTAAAGTAAATCCTTATGCTAAGTATATGAAGGATATCATTACAAATAAAAGAAAGATATCGGAAGCTGAAATTTCCACCATGCTTGCTAATTACACTTTTAAGGGTGGAATACCAAAGAAACTTGGAGATCCGGGTGTTCCAAGTATACCATGCTCTATTAAAAGAAATTATGTTAGAACTGCATTATGTGATCTTGGAGCCGGTGTTAGTGTTATGCCTCTCTCTTTATATCGTAGACTTGAATTGAATAAGTGGACACCTACTGAAATATCTTTGCAAATGGCCGATAAATCAACTGCTATACCTGTCGGTATTTGTGAGGATGTGCCTGTTGTCGTTGCAAATGTCACTATTTTAACGGACTTTGTTATTCTTGATATTCCCGAGGACGATAGTATGTCTATTATCCTTGGTAGGCCTTTTCTTAATACTGCAGGGGCTGTTATTGATTGCAACAAAGGCAATGTCACTTTTCATGTTAATGGTAATGAGCATATGGTACACTTTCTGAGGAAACAATCTCAAGTTCATAGTATCAATTCTATTGAAAAAGTTCCAACTATCATTTTTGGAGGTTTTGAATTTCCTCTCCCTACTGTCAAGAAAAATTATGATATTCTTATTGTTGGGGATTTTCATATCCCCGTTGAGGTAACTTAGTGTTATTCAAAATTTCTCCGGTTCCGTGTTATTCGGAATGAGCTCGTTAACAAGACTTGATCAACCTTCTTAGTGGATTCATTTTGATGATCACGAGATGGATGAAACTAGAAGGCACAACCTTCTGTACCCTCTTTTTACTTTCTATTATTTAGAATAAATAAAGCAAAAATAGTATTATCCGTCTGTTTTCTGAATTATCCGTGCATTAAAAAATAGTCCTAAAATAAAAGTGCTCCAAATGCCCTGCAAATTTAGTATGATTTTTTCTGGAATATTTGAGGATTTTAGGCACTGAAAACACTACAGAAGGGGCAAGCACCAGGCCACGAGAGAGGAGGGCGCCCCCCCTGTAGGGCGCGCCCCCCTGTCTCGTGGGCCCCTAGTGGCTCCCCTCCACTTATGCCAGCACCGACACACTTCATCTTCTACCCAAAAAAATCCCCATCCAGCTCAAGCACGAGTTCTAGCTCGTTTTGCTGTGATTTTCGATCTCTTAGCTCAAAGCTCCATTCACAAAACTACTTTGGGAGATTGTTGCTTGGTATGTGACTCCTCCATTGGTCCAATTAGTTTTTGTTCTAGTGCTTTATTCATTGCAAATTTTTACTTCATAGGTGACCATGTTCTTGAGCTTGTATGTTAAATTTTTGAGGTCCCAAGCAATTCCAATGCATGATATAGGCTCTAGGCACTTGTAGGAGTAGTTGCTATCAATCTTGTTTAGTTTTATTCACTTTTATTTTGAAGTTACTAAAATTTCAGAAATTTTCAGAAAATGTTAAGGAGGCTCTTTAAAGGCTCTTCTAGCCAAAGCTCTAAGGAAAAACAAGACAAAGAAAAGGAAAAACCCAAGTATAATCTTCCTCGCTTAGCGGAAGTACGGTCGTGCGAATGGCCATGTGAGGATTTCTTGAAAGAAGCCGGAATTCATAAAGACTTTTATGCTTTAATCGAGACTGCAGGCCTCACCGGTTTCATTAACGGCCGAATCGATCAGTATCTCTTGCTCACCAATACTTTCGTGCAAAACTTTTATTATTATCCTAAGAAATCACCGCCTGCAGTATCATTTCATTTATATGATGAATTCAAAGAAATGTCTTTACGTCATTTTTGCGCGGTATGTAGGATACCTTATGAGGGAGAATTAGATGAACCCCATCGTGATGATGTGGGTGGCTTTGTTAATACTATTGCTGTAGAGGAGCCAAAGAAGGGCTCCGAGGCGAAAGTCTCTAGCATACACTTTCCTGTTTTACGCTATTTTGCCATATTTGCTAGTAGATGCTTGATTGGTCGAGGAAATAGTGGAAACTTGAGCGTTCCAGATATTATTATTCTTCAACATGCTTTGCTAGGAGACAATACTTTTAGTATGGGTGCCGTTGTTGCTAAACGGCTAGCCCTGAATCGTACAAAAGGCCCCATATTTGGAGGTATCTATGATGCATGTCTTGCTAAACATTTTCAGATACCCATTAAGCACTATGAGGAGGAGGAGACAAAATTACCTCCTCACATTTTAGATTACAAGAGCATGGTAGCACACAAGTTTATTGTTGACAACGAAGAGAAGATGCTCTTGTATAGACTTAGATTCAATAAGAAACACTTTGAGTTTATTATTTTGCCTGCACCTCTGTTATTTGATTTTCTTGCAGAAAATCGCCTTGTCACGCTGGAAGCGGTGAACAATCACCGAGCTCAAGCTTTTACTCCAGAACCTGAACCTGAGCCGAAACCTGAGCTGGACCCTTATCGTGCATCATCTGTCCGGTGGGATCCGGAGATGACCAGCCAGTGGTATCCTGATTACACCTCCCACTACACCGGGGAGAGTAGCGGCGGACCTTGGTATTAGACCAACTTAGGCCAAAATCTTAAGCTTGGGGGAGTACGTATTTCTCACCGACTTTACATTCATGTTCATACACTAGTCGTCGGTGCTCATACTCTTTCATTGTATTATCCATGCTAGTTTAAAATTTCTTTTTCTAGTTTTCTTCTTGTGTGTTTGATAAACCTTGAGAAAAACCCAAAAAAATTAGTTAGTTTAATTTCCATGCTTGTAGTAGAAATTAAAATGAAAACCCCAAAAGATTTCTAGTTCTTCTTCTTACTTGTTGGGAATTTTCCCGTGTAAATAGTTTTATTTTATTTTCTTTTGGGGGTCGAGAAGACTATATTTAAAATGCTTAGTGGCTCTTATATGCATGATTGTTTATTTAACTTAGAGCCCATATTACTTGTCTTCTCTCTTGAGTTGAATGCTTGCAGATTCCAGCTTAGTCCAAAGCACGTGCACTCTTATTATTATACACATCGTTCTGTCGTGCGAGTGAAAGGCAATAATGACGATATATGATGGACTTATTTGGATGAGAAAAGCTGGTATGAACTCGACTTCTCTTGTTTTTGTAAATATGATGATTCATCGTTCCTGAGTCAGCTATTATGAAATAAACATATTTGCAATGACATTTGGAGATTATAGTTACTTGTGCCATGCTTGATTAGCTATGAGTTATAATGGTTTACCTTGCGTGCCAACATGCTATTAGAATAATTATGATGTGATATGATGGGATGGTATCCTCCTTTGAATGAATTGAGTGACTCGACTTGGCACATGTTCACGCATGTAGTTGAAACAAAACAACATAGCCTTCACAATATTTATGTTCATGGTGGATTATATCCTACTCATGTTTTTGCTCGATGTGAATTAATTTTAATGCATGTTTACGACTGTTGTCGCTCTCTCAGTTGGTCGCTTCCCAGTCTTTTGCTAGCCTTCACCTGTACTAAGCGGGAATACTGCTTGTGCATCCAAACTCCTTAAACCCAAAAGTTGTTCCATATGAGTCCACTATATCTACCTATATGCGGTATTTACCTGCCGTTCCAAGTAAATTTGTATGTGCCAAACTCTAAACCTTCAAATGAAATTCTATTTTGTATGCTTGAGCAGCTCATGCTTCAACTAGGGATGCCTATATCTTCCATGCTATGTGGGTTATTCCCAAGAGGAGTGGACTCCGCTCCTCATTCACGAGAAAGGGCCGGTAACCGGGATGCCCAGTCCCATGATCCAAAAAGATCAAAGCAAATCAAAATAATTAAACAAAACTCCCCCAGGGTTGTTGTATGCTGGACGCACTCCTTGTTTCGAGCAAGCCATGGATTGATGCTTGTTGGTGGTTGGGGGAGTATAAACCTTTACCATTCTGTTTGGGAACTGCCTATAGTGCATGTAGTATGGAAGATACAGCCATCTCATAGTTGTTGCGTTGACAGCGAAAGTATGCCGCTCAAAATGTTATTCAATCTCTATTTTAGAATCGAGCTCTGACACCTCTACAAATCCCTGCTTCCCTCTGCGAAGGGCCTATCTATTTACTTTTATGTTGAGTCATCATCCCTTCTTATTAAAAAGCACCCGCTGGAGAGCACACTGTCATTTGCATTCATTATTATTGGTTTATATTGGGTATGACTCGCTGGAGAGCACACTATCATTTGCATTCATTTGCATCCACGAGACAGGGGGGCACGCCCCGCCTAGGGCACGGCCACCTATCTCGTGGGCCCCCTGGACCTCCTACGACCTCAACTCCAACTCCATATATTCCGTCTCGGAGAGAGAAAAATCAGAGAGAAAGTTTTATTGTGTTTTACGACACGGAGCTGCCGCTAAGCCCTAATCTCTCGGGAGGGCTGATATGGAGTCCGTTCGAGGCTCCGGAGAGGGGGATTCATCGCCGTCGTCATCATCAACCATCCTCCATCACCAATTTCATGATGCTCACCACCGTGCGTGAGTAATTCCATCATAGGCTTGCTGGACGGTGATGGGTTGGATGAGATTTACCATGTAATCAAGTTAGTTTTGTTAGGGTTTGATCCCTAGTATCCACTATGTTCTGAGATTGATGTTGCAATGACTTTGCTATGCTTAATGCTTGTCACTTGGGCCCGAGTGCCATGATTTCAGATCTGAACCTATTATGTTTTCATGAATATATGTGTGTTCTTGATCCTATCTTGCAAGTCTATAGTCACCTATTATGTATTATGATCTGACAACCCCAAAGTGACAATAATCGGGATACTTCTCGGTGATGGCCGTAGTTTGAGGAGTTCATGTATTCACTATATGCTAATGCTTTGTTCCAGTTCTCTATTAAAAGGAGGCCTTAATATCCCTTAGTTTCCGTAAGGACCCCGCTGCAACGGGAGGGTAGGACAAAAGATGCCATGCAAGTTCTTTTCCATAAGCACGTATGACTATTTATGGAATACATGCCTACATTACATTGATGAATTGGAGCTAGTTCTGTATCACCCTATGTTATAACTATTGCATGAGGAATCACATCCGGCATAATTATCCATCACTAATCCATTGCCTACGAGCTTTTCACATATTGTTCTTCGCTTATTTACTTTTCCATTGCTACTGTTACAACTACTACAAAAACCCAAAGACATTTATCTTTACTTTTGCTACCGTTACCTTTATTATCATACCACTTTTGCTACTAAATACTTTGCTGCAGATACTAAGTTATCCAGGTGTGGTTGAATTGACAACTCATTTGCTAATACTCAAGAATATTCTTTGGCTCCCCTTGTGTCGAATCAATAAATTTGGGTTGTATACTCTACCCTCGAAAGTTGTTGCGATCCCCTATACTTGTGGGTTATCAGCGCCTAGGGGGTAGGGTGCGCCCCCTACCTCGTGGGCCCCTTGGAGCTCTCCTGAGCTAGTTCCTTCACCTATATATACTCTTATACCCCAAAAACATCAGGGAGAGCCACGAAAACACTTTTCCACCGCCGCAACCTTCTGTACCCATGAGATCCCATCTAGGGGCCTTTTCCGGTGTCGCCGGAGGGGGAATCGATCACGGAGGGCTTCTACATCAACACCATTACCCTTCCGATGAAGCGTGAGTAGTTTACCACAGACCTACGGGCCCATAGCTAGTAGCTAGATGACTTCTTCTCTCTCTTTGATTCTCAATACCATGTTCTCCTCGATGTTCTTGGAGATCTATTCGATGTAATACACTTTTGTGCTGTGTTTGCCAAGATCTGATGAATTGTGGATTTATGATTAGATTATTTATGAATATTACTTGAGCCTTATCTGAATTCTTACATGCATGATTTGATATCTTTGCAAGTCTCTTCGAATTATCAGTTTAGTTTGTCCTACTAGATTGGTTTTTCTTGCAATGGGAGAAGTGCTTAGCTTTGGGTTTAATCTTGCGATGTCCTTTCCCAGTGACAGTAGGAGCAACAAGGCACGCATTATTCTTGCCATCGAGGCTAAAAAGATGGTGTTTTCATCATATTGCTTGAGTTAATTCCTCTACATCATGTCATCTTACCTAATGTGTTACTCTATTCTTCATGAACTTAATACTCTAGATGCAGGCAGGAGTCGGTTGATGTGTGGAGTAATAGTAGTAGATGCAGAATCATTTCGGTCTACTTGACACGGACGTGATGCCTATATTCATGATCATTGCCTTAGTTATCTTCATAATTATGCGCTCTTCTATCAATTGCTCGGCAGTAATTTGTTACCCACCGTAATATTTTCTATCTTGAGAGAAGCCACTAGTGAAACATATGGCCTCCGCGTCTCTTTTCCTATTATCCACATCGCGAGCTAGTCGAGGGCTAGTTTTTCTATTGTCCATGATAACTATCTGACTTATATTTGCATATTGGATCGTCTTTCGCTGGAATATTTGGTCTAAGTCATGTCCATCGAGAAATTCAGAAAATCCATGCTAGCCGGATGGGAGCCGACTGAGTTCGTGAGCACTTTTTTCTCTAGGTGGTAGGGTTTGATTGGGGTCATGTAGTGCTCGTTTGTCGGCTAGTGTCATTCAGATGCGGGGGAGGGGGGCTTTGCTTTTTTAGCTTCTTGCCATTCTTCGACGTCATCACCTGGCAGCAATGAGATGGTTGTATGAGTGGTCCTCCAACCACCAGTCTCAGTTAGCCCATCATCTCCTGCCATGCAACCACGACTTAAAAAGCGTTTCCGCTCCCACCCCCTCCTACTTTTGTGCATCCACATCCTCGTGCTCAGCTCCACCTCCTCCGAACTATCTGGAGGCAAGCCAACAGCAATGCATGCGGTATGAAGTGTGGCGCGGGGCTCCTACATGATGCACATCTGTGCCTGGATCTCCACCCGACACTCCGTCGTGAGGAGTTTGTAGTAGGTGATCTTGCTGGACCGTGGCGGTGTCAGCATCGGTGGACCTCATATTCAAAGTGGAATAGAGAGTAGGGGCAGTGGCGGCACGTACGAGAGGCATGAGAATGGGATGCGCCTAGGGTTGCGTCATCGTCTGGCTCAAATAGTCGGACTTGGTCCCTTGGGCGACGTGTCAGAGCAGCGACATGAATGCATCGTCACCTAACTGACGGAGGTATCCATCGAACCGACGAGTTTTAGCGTGGACCCATCTGTTAGTCCGACGTTTCAGACGCGTCCGGGCATCCCCATATCTGCCCTATATCTGGGATGTGTCTCGGGCTCCTGTTTGCCCGGATGTTTGAGCCGAGTTTGCCTGGTCCGGTTGGGTTGCAATTTTCTGTCCGGGCAGTGACCTGGTAGACCGCCCAGACGTTTGGGGTGGATATGAGGCTCCAGTTGTAGATGCTCTAACATGACAAAAAAAAATTGAAGAGATATTTTGGTAACAAATGGTATCATCCACTAGTTTGTCTTCTATATAATTACAAAAGAGAGTAACGTTCTTTTTTCTTACAGTAGAACGCTTCGTCAACCGGTTCTCCTCCCTCCCACCATGTCCTTTCGCTATTTTTTATCCAATGAGTATTTTAGTCCCACCATGCCCTTTATTCACACATTTTTTGTACGTGAATCAATTACCCTAATTTACTTACTTTTGCACCAATTCCACCTTAATTAACTTACCAAACATTTATTTACACGATCACAAACATGATTTGATAATTAGTTATTTACAGAGTCATATTTATACAAGCAGTTAAATCGCAAGTTAACAACATACTAGTGAAGGAAATATGCCCTAGAGGCAATAATAAAGTTATTATTTATTTTCTTATATCATGATAAATGTTTATTATTCATGCTAGAATTGTATTAACCGAAAACATAATACATAGACAAACATATAGTCACTAGTATGCCTCTACTTGACTAGCTCATTAATCAAAGATGGTTATGTTTCCTAACCATAGACATGTGTTGTCATTTGATTAATGGGATCACATCATTAGGATAATGATGTGATTGACATGACCCATTCCGTTAGCCTAGCACTTGATCGTTTAGTATGTTGCTATTGCTTTCTTCATGACTTATACATGTTCCTGTAACTATGAGATTATGCAACTCCCGTTTACCGGAAGAACACTTTGGGTGCTACCAAACATCACAACGTAACTGGGTGATTATAAAGGAGTACTATAGGTGTCTCCAAAGGTACATGTTGGGTTGGCGTATTTCGAGATTAGGTTTTTTCACTCCGATTGTCGGAGAGGTATCTCTGGGCCCTCTCGGTAATGCACATCACTCTAAGCCTTGCAAGCAATGTGACTAATGAGTTAGTTGCAGGATGATGCATTACGTAACGAGTAAAGAGACTTGCCGGTAACGAGATTGAACTAAGTATTGGATACCGACGATCAAATCTCGGGCAAGTAACATACCGATGACAAAGGGAACAACATATGTTGTTATGCGGTTTGACCGATAAAGATCTTCGTAGAATATGTGGCAGCCAATATGAGCATCCAGGTTCCGCTATTGGTTATTGACCGAGAATAGTTCTAGGTCATGTCTACATTGTTCTCGAACCCATAGGGTCCGCACGCTTAAGGTTTCGATGACAGTTATATTATGAGTTTATGAGTTTTGATGTACCGAAGGAGTTCGGAGTCCCAGATGAGATCAGGGACATGACAAGGAGTCTTGAAATGGTCGAGACGTAAAGATCGATATATTGGACGACTATATTCGGAGTTCGGAAAGGTTCCGAGTGATTCGGGTATTTTTCGGAGTATCCGAGAGTTACGGGAATTCGCCGGGGAGTATATGGGCCTTATTGGGCCATACGGGAATAGAGAAGAGAGGCCGAAAGGAAGGAGGCGCGCAGCCCCCCTCTGGTCCGAATTGGACAAGGGGTGCGGCCCCCTTTTCCTTCCTCCTCTCCCCCTCTTTCCCCTTCTCCTACTCCAACAAGGAAGGAGGGAGTCCTACTCCCGGTGGGAGTAGGACTCCCCTTGGCGCGCCCCTACTAGGCCGGCCGCCCCCTCCCCCCTTGCTCCTTTATATACGGGGGCAGGGGGTACCTCTAGACACAACAACAATTGATCCCTTGGATCTCTTAGCCGTGTGCGGTGCCCCCTTCCACCATAATCCACCTCGTTAATATCATAGCGGTGCTTAGGCGAAGCCCTGCGTCGGTAGTACATCAAGATCTTCACCACGCCGTCGTTCTGACGGAACTCATCCCCGAAGCTTTGCTGGATCGTAGCCCGGGGATCGTCATCGAGCTGAACGTGTGCTGAACTCAAAGGTGCCGTACGTTCGGTGCTTGGATCGGTCGGATCATGAAGACGTACGACTACATCAACCGCGTTTTCATAACGCTTCCGCTTATGGTTTACGAGGGTACGTGGACAACACTCTCTCCTCTCGTTGCTATGCCATCACCATGATCTTGCGTGTGCGTAGGAATTTTTTTGAAATTACTACGTTCCCCAACAACTAGAATATGTATTTCTCATTGCAAGGCATGGGCATTGTCCTATGTTATTTAAAAGTAAGAACCATCATCGAGTACTAGTTCATTTAGTCTATCTTTTTATTTATTTTTGTGAATGAAGTCTTATCTTTTTAGACTAACAGCTCCCAAATAGCCATCAACAATTGTAGTTTTATCACGAGAGGAGCCAAGCACCTAGTAGAGACGTCGGCCTCGACATCACATACAAGAGAGGAGCCAAGCCCGCGGTAGAGACGTCATGATTGGAGTTGTGTGGCGGCGGCAATGCCTGTTAGTAGGAATAATGGCTCCCACGTTCTATCCCTGTCCTGGTGGTGCGTCTAGCATCATCGGAGGGCGTGTGGAGGTGTGTCTCCGTCGGATCTCACGGGAGTTAGTTGGTGCTTTTCTTTGGTGAATCTGTTCAGATCCGTTCTTAGGGCCATGGCGGTGCGGTGGATCTCATCCCTTGCCGGCGGGAGGGCTTTTTTCAGTTGTTTCTTCGTGTTTTATTAGGGTTTGCATCCTTCTTAGAAGACGCTCCCTGAAGATGAAAGAAAGTTCTCCCCGCCTAGCACTCGTCCTGATAGTGTGTCTAGCATCGTCGGTAGGTGTGTGTAGGTGTGTCTCCGACATATTTGTCCTTGGTGGATTTGCTTGGATCTGGTCATAGTTCGTCTACATTCGTGTGTTTAGATGTTTGAACCTTCCGATCTACGCTACTCTTCATCGGCGATGGATTCTACTCTGGTGCGCTGGTCCTATGAGGCCTTAGCATGACAACTTCCCGACTATCTACTACAACAAGTTTTGCCCGTATAGCGCCCCGACCTCCAACGGTTAAGCCTCTGTGTATATGTGCCATCCCTGGATCAGTATGCTTGAACACATAGTACATCAATGTATGTATCAAAGTGCAATCACGTGTATAAATAACGTAAAACTAATATATATATATATATATATATATATATATATATATATATATATATATATATATATACATCATGAGTCTCAGTGGGAACAATCAAATGGGTGTGGAGTCCCATCAATGCCATCGGCAGGTTGAGTGTAGACGGTAACCCTATACCGTACTCTTACTCCTCGTACAAATCTTGCAACATGATACATTGTAGCCATGTAGGTCAGTACATAGAATGTACCAGCAAGATCCCTGTAAGAAAACATATGATAAACTATACTATATGCAATATGGCTTTGTGGCTTTGTGTCTGAGGTTTTTACGTAAAATCTGGTTTTATTTTTCTGACAACAAAGGAATGTCCAAGAATCTCTACTACAAAGTAGATACCTATATATGGCATGGTTCCGCCAACTGATTTCCCATAACCCATGATAACAATAAGTAGCCCTCAATTAATTATTAGTCTGGTGTTGAGAGTTCAGAGATAGATCCAAGTCCAGAGGCTCAGGTTGTCCGTAACCAGTGACAAGGCTAATCGATTAGGTTTTAACTCTGCAAAGGGTTGTGCACTTTACCCACAATAATTGATCCCTCCCTTAAGTCCTCACACTTTAGAGTGTTTGAGAACAGGACAATCGAAACATGATCTTCCGAAGAGTTCTCGTGACCACTGTCCGGTGCTCATCCAATTCTACCGTAGTTTACATCTGCTAGCACTGTCCCAACCAGGGTCACTACTAAGCTCAACCAAGCCAGAGCCCATATGTGGCTGCACAGGTAAACTTCCGGGCATGAAGTATTCTTTTGGAAATATGCCCTATAGGCAATAATAAAGTGGTTATTATTATATTTCCTTGTTCATGATAATCGTTTATTATCCATGCTATAATTTTATTGACCAGAAACTCAAATACATGTGTGGATACATAGACAACTACATGTCCCTAGTAAGCCTCTACAGGACTAGCTCGTTGATCAAAGATGGCTATGGTTTCCTAGTCATGGACATGAGTTGTCATTTGATAACGGTATCACATCATTAGGATAATGATGTGATGGACAAGACCCAAATTATGAACATAGCATATGATCGTGTCAAGTTTATTGCTATCATTTTCTGCATGTCAAGTATATGTTCCTATGACTATGAGATCATGCAACTCACTGACACCGGAGGAGTACCTTGTGTGTACCAAATGTTGCAACGTAACTGGGTGACTATAAAGGTGCTCTATAGGTATCTCCGAGGGTGTCTGTTGAGTTGGCATGGATCAAGACTGGGATTTGTCACTCCGTATGACGGAGAGGTATCTCTCGGCCCACTCAGTAATGCAGTATCACAATGAGCTTGCAAGCAATGTGACTAATGAGTTAGCCACAGGATCTTGTATTACAGAACGAGTAAAGAGACTTGCCGGTAACGAGATTGAGCTAGGTATGGAGATACCGATGATCGAATCTCGGGCAAGTAACATACCGATAGACAAAGGGAACTGCATACGGGATTAGCTGAATCCTTGGCATCAAGGTTCGACCAATAAGATCTTCGTAGAATATGTAGGAACCAATATGGGCATCCAGGTCCCGCTATTGGTTATTGGCCGTAGAGGTGTCTCGGTCATGTCTGCATAGTTCTCGAACCCGCAGGGTCTACACACTTAAAGTTTGGTGACGATATAAGTATAGTTGAGTCATTATGGTGGTTACCGAAGGTTGTTTGGTGCCCTAGATAAGATCTCGGACATGACAGGGAACTCCGGAATGGTCGAAGGTGAAGATTGATATATGGTACGAAGGGTATCGGAGTCCGGAAGTGTTCTAGGGGCACCGGGTTGTGACCAGGATGACTGAAAGGGGTATTGGGAGGCCCCGACAAGTGTTGGGGGCCTCATGGGCCTAGAGGAGGGGGCACACCATCCCACTAAGGGGATGTGCGCCCCCCTCACTCCATCCTACAAGACTAGGAAGGGTTGGTGCGCCCCTAGGGCTGCCTCACCCTTGCTTGGGGCAAGGCACCTAGGGGGCACCCAAAATCCATCTAGGGTTGCCTTGTGGCCGTCGTCCCCCCTAGGGAAAACCCTAGGGCGCCTCCTCCTTCTCCTTCACCCTATATATAGAGGGTAGAGGGAGGGCAGCCGCACCCAATCTATGTCGTGGCGCTGCCTTCCCTCTCCCTCGTAGTTCCTCTCTCTCTCTCTCTCTGCGTAGCTTACGAAGCTCTGCCGAGATTGCTCCACCACCACTGCCTCCACGCCGTCGTGTTGCCAGAGGACACAATCTAGTACTTCACCATCATTCGCTGGATCGAGGAGGTGAAGGCATTATCAAGCCGTACGTGTGCTGAACGCGGAGGTGTCATTCGTTCGGCACTTGGATCGGGAGTTCGCAGATGGAACATGATTGGATCACGAAGAAGTTCGACTACATCAACCGCGTTTCTTAACGCTTCCGCTTAGCGATCTACAAGGGTATGTAGATGCAATCTCTCCTCTCGTAGATGTTCATCTCTTAGATTGATCTTGGTGAGCGTAGGAAATTTTTTGTTTCCCATGCAACATTCCCCAACAGTGGAATCATGAGCTAGGTCTATGCGTAGATGACATCACAAGTAGAACAAAAGGAGTTTGTGGGCATTGATATTCAGATTGCTTCCTTCCTTGGTCTGTTTTTGATTCGGCGGTATTGTGGGATGAAGCGGCCCGGACCAACTTTACATGTCCACGTACATGAGACGGGTTCCATCGACTGACATGTGACTTTGTTGCATAAAGATGGCTGGCAGGTGTCTGTCTCTCCCACCTTAGTTGAATGGGATTCTACAAAGGTGGTCCTTGTAGAAGGTTAAATAGCAACTTGCATATCATGGTTGTGGCTTTGCGTAGGTAAGAATCGTTCTTGCTAGATACCCATAGCAGCCACGTAAAACATGCAACAACAATTAGAGGACGTCTAACTTGTTTTTGTAGGGGGTATGTTGTGATATGATATGGCCAAAGACATGATGAAATATATTTGATGTATGAGATGATCATGTTTGTAATAGTTTATATCGACTTGCATGTCGATGCATACGGCAACCGATAGGAGCCATAGGGTTGTTTTTAATTATTGTATGACCTGCGTGTCAATCATTAAGCGCTATGTAATGCTTTACTTTATCGCTAAGCGGTAGCAATAGTAGTAGAAGCATGGTTGGCGTGACAACCCCGATGGTGACACGAGGATAGAGATCATGGTGTCATGCCAGTGATGATGGAGATCATGTGGGTGCTTTGGAGATGGAGATCAAAAGCACAAGTTGATGGCCATATCATGTCACTCATGATTTGCATGTGATGTTAATCCTTTTATGCATCTTATTTTCCTTAGGACGACGGTAGCATTATAAGGTGATCCCCTCTGTTGGAAAAGGCAGTGCCTAGGAGGCGCTTAGGCACGCCTAGGCGCTAGGCGATGGCCAAACGCCTCGCCTAGGGCATAAATGGGAGTCTAGGCAGGGTAAGCAACAAATTGTTCACCCAAGCGAGAAATCATGCCATATTGCACTAAAATGCCAAACATGACACATTCAAATGGTAGTAGCTAGTAGTTAACTTATTTATCTGCCCTAAATTAACATCAATACACATATAATAACCCCAATAACCCTGATAGTAGAAGCTATATTACCGCCTAGACCGCGCCTAGGGCGCTTAAGCACCGCCTAGGAACTAGGCGAAGGCCAACCGCCTCGCTTACGCCTACCGCTTTTTCCAACCTGATCCCTCACTAAAATTTCAAGATAAAATTGTGTTCTCCCCAAGTGTGCACTATTGCAAAAGTTCGTCGTTTCGAACCACCACGTGACGATTGGGTGTGATAGACTCTACGTTCACATACAATGGGTGCAAGCCAGTGTTGCACGTGCAGAACACTTGGTTAAACTTGACGAGCCTAGAATGTACAGACATGGCCTCAGAACACAAGAGACCGAAAGGTCGAACATGAGTCATATAGTAGGTATGATCAACATAGAGATGTTCACCATTGAAACCACCTCATCTCACGTGATGATCGGACTTGGGTTGGTGAATCTGTATCATGTTACACTCGGATAACTGGAGGGATGTTGATTTGAGTGGGAGTTCTTAGGTAATTAATTGAACTCATTTATATGAATAACAGTCTAAGTTATCTTTGCAAATTTATGTCGTAGATCAATGGCTCATGCAGTAGCTCCCCTGAATTTTAATGCGTTCCTAGAGAAAGCTAAGCTGAAAGATGATGGAAGTAACTTTGTGGACTGGGCCCGTAATCTAAGGATTATCCTCACGGCTGCCCAAAAGTCTTATGTCCTTCATGCACCGCTTGGTGCGCCACCCCCTCCGGTGACTGTGGACGTTGTGAATGCCTGGTAGTCGCATGTTGATGACTACTCAATAGTTCAATGTGCCATGTTGTATGGCCTATAACCGGGACTTCAAAGACGTTTTGAACATCATGGAGCATATGAGATGTTCCAAGAGTTAAAGTTTATCTTTGAGAAGAATGCCCGGATCAAGAGGTATGAGACCTTTGATAAGTTCTATGCCTACAAGATGGAGGAGTACGGGTCTTTCAGTGACACTCAGAATGTCTGGGTACTACAACCGTCTGGCTGAGTTGGGAGTAGAGCTCCCGCCAGAGGCTGTCACTGACAGAATTTTTAAATCGCTACCACCTAGCTACAAGAGCTTTGTGTTGAACTACAACATGCAAGGGATGAACAAGTCAGTCTCTGAGCTGTTCGTGATGCTGAAAGTCGCCGAGTCAGACATCTAGAAGGAGCATCACATATTGATGGTCAATAAAACCACTAGTTTCAAGAAGAGCAAGGGAAAGAAGGGAAACTTCAAGAAGGGTGGCAAATCAGTTGCTCCTCCCGTGAAGAAACCCCAAGGCTGGACCCAAGCCAGAAACTAAGTGCTTCTATTATAAGGGAACTGGCCACTAGAAGCGGAACTACCCCAAGTATCTGGCCAACAAGAAGGGGGCCAACATCAACAAAGTTATATATGATATACATGTTATTGATGTGTACCTTACCAACTCCCGTTGTAGTGCCTGGGTATTTGATACTGGTTCGATTGCTCACATTTGCAACTCAAAGCAGGAACTATGGAATAGAAGGAGGCTTGCGAAGGACAAAGTGATGATGCGCGTGGGAAATGGTTCCAAGGTTGATGTGATCGCCGTTGGCACGCTCGCTCTTCGATTACCATCGGGATTAGTGATGAACCTGAGTAATTGTTATTTAGTGCCTGTGTTGAGCATGAACTTTATATCTGGATCTTGTTTAATTACTCATTTAAATCAGAGGATAATGGTTGTTCTATTTATATGGGTGATATCTTTTATGGTCATGCACCCATAGTAAGGGGTTTATTCTTATTGAATCACACATGTTCATAACATTGATGCCAAAAGATGTAGAGTTGATAATGATAGTACCACTTTCTTGTGGCACTGCCACTTAGGTCATATTGGTGTAAAGCGCATGAAGAAACTCCATGCTGATGGACTTTTGGAGTCACTTGATTTTGAATCACTTGACACATGCGAGCCATGCCTCATGGGCAAGATGACTAAGACCCCGTTTCTGGAACAATGGAGCGGGCAAGTGACTTGCAAATCATACATACTAATGTGTGCGGTCCGATGAGCGTTGACACGCGCTGTGGATATCGTTACTTTCTCACCTTCACTGATGAATTGAGTAGACATGGGTATGTTTACTTAATGAAGCATAAGTCTGAAATGTTTGAAAAGTTCAAGCAATTTCAGAGTGAAGTTGAGATCGCAACAAGAAGATTAAATTCCTATGATCTGATCGAGGGGGAGAATATCTGAGTTATGAGTTTGGCAATCAAAATGTGGAGTGGTTTCATAGTTGACGCCACCTGGAACACCATAGTGTAATGGTGTGTCCGAACGTCGTAATCGTACCTGATTGGATATGGTGCGTTCAATGATGTCTCTTGCCGATCTGCCACTATCGTTTTGGCGTTATGCGTTAGAGACAGTTGCATTCACTTTAAATAGGGCACCATATAAGTCCGTGGAGACGAGACTGTATGGACTTTGCTTTGGCAAGAAACCCAAGTTGCCGTTTCTTAAGGTTTGGGACTGCGATGCTTATGTCAAAAGGCTTTAGCCAGAAAAGCTCGAACTCAAAGCGGATAAATGTGTCTTCATAGGATACCCAAAAGAGACGGTTGGGTATACCTTCTATCTCAGATCCGAAGGCAAAGTGTTTGTCGCTAAGAACGGGTCCTTTCTCGAGAAAGATTTTCTCTCGAAAGAATTAAGTGGGAGGAAGATAGAACTTGATGAGGTTGTTGAACCTTTACTTCAGCCAGAGAGTATCGTAGCGCAGAAAGATGTTTCTGTGGCACCTACGCCAGTTGAAGAGGAAGCTAATGATGATGATCATGAAGCTTTGGATCAAGTTACTATCAAACCTCGTAGGTCCACAAGGGTACATACAACTCCTGAGTGGTACGATAACCCTATCTTAGAGGTCATGTTCTTGGACAATGGTGAACCTACGAGTTATGGAGAAGCGATGGTGGGCCTGGATTCCGACAAATGGTTAGAGGCCATGAAATCCGAGATGGGATCCATGTATGAAAACAAAGCATGGACTTTGGAAGTATTGCCTGAAGGGTGAAAGGCCATTCAGAATAAATGGATCTTCAAGAAGAAGACAGACGCGGACGGTAATGTCACCGTCTATAAAGCTCAACTTGTGGCAAAGGGGTTTTCACAAGTTCAAGGAGTTGACTACGACGAGACTTTCTCACCCGTAGTGATGCTTAAGTCCGTCAGAATCATCTTAGCAATAGTTGCATCTTTTGATTATGAAATCTGGCAGATGGACATCAAAACAACGTTCCTTAACGGTTTCCTTAAGGAAGAGTTGTATATGATGCAACCGGAAGGTTTTGTCGATCCAGAGAATGCTGACAAAGTGTGTAAACTCCAACAATCCATTTATGGACCGGTGCAAGCATCTCGGAGTTGGAATCTTCGCTTTGATGAGGTGATCAAAGCGTTTGGGTTTATACAAGTTTTCGAAGAATCTTGTATTTACAAGAAAGTAAGTGGGAGCTCTATAGCATTTCTAATTATAGATGGATGAGATATTGCTGATTGGAATATAGAACTTTGGAAAACATGAAGGAATATTTGAACAAGAGTTTTTCAATGAAGGACCTAGGAGAAGCTGCTTTCATATTAGGCATCAAGATCTATAGAGATAGATCGAGAAGCTTAATAGGACTTTCACAAAGCACATACGATAATAAGATTTTGAAAAAGTTCAAAATGGATCAGTCCAAGAAGGGGTTCTTGACTTTTTTGAAAGGTGTGAAGTTGAGTCATACTCAATGCCCAGCGACTACAGAAGATAGAGAAAAGATGAGTGTCATCCCCTATGCTTCTGCAATAGGCTCTATCATGTATGCGATGCTGTGCACAAGACCAGATGTCAGCCTTGCCATAAGTATGGCCAGAAGGTTTCAAAGTAATCCAGGAATCGATCACTCGACAGCGGTGAAGAATAACCTTAAGTACTTGAAAAGGACTAAGGAAATGTTTCTCGTTTATGAAGGTGATCAAGAGCTTGTCGTAAAGGGTTACGTCGATGCAAGCTTTGACACTGATCCCGATGACTCTAAGTCTCAGACCGGATACTTGTATATTCTAAATGGGGGAGCGGTAAGTTGGTGCAGTTCCAAGCAAAGCATGGCAGCTTATTCTACATGCGAAGCGGAGTACATAGTTGCCTCGGAGGCAGCGAAGGAAGGAGTTTGGATGAAGCAGTTCATGACAGATCTTGGAGTTGTGCCCAGTGCACTGGACCCAATGACTCTGCTCTGTGACAACACTGGTGCCATTACTCTGGCCAAGGAATCAAGGTTTCACAAGAGGACCAGACACATAAAGCGATGCTTCAATTCCATCCGCGACTGGGTCAAGGAGGAGTACATATACATTTGCAAAGTACATACGGATCTGAAATGTTGCAGATTCGTTGACTAAACCTCTTCCACGGGTGAAACATGATCAACACCAGAACTCTATGGGTGTTAGATTCATTACCATGTAATACTAGACTATTGACTCTAGTGCAAGTGGGACACTGTTGGAAATATGCCATAGAGGCAATAATAAGGTGGTTATTATTATATTTCCTTGTTCATGATAATCGTTTATTATCCATGCTATAATTGTGTTGACCGAAAACTCAAATACATGTGTGGATACATAGACAACAATGTGTCCCTAGTAAGCCTCTACCAGACTAGCTCGTGGATGAAAGATGGTTATGGTTTCCTAGTCATAGACATGAGTTTTCATTTGATAATGGGATCACATCATTAGGAGAATGATGTGATGGACAAGACTCAAACTATGAACGTAGCATATGATCATGTCAAGTTTATTGCTATAGTTTTCTACATGTCAAGTATATGTTCCTATGACCATGAGATCATGCAACTCACTTACACCGGAGGAGTACCTTGTCTGTACCAAACGTCGCAATGTAACTGGGTGACTATAAAGGTGCTCTACAGGTATCTCTGAGGGTGTCTGTTGAGTTGGCATGGGTCAAGACTGGGATTTTGTCACTCCGTATGACAGAGAGGTATCTCAGGGCCCACTCGGTAATGCAGTATCACAATGAGATTGCAAGCAATGTGAATAATGAGTTAGCCACGGGATCTTGTATTACAGAACAAGTAAAGAGACTTGCCGGTAACGAGATTGAACTAGGTATGGAGATATCGATGATCGAATCTTGGGCAAGTAACATACCGATAGACAAAGGGAACTACATACGTGTTTAGCTGAATCCTTGGCATCGAGGTTCGACCGATAAGATCTTCGTAGAATATGTAGGAACCAATATGGGCATCCAGGTCCTGCTATTGGTTATTGACCATAGAGGTGTCTCGGTCATGTCTGCCTAATTCTCGAACCCGCGGGGTCTACACACTTAACCTTTGGTGACGATATAAGTATAGTTGAGTCATTATGGTGGTTAGCGAAGGTTGTTCGGTGTCCCGGATAAGATCTCGGACGTGACGAGGAACTCCGGAATGCTCCAGAGGTGAAGATTGATATATGGGACGAAGGGTATCAGAGTCCGAAAGTGTTTCAGGGGCACCGCGTTGTGACCAGGATGACCGAAAGGGGTTTCGGGAGGCCCCGACAAGTGTTGGGGGGCTCATGGGCCTAGAGGAGGGGCCCACCAGCCCACTAAGGGGTTGTGCGCCCCCCTCACCCCATCCTACGAGACCAGGGCTGCCTTCCCCTTGCTTGTGGGGCAAGGCACCTAGGGGGGCACCCAAAACCCATCTAGGGTTGCCTTGTGGCCCCCGGACACTAGGGATAACCCTAGGGTGCCTCCTCCCCCCTATATATAAAGGGGTGGAGGGAGGGCAGCCGCACCTAATCTTTGCCACGGCACTGCCCTCCCCCTCCCTAATAGTTCTTCTCTCTCTCTGTCTGTCTCTCTCTGTCTCTCTCTCTCTCTCTCTGCGTAGCTTAGCGAAGCTCTGTAGAGATTGCTCCACCACCACCACCGCCATGCCGTCGTGCTGCCAGAGGACTCGGTCTACTACTTCACCATCGCTCGCTAGATTGAGGAGGTGAAGGCGTCATCAAGCTGTACATGTGTTGAACGCAGAGGTGTCGTCCGTTTGGCACTTGGATCGGGAGTTCGTGAGACAGATCATGATTTGATCGCGGAGACGTTCGACTACATCAACCGCGTTTCTTAATGCTTCCGCTTTGTAATCTAAAAGGGTATGTAGATGCAATCTCTCCTCTCGTAGATGTTCATCTCCTAGATTGAACTTGGTGAGCGTAGGAAATTTTTTGTTTCCCATGCAACGTTCCCCAACATATTCACCCGTCTCTTTGAGTCTGGGTGGAACTTTCCACATGAGTACTAGCCTAGTCCATCTCATAACGCATCCACTGGGTGCTCCAGGGTGCCACATGGTCCAATTTCCAGCCAGTAGTGTGTATTGAAATCTTGTCTCGAGTCTTGAAGTCTTGAGGTATTGAAGATGTCACCATGGAGTTGTCATCATTGATGTAGAATCAAATGAAGTTGTCGTCATGAAACAAAGTCCTCCTTCTCACACCTCTCATGAACACTCATACCAAACCCCGTCTACTATACCGTAGCATTAAAATAAATAATGTTCCCAGGCTTGGTAACAGGGGAATGGGTTCCTACCTCATGGATTCAACTCAACTACAAGATTCAATATCACTACTCAAGAAATTGATAAAAGGGTGATACTACATGCAAATAAAACTTAGGTAATAACAAATGGTCAAAGTGAACTTGCCTGGTAAGTTGATGAAGATATTAACGCTCTCGGGAAACTTGATAGAACTATTTGTCACTCCGAGAAAATCTATATATTCAAACATAGTATTCACATAAGCCATCAATTCTGGCAATCAATACTATCAATCAAAATAACACTCAATCAAATAAAAGTAATAATGAAATCAATAAAGAAATCAAAGAAGGCCAAAAAATCATCCAAAGAAAACTTTAAAGAAAAACTAGGGAAAACCAACTCACACAATATCAACCAATAACTCTCATAACAACACTAAACTGTTATAGATAACCTTTTGAAAGTGCTAAGTGGCACTTATGCTTTATTTTGGTGTGATGACAATGTGGTTAGTTGAACTAATATCGGTTTCTAAAGTTCATCTCAGGTTATTGGTTCTAAGTGCCCGCGATGGAGATGTGCGACCCCCCCCCCCATTTCAAAAAGGACAAAGGCGTTGTCTTTCGACGCTTCGAAGGTTTAGTTTTGGTTTGCTTCGAGTCGTAGGAAAGACCGCACTATTAAGAGGGGTTTGTGTGGATAAATGTCGTGTGGGAATGCCATTGCCGAGCCTTACTCTCTTACCCTTCCCACTCCGACCACCTAATAAGAGCCTAGTGTGTGTGCTATGGTACTCAGAAAGTTGCAACAAAAAGTTACTGGGTACCCCGTGCGCACGGGGTCTTTTGACCCCCGTGCGCATGGGGTACTGCGTAACTCTCTGGGTACCCCGTGCGCACGGGGTCTTTTGACCCCCCGTGTGCACGGGGTACTGCGTAACTCTCTGGATACCCCATGCGCACGGGGTCTTTTGACCCTCGTGCGCACGGGGTGGCGTGATTGTCTGTGAGTACCCCGTGCGCACGGGGCTGACTTAGCCCATGCGCACAGGGTCCAACGGGCAGAAATCCCCACCAGCCCCTGCACACTATATAAAGGCCCTTCTTCCACCTCCAACCCCTAACCCTAATGTCTTGTTGAGATCCACCATTGCTACACCCCTTTTGCTCAATACTCTCAATCCCTCCACCCAAACTTGTTGAAACTTTGGGGATTGGGAGAGCAAGACCCGATCTACATCTTGACCAAACCAAATCGCGTTCCCCGCAACATTTCTTCCCCATTGACTTGTTACTCTTGGAGCTTGGGCTCCTAGGCAGCTAGAGGTTCCTCCGGAAGCTTCCTTGCTTGTGGTGTGCTCCGGAGAAGTTTGTAAAGGTGTGGTGGTCGCCTTCAAGACCAACCCCGAGTGTTTCGAGGCTCATCCATTGGGGGTGACTCGAAGGAGAATACGGTGAGCCTTTGGTGGCGTTCCGCAAGCTTTGGCTCCGGCACCGCTCCAAACGGAGATTAGCTCTTCCCCAAGGAAGAGTGCACTTCGGGTTAAAATCTGCGTCCTCATCTCACTTGTGGTTAATCCTTTCCCGCACCATTCCTTGTTGTTGTATGCTTGTTGGCTTGCTAAGTAGTTTGTTGCCTAGCATATTTATCTTGGAGCTTGCTTGTCATATAGGTTGCATTCACCTAGTTGCATATCTAGTGAACTCTTTTATCCGCTAAGCCTTAAAATCTACACGAAAGATTAAAATTTGTAGTCTCCTATTCACCCCCCCTCTAGTCGACCGTATCGATCCTTTCAATTGCTATCAGAGCCTCGTACTCTAATATAAGGTTTTACAACCTTAGAGGATATGGTCGATCTAGGGAATGAGGGAGGTGGCTTACCCGTTGCGGAGGATGGTCAAAACCAACCCCCCGCCGCGACCAAGACACTTGGTGCTCCTGTCGTTGCTCCCGCTGCTCCTCCTAACCCGAATGTCCCCTTGACCGTGGCCGATCTTCTTTCAATGTTTGCAGACCTCAAAGTCTCTATGATGAAAGAGGTTCGGGCCTCGGTCAAGTAGGCAATTGATGCTCGCTTAAAGCCATCAACGTCCGCATCAAACTCGTTTAATCCAAATGAAGTTCATGATGCGGATGACTCGAGGGAACCTCTTGCTTCTCCGGCTCATACTCAAGTTCCCAAGTACAATGCCGTGGAACCCTTTTACTCTCCTCAACCCTTGCAGCATCCCCGCATTAAATCCTGTTGGGCCTCCGCCCCCTTTGAAAGATGCCTTTGCTAAGTGGAAGCTAGATATGGAGTCTCACATGCGCAGTGCTTCAACTCAATTGTGGTGGATTGTGGTCAATGGATTCAACCCCAAGGACCCAATGAATCTCACTCCAAGAGAAGCAGTTGACGATCAACTCAATGCTACCGCACACAACATGCTTCGCAACGCTGTGACTGAAGACTATAGTGATTCCATTGCTCTTCTCAAAACCGCAAAGGAAATTTGGGATTGCCTTGAGGAGGCTCTTGAAGGAGATGAAGCAATTCGAAGATCTCGGTTGGCCTTGCTCAAACAAGAAGTCAATCTATTTGTGAGGAATGAGGGTGAGTCCGCAGAAGAGGTTTACCGAAGGTTGAAGTCTCTTGTGCTCAACTTGAGAACCTTTGGGTGCACTTGGGAAAATGATGACTTCATCAAGGACAAGTTCATAGATGCTATGGTTCTCACGGAACATACCATGGTCATGATGGTTCATCAACGTCCGGACTATCACAAGCTGACTTCGGCTCAAGTTGTTTCCACCTTCTCTACCCATGTTCTTTTGGAAACCAAGTCCAAGAAAACATTTGCAATAGCTCAAGCAACCAAGAACTCCAATCTTGCCTTGAAGGCCAAGAAAGTTGTGAGCCAACCCTCGAGGGAGGAAGAAGTGAGTGAAGAGATAGGTGAGGAGGATAATGACACCTCGTGTCCAGCAAACATTTTGCGGAAGACTTGGCTGTCTTAGTCAAAAAGTACTCTGGGACCATGGCAAACAAAGGAAGAAATCTTCAAGGAAGATCTTTTGGACGAAGGAAATGCTACAATTGTGATAGCCCAAGACACTTTGTTCATGATTGTCCATATGAGAGACGTGAAGACAAGTCCGAGAAGCTTGTGCTTAAGAAGAAGAAGTTCACCAAGTTTGCAAAGAGGAAGGATGACAAGGCTCTTGTTCATGAAGAATACATGTCTGGAGATGAAGATGACGGTGATGATGATCAAGTGGGCACGACCGCCTTTGCCATGCATGCCACTACCTCCTCCTCCACCACCGACCTCTTCGACTCTCCAAACAAGGACAAGCCATTCACTCATCGGTGCCTCATGGCCAAAGAGGTAAAAACAAAGTCCGAACCCAAGAAACCCGACAACTACACTCCCAATGTCTCATGTGAGATAGTGGAGGATGAGTGTGAGGAGGGTGTGGATAATGATGAGGAATCCTTAATGGCTTTCATGAAAAGTCTTCATGGTGAAGCTCGTGCTTGTTTTGGCGATCTCCTTAAGTCAGTTGCCGAACGTGATGACTTTATTGAGAATGTTGAGAACCTCCTTATAGAGGAAAAGGAGAGAGTGGATCTCCTCGAGCATGAACTTAATGAAGAGAGTGTCATGAGAGCATCACTTGAGGAAGCCTTATCTGCTCATCAAATTGACTTTGTTAAAACCAACGATGCTTTGCAACTTGCTCTTGAGAATAAAGATGCTCTTAACGTTAGAGTTGAAAAGCTTCTAGTTGACTATACAAGACTTGTTGAGGAGGATGAGTTCCTTGTGATTAGTTCCAAGCTTGTCAAAGGTGACCTCATTGCCCTCACCGAGTCTTATGCCCAACTAAAAGCTACAACCATTAAGGCTCTCACTTGCGTACCTCATATTGATTTAAATGATGATGCTTGTACTGCTAACTTTGCTCGTGATTGCACTTTCCTTCAAGAGGAAAATAAGAAGTTGAAAGCTCAAATTGAGAAAGGGCTTGTATCATGCATCCAAGGGGAGAAAAATCTAAACGACCTCTTGAGCAACCAAAAGGAGTGTGTTGCCAAGGAGGGAGTTGGGTTTAATCCCGCATCTAAGAGTGGTAAGAAAAAGAAGAAGAAGACCAACAAGAAGATCGGTCCGACTCCTTCCCCTCCCCAAAAGGTAGTGTTTGTGCACGAAGGGCACAAGGAGAAGGAGAAGGAAATGAAGGGTGTTGGGAATGGAAAGGTCATTAGGGACAAGGCCATTCCCAAGAATTTTGCCGGCAAGAACAATCCATCATATGTTCTCATGAGAGGAGATGATGGCCATACCTTTGCAAAATTTGTTGGAACAAACTATGATGATTATGCTTGGAATATTTGGGTTCCCAAGATCCTTGTTGCTAACTCACCAGGACCCATTGCAAAATGGGTACCTATAACCAAAGCTTGATTATTGTAGGACTATGTCTCCGGTGGAACTCAATGGGTGATCGACAGTGGATGCACAAATCATATGACCGGAGAAAGGGAGATGCTCGTGGAGTTCATTGATTCACTCAAGGCCTCTTCGAACATCTCCTTCGGTGACAATAGCAAGGGCAAGGTATTAGGTTTGGGCAAGGTGGTAATCTCTAATGATTCATCTCTTTCAAATGTCATGCTTGTCCAATCCCTTCACTACAATTTACTTTCAACTATTCAATTGGCTCGTGCCGGATATGATTCACATTTTGGTCAATTCCATGTGACCGTCTTTAAGAGAAGCAATCTCAAAGTGGTCTTCGTTGGGCATGTTGAAGACAACCTTTACGTGGTTGATTTCTCGAAAGAGAAAACTCATCTTGCAACATGCCTAATGGCCAAGGCCGACGTGGGGTGGCTATGGCACCATAGGCTAGCCCACGTGGGCATGAGAAATTTACAAGCTCTCTTAAAGGGGGAGCACATTCTTGGACTAACCAATGTGTCTTTTGCCAAAGATCGTCCTTGTAGTTCTTGCATTCCCGGAAAGCTTCATGAAAAAGCTCACAAGGTGAAGACTATCATCACCACCTTGAGGCCCCTCGAGCTTATCCATTTGGATCTTTTTGGGCCTCCCACATATGATAGTTTGGGAGGAAGGAGATATTGCCTTGTCATTATTGATGACTTCACAAGATATACTTGGGTGTTCTTTCTCAAGACTAAAGATGAAACTCAAGAAACCTTCATCAACTTTGCCAAAGAAGCTCAACGTCAACATAACTGTGAGATCAAGGCAATCCGGAGTGACAATGGCACCGAGTTCAAAAACTATACAATGGATGATTTCTTGAGTGAAGAGGGGATAAAGCACCAATATGCCTCACCATATACTCCCCAACAAAATGGGGTTGCGGAGAGGAAGAATCAGACTCTTATTGAGATGGCTAGGACCATGCTTGATGAGTACAAATCACCATACAAGCTTTGGGCAGAAGCCATCAACACCGTGTGCCATGCTTCAAACCGGCTTTATCTTCGCAAGCTCAAGAACAAGACCCCTTATGAGCTCCTAATCGGGAGAAAGCCCAACGTCAAATACTTCCGGGTATTCGGTTGTAAGTGTTTCATTTTAAACAAAAAATCCCGGTTAGCTAAATTTGAATCTAGAACTTATGAGGGCATATTTGTTGGATATGCATCAAACTCTCATGCTTACCGAGTTCTCAATAAATCCACCAGATGCATTGAGGAAACGGTAAATGTGGAGTTTGATGAAGATAACGGCTCCCGCATGGAGCAAATTGTTCCTAGTGTTGTAGGTGATGAGGCTCCTTCACAAGCTATAAGGACAATGGGGATAGGCCACATTCTCCCACAAGAAACACCCCATGTCCAAGTAGAAGAAGAAGGAGTAAGAGCCGCTCTTGAGGATTCTCCACAAGGGAAGTCATCACCAACGCCACTTGTCCAAGATGCTTAGGGAAATAATGAACCTATCCAAGAACAAGATCAAGACCCTCATATTCCTGAGCAAGATCAAGAGCAAACTCTTCCGAATAATGAAGAACCAATCGTTCAGGCTCAAGATCAAGCTCAAAGTCATGATCATGATCAAGATCAACCCCAACCACATGTGTCTTCATCGTCATCACTTCCTACAGAGCAAGAACCTGTGGTTGCAAAGAGAAGAGTGTCTCCAAGGTTAAAGCAATCTCAAGGGCAAGCCTCCTCATCAAGTCCAAAACCAAGTGAAGAAGAGCTTGACCGCAAAGAGAAAAAAGTGGCCGCCAAGTTGAAACATCTTCAACACCTCACTGAGAACATCTACGGAAGCATCAAAAAGGGGGTAACTACTCGTAGACGTTTGGCAAACTTTTGTGAACATCACTCATTTGTCTCTTGTGTTGAACCCCTTAAGGTGGAAGATGCACTTGACGATCCGGATTGGATAGATGACATGCATGAAGAACTCAACAACTTCACACGCAACAAAGTATGGACCCTTGTAGAAAGACCCAAGGAATTTCATAATGTCAGTGGAACAAAGTGGATTTTCAAGAACAAACAAGATGAATATGGACAAGTAATAAGGAACAAGGCAAGGTTAGTGGCACAAGGTTTCACCCAAGTTGAAGGTTTGGACTTTGGTGAAACTTTTGCACCCGTTGCCCGTCTCGAATCCATTCGCATCTTGCTTGCTTATGCCTCTCATCATGATTTCAAATTATATCAAATGGATGTTAAGAACGCTTTTCTTAATGGTCCTCTTAAGGAGTTAGTGTATGTCAAGCAACCTCCCGGTTTTGAAGACCCCGATCATCCCTCTCACGTTTATGAACTCCATAAGGCACTCTATGGACTCAAACAAGCACCTCGTGCTTGGTATGATCACCTTACGGCGTTCCTAAGCGAGAAAGGGTTCCAGATTGGGGTAATAGATTCCACTCACTTTACAAAGAGGGTAAAAGGAGAGTTGTTTGTCTGCCAAATATATGTTGATGATATTATCTTTGGGTCAACTAACCATGCTATTAACATTGAGTTTGAGAATCTTATGACTAAGGAATTTGCGATGAGCATGATGGGAGAGTTGAAGTTCTTTCTCGGTTTTCAAGTGAAGCAATTGAGAGGCGGAACCTTCATCAATCAATCTCGTTATATCCAAGACATGCTCAAGAGATTCAAAATGCAAGATATCCAGCCAAAGAAGACACCCATGGCCACAAATGGTCAACTTCATCTTGATCCAAATGGTAAAGAAGTGGATCAAAAGGTATATCGCTCTATGATCGGTTCCTTGCTTTACCTTTGTGCATCTATGCCAGATTTTATGTTGAGTGTGTGTATGTGTGCAAGATTTCAATCTGCTCCTAAGGAGAGCCACTATTCGGCAGTGAAAAGGATCCTTCGATACTTGGTTCATACCCCAAACTTGGGCCTTTGGTATCCCAAGGGATCTTCATTTGAGTTAATGGGTTACTCAGATTCGGATTGGGCCGGATACAAGGTTGATCGCAAGTCCACCTCCGGTTCATGTCAATTTCTAGGGAGGTCGTTGGTAAGTTGGTCTTCAAAGAAGCAAAATTGTATATCTCTCTCCACAGCCGAAGCCGAGTATATTGCTGCCGGAAGTTGTTGTGCCCAATTATTATGGATGAGGCAAACTTTGATGGATTATGGTGTCAAATGTTACAAAGTGCCTCTTTGGTGTGACAATGAAAGTGCCATCAAGATCGCCGAGAATCCGGTTCAACATAGCAAGACCAAGCATATTGAGATTCGTCATCATTTCATTAGAGATCATGTGGCCAAGGGAAACATTGAGTTACTCCATGTCAACACCGAGAATCAACTTGCAGACATTTTCACCAAGCCCCTTGACGAAGCAAGATTCCGGGAGTTAAGGCATGAGCTAAATATCGTGGATATTAGTAACTTCAGATGAAACTCTTGCTCATACACACATACTCACGTACTATCTTGCTTAGATGTAGGCACATGTCTAGGGGGGGCTAGCTCAACCCATGAGCTATCTTATCCTGGAAGTGCATAAATCAAACTCAATCTTTCACATTAGCCACTTTAGGTGGTACTTGTGCTTCAAAGATGAGTATTGGTCTTGGGCCCAAGGTTCATATCTTCGCGGTGCCATACCAAGTAAACTCAAACATGGTGGCCTTGGCCACCGCCCTCGCTTGAGGGTTGCGTTCGTGTTTGTTTCGCCTGTGTGGTGTGTTGTTTCTTTTCCTTTTTTTTGTTTTGTTCTCCTAACTTCTCTTTTGGTACAAGTGCTCCACATATACCCTTTCCATAGTGATAGGTCTTTCCTCGCGGTGTATTCAGAAATGTCGACCGAGTGCTTTGTGAAGTAGGGGTAAGAGTATACACTCGGCCCTGTATTTAAAACAAATCCACTCATGTCAAAGTTCCTGATTACCCCGTGCGCACGGGCTTGTACCATGCACACGGGGCCCCCGTGCCCACAGGCTCTGTACCGTGCGCACGGGACCCCCGTGCACACGGGGATCTCTTAGCCCGTGCGCATGGGGTCTGCGGTTTCTGGTCCTGAGAAGGTGGGGCGTGGGGGAGGCTCGGGCTCATTTCCACCCATTCGCCCCCTCCACTCCCCAGAAAGCCTCCAGCGCCGCCGCCGCCTCCCCTCGCCGGAGCTCCTCCGGTCTTCGACGGGGTTCTTCCTCGGTGGATTTGCATCCATATGGGGTCCTCCTCCGATTGGTCTTGCCTCCTTGGTCTATCTCCTTGTGTTTCTATCTTTTTTCTCTAGCTTTAGGGTTTCTTTGCTCCCTAGATTCGTTTGGCCTCAACTGTTGGTAGATAGAAGTCTAGTGCTTAGATCCTCTGGTCCCTCTGCTTCACCCACTCCTGGAGTTCATTCTGGTAGTGGCTGCTGCTGGGAGACCCTCGTGTCCACGGGGTGTTTGACCCCCGTGCGCACGGGCCCCCGTGCCCACGGTCCTGTACCGCGCACGGGACCCCCATGCCCACGGAGTCTAAACCCCCGTGTGCACGGGCTATCCAGGAACTTTTGCCTAGATTTTTGTCTATCCCCTTGCCATTCATCTTGCACTTGTACTCATTTGTGGTTCGTGCTTTGTGTTGTTGGGTGTTTGCGTGTGTTTCAGACTCCGCTGACAAGAGGTCTGAGCTTCGTCGCAAGCGTGGAAAAAGAGATCAGAGGACTTCACCATTGCTCGTCGTCAGCCGTCTGAAGGCATGGGTCTGGGGTCTGGGTCTGGTCAGGGCCGTGTTCGCCGTGCTGCCTCAAAGTGGCCCGTTGTAGAGGCTTCCGATAATTATGAGGAAGAATATGACTCACAAGATGATGTTTACTACGCCAATCCCAATAATGATGATGAGATAGAAGAAGAAGATGATCATGGTGAGGAAGGTGAAGAAGAGGATGAGGAGTCTAGTTTGGAGCAAGCCATTCCGGGCGGGCGTGACCTCCGGAATTTGCCTCTTGTCAAGTGGACCAAGCCAGAGATCTGGGCTGAGAGACAGAGCCATCCGTATGTTGCTGCCACTGGTATGGGAGTGGATCCCCGGTTCAAGAATGAGTTTTAGCAAAGGGTCTATCATGAGCTTCTTATGACCAAGTCAAAGAAGTTTGCCCCTCACAAGCAAGTCAACACTGAGAGTTTGCGCGACAATGACCATCTGTATCCTGGTGTGTACTCCGCTCTTGGACGACTGGGTCTGATTCCGTTTGTCACCTTCAACCACCCCTATAATGAAGATCTAGTGATGCAGTTCTTTGCCACTCTGTACTTCTCCAATGATTCTGCTCGCACCCTCACCTGGATGTCCGGAACGCATCAGTGCTCAGCTCCTATGGCAAAATTCTCCGAGATCATTCCCTACCCGTTCATGGATGAAGAGACCGTTTCTGATGAGTTTGGCGTTGTTCGGGAAAGTGGGCAGCGCACTAAAGATGAGATTGCCTTTGCTTACAAACAAGAGAAGTCATTTGTCACTGGGTCAATCAAAGACCTCTTGCCCCTCTATGATACCATGCGCCATATCCTGAGGCATTGGTTGAGACCGTCTGTCCAGCAAAGTACATTGCCAGCTTCAAGACTTCTGTTCCCTAGCGCAACTCCAACTGGACCCCAGCTGCTACTTCTCCCTATGTGCCTATCAAGAAGGGGCGCAACCCTAGGCCTGAGGATCATGCTACGTACACTCCAGGCATGTCCTCTACTGCACGGATCCCTCGTGGTCGGGCCAAGTCTGTTGGCTCTGAGGCCATATTTGCCAAGGGAGAGAAGAAGTCACTGTTCAAGACCTTGAGCAACATGTTCAAGATGTGTCAGTCCATTCAGCGTCGTCAGATCAAGGAAATCAACAAGGAGAAGCTTGTTCGGCGTGAGCAGAAGGCAGCAAGGGCTGCTGCTGGTGAGGCGGTCGGTCCAGGTTCAGAGGACGTCGACAGTGAGGCCACTGCTCGGTCTTTCCCAATGGCCGGGTGGCGTTTTTATGATGATGATGATGCCTCGAGTGCTCCTCCTCTTGTCTAATGGGTCTCGTGTCGCCATTTGTCTCCTTTTTGTTGTCTTGATGACAAAGGGGGAGAAGTGGTGTGTGGTGTGCGTTTCGTGGGTGTGTTGAGATCTCAAGCCTCATGTTTCTTGCTGTTGGTTGGTTTTAGTTGGCTTGAGATACTCTTATTTACCTTCTGTCTGTGTGGTTGTGAGACTCTAGCTTTATTATTGAACCTTGCCATTATCCTCTTATGCTTATTGGGTCTCACATTATTTGCTCACCACACTGTGTCATGAGTTCTAGGCACTGTTATAGGTTTATTTTGTTGAATCTCATTACTTTTCAATAATGATCTTGGTCGAACCTCCTATGGGTGTTCTAGATGCATTCTTGTTTTCAGGCACACATATAGGGGGAGCTATCATGATCATTATTTGTTCCATGGCTTTATATCTATTTATCCTCTATGCCATGCTCTAACCACGTTGTCATCAATGCACCAAAAAGGGGGAGATTTAAAGTGCTAAGTGGCACTTATGCTTTATTTTGGTGTGATGACAATGTGGTTAGTTGAACTAATATCGGTTGCTAAAGTTTATCTCAGGTTATTGGTTCTAAGTGCCCGCGATGGAGATGTGCGACCCCCCCCCCATTTCAGAAAGGACAAAGGCGTTGTCTTTCGACGCTTCGAAGGTTTAGTTTTGGTTTGCTTCGAGTCGTAGGAAAGACCGCAGTATTAAGAGGGGTTTGTGTGGATAAATGTCGTGTGGGAATGCCATTGCCGAGCCTTACTCTCTTACCCTTCCCACTCCGACCACCTAATAAGAGCCTAGTGTGTATGTTGTGGTACTCAGAAAGTTGCAACAGAAAGTTACTGGGTACCCCGTGCGCACGGGGTCTTTTGACCCCCGTGCGCACGGGGTACTGCGTAACTCTCTGGATACCCCATGCGCACGGGGTCTTTTGACCCCCATGCGCACAGGGTACTGCGTAACTCTCTGGGTACCCCGTGCGCACGGGGTCTTTTGACCCCGGTGCACACGGGGTGGCGTGATTGTCTCTGAGTACCCCGTGCGCACGGGGCTGACTTAGCCCGTGCGCATGGGGTCCAACGGGCAGAAATCCCCACCAGCCCCTGCACACTATATAAAGGCCCTTCTTCCACCTCCAACCCCTAACCCTAATGTCTTGTTGAGCTCCACCATTGCTACACCCCCTTTTGCTTAATACTCTCAGTCCCTCCACCCAAACTTGTTAAAACTTTGGGGATTGGGAGAGCAAGACCCGATCTCCATCTTGACCAAACCAAATCACGTTCCCCACAACATTTCTTCCCCATTGACTTGTTACTCTTGGAGCTTGCGCTCCTAGGCGGCTAGAGGTTCCTCCGGAAGCTTCCTTGCTTGTGGTGTGCTCCGAAGAAGTTTGTAAAGGTGTGGTGGTCGCCTTCAAGACCAACCCCGAGTGTTTCGAGGCTCATCCGTTGGGGGTGACTCGAAGGACTCGAAGGAGAATACGGTGAGCCTTTGGTGGCGTTCCGCAAGCTTTGGCTCCAGCACCGCTCCAAACGGAGATTAGCTCTTCCCCAAGGAAGAGTGAACTTCGGGTTAAAATCTGCGTCCTCGTCTCACTTGTGGTTAATCCTTTCCCACACCATTCCTTGTTGTTGTATGCTTGTTGGCTTGCTAAGTAGTTTGTTGCCTAGCATATTTATCTTGGAGCTTGCTTGTCATATAGGTTGCATTCACCTAGTTGCATATCTAGTGAACTCTTTTATCCGCTAAGCCTTAAAATCTACAAGAAAGATTAAAATTTGTAGTCTCCTATTCACCCCCCCCCCTCTAGTCGACCGTATCGATCCTTTCACCTTTCTACAGCAAAGAAAATACAATAATAAGACAACATAAAGTATTTTACTAAATTATTATCTAGCAAAAAGAATTAATTTAAAAGCTATTATAACTATCTAGTTAACATTAAAACAATTATAACAACCAGGAAAACACTAAGATAATAGTAACCAATACTAAAATAATTATAAAAACTAATTTATTTCTCAATAATAGAAATAATAATATCATAACTTGATGTGGCAAAAAGAATTACTTTTGAAACTAATAAACTATTTCTATTTACTATAGTTATGAACTAAACATACAAATTACAAAATAGTAGCTAAATACTAATAATTAATTATAAAAATTAATCTATTGTAGTCTAACATAAATATATAACAACATGTAAAAAGCTACAAAAACATTAACTAAAAATAATTAAAAACAATAATTTAATGGCTAAAACAACTATATAAGCAAAACAGTAGTGTCTTCGCAAATAACCTAATTTAAAATAAACTAAAAATAAGTCATTATATGCTACTGCATAAACAAAACATTAACAAAGCAGTAGCAAAAAGAATCAATCAAAAATATATTTAAAACTCAAGATATGGTCAAAATAGTGATTTGAACAAATTTCATCAAGTTCAAATTTAAACTACTCAAATTTGAAATCCAAGTGCACCAGCAGAAACTTCATAAAATTTTGAATCCAATGCCAAAAAGAATCATTCAATTTGGATAAGAACCCAAAAAGATATTAAATGTCTAAAACAGAAACTATTCTGTAAATAAAAGAAAAACAGAAAAACAAAAACTATACGCATCGGGCAGGGGTATATGTGGCGTGCTCTGATTGGGCCAGCGAGGCGTGCATGTGAGTGCTACGGGTGGACGACCGCTACATAATAAAATGGTGGGCGGTGACTAACAGGAAAAACCAGGGCGGCTCGATTCAAACTAAACCGGACTTAACCGTAAGTACAAACCACTTTGATAAATAAAACCTAACCATTCTATCTAATCTAATCTCTACGGTTGATTTAGATCAAATGGGGGAGAGGGCAGGGTGAGGCTCACCGCGGGGAAGGCGAGGCCGAGGCGGGCGAGGTCCTCGGTGATGGTGCTCATGCAATCTCCGGCAATGGCGACAACGTCCAACTGATGCAGCGCTAAACGACGCATCCAAGGGTGGTCGACGGTGACGAGTGAATGGAGTAGGCGGACTCCTCGGCTTGCAGCGGCGATGTCGTACTCCGTGGACGTGCTCCGACTGCGCGTGAGCATGTACGGTGATGTCTAGCTGGTGCTGAAGGAAATATGCCCTAGAGGCAATAATAAAGTTATTATTTATTTCCTTATATCATGATAAATGTTTATTATTCATGCTAGAATTGTATTAACCGGAAACATAATACATGTGTGAATACATAGACAAACATAGTGTCACTAGTATGCCTCTACTTGACTAGCTCGTTTATCAAAGATGGTTATGTTTCCTAACCATGGATAAAAGAATTGTCATTTGATTAACGGGATCACATCATTAGGAGAATGATGTGATTGACATGACCCATTCCGTTAGCCTAGCACTTGATCATTTAGTATGTTGCTATTGCTTTCTTCATGACTTATACATGTTCCTGTAACTATGAGATTATGCAACTCCCATTTACCGGAGGAACACTTTGGGTGCTACCAAACGTCACAACGTAACTGGGTGATTATAAAGGAGTACTACAGGTGTCTCCGAAGGTACATGTTGAGTTGGCGTATTTCGAGATTAGGTTTTGTCACTCCGATTGTCGGAGAGGTATCTCTGGGCCCTCTCGGTAATGCACATCATTATAAGCCTTGCAAGCAATGTGACCAAATGAGTTGGTTACGGGATGATGCATCACGGAACGAGTAAAGAGACTTGCCGGTAACGAGATTGAACTAGGTATTGGATACCGACGATCAAATCGCGGGCAAGTAACATACCGATGACAAAGGGAACAACGTATGTTGTTATGCGGTTTGACCGATAAAGATCTTCGTAGAATATGTGGCAGCCAATATGAGCATCCAGGTTCCGCTATTGGTTATTGACCGAGAATAGTTCTAGGTCATGTCTACATAGTTCTCGAACCCGTAGGGTCCGCACGCTTAACGTTACGATGAGAGTTTTATTATGAGTTTATAAGTTTTGATGTACCGAAGGAGTTCGGAGTCCCGGATGAGATCGGGGACATGACGAGGAGTCTCGAAATGGTCGAGACGTAAAGATCGATATATTGGACGACTATATTCGGAGTTCGGAAAGGTTCCGAGTGATTCGGGTATTCATCGGAGTACCGGAGAGTTACGGGAATTCGCCGGGGAGAAGTATTGGGCCTTATTGGGCCATACGGGAAAGAGAGAGGGGCTGCCTAGG